>NC_044309.1:2222320-2522320 GCF_007474595.2 Lynx canadensis | reverse complement strand
CTCAGGGTGGTTAGATCAAGCCCCGTGCCTCACTCTGTGCTCAGCCTGCTTGACATTCTCTCTCTCTCTCTCTCTCTCTCTCTTTCTCTCCGCCCCTCCCCCACTCACCTTCACTCTCTCTCGAAATAAATCAAACATTTTTAAAAGAAAACATTGGGGCACCTGGGTGGCTCAGTCGGTTAAGCGTCCGACTTCGGCTCAAGTCACGATCTCGTGGTCTGTGAGTTCGAGCCCCGCGTCGGGCTCTGTGCTGACAGCTCAGAGCCTGGAGCCCATTTCAGATTCTGTGTCTCCCTCTCTCTCTGCCCCTCCCCCGTTCATGCTCTGTCTCTCTCTGTCTCAAAAATAAATAAACATTAAAAAAATTAAAAAAAAATAAAAAATAAAAGAAAACATTGAAGAAAATGTCAAAGTTGTTGTGTAAGAATAGTCCTGTGCTTGAATTCCTTCTCCAGCTGACATGCCAGGTTGGTTCTTTAATCTTTCTGAGAAATTACAATTTCCACACGATACAAACTACACCAGATCGCTGAAAAACTGGGGAAGACTTTCAACTTGTTTTACAGAACTAGTGTAATCCTCACGTCCGAATCTCTGAAGAAATTAAAAAGAAAAACACAGAGCAACTTTAATTACATAGAGAGGTGGGAAATCACTAAACAGAATAGCAGCTAAGCAAATCAAACACGATCAAGGTTGCAGTTGTCAGAATGCTCTGGGAAGTGTTATGGGTGAAATGAGAATGTGTAACTCGGAAAAACCATAAAATTTTGAAAAAGTGAATGTACCGACAAACAGGATATAATATTAGCTGTTAATATACCTGTGGAATGATAGTTCTAAAATTTTCTTGTAGCTGCAAAACTTTTCCTTCAGTTATTCCAGTCAAGAATCCAGTATGTAACATAGATAACTGAGAGTTTCCCCCCCTGCCCTGTCACACCCCACCAGTGCCTGAGGCCGGAAAAGAAGCAAAATTAATACACAAATAAATGTTTAACAATATGGAAAACGTTATATATTGTTGCTAAATTAATAAGGAAGACTCCAAAAAAGTTGGTATATGATGCTTTCCTTGTGTGAAACAGAATACAAACTGATTCCCCAAATACTGAGTTTCAACGATATGCTAAGAAATACAGTCATGTTCATTTTCGTTTTCCTCTTTTCTGTGCTGACCACGTCATCTCAACCAGGGTCAATGTGCTTTGGAAGGATGTTTCAAGAAAAGTCTAACATTTCATTTCATTTACCTCCTCTCCCTGCCCCCAGGATGCCCCCCCCCCCGACTCTGCCCTCACCCACCCACACTTGTTTTTTCAAGGTCACATATGCCCTTTGATGGCCAAGTCCAACATGCACTTTGCCACGCTGGTCCACGCAGACCTATCTGCGGCATTTGCTGAATCCTCTTCTGTTTCCTCCTCGGTCACTAGTGTTCCGTGAGTGCGCAGTTCTCCTGCCATTCTCTTCCCATTTCTCCTTGTTTGCCCAGAGAACCTTTGCAAGCCAATGACTTCATTCGCTATTTATGGGAATCTCATTTCTAGATTAGTATCTTCAGCCCCAAGTTCTCCATAGAGCTGCACCAGCATCTTTCCTGGGGACCCCACAGGTCCCTGTATACTAAACAGTTCCCAACATGAAGTGATCTTCTCTAAAAGAATTGCTCCTGCCTTGGATTTTCCCATGCTTTCTTACAGAAAGCTGTAAGAAACACCTGTTTCTGGAGCCTAGACTCACCCAAAGCCAGTGGTTCTCCAAGTTGCATCAGGAATATCTCTTGATTCTTCTCTTACATTTCCTATAAAATGTAAGAAAGGAAAGTACATGTAAACAACACACTTGGCCCAGGAAGTAAAAATATAAATTATTGTTAACCACCATTTTCAAAACTCACTTTGCAGTGTTGCCTTCTGTTGTATTTGTTGGAGTTCATATCCTATTAGGTTGCTCCAGAATAAATGTTTTCGTTCTTATCACCCTTTACCACCAAGACTGCATCCAGGATAACAAGAACTTAAACAGTCGTTGATGAGGACACAAAGAGGAGACAGAGTATCTCCTGCCTTCTGTGGGATTCTCTGTAAGTTCCAGTCTCTTTGACCTTAACAAAACTTTAAATCTTCCAATGGTACGTCATCGTACGTTTTTGTCAATCCCATTGCTTTTCTTTACGGTCCTTAATAAAAATTTAGGCTGTAAAGGACATCGGACGGTTTATAAGGACTTCTTTTTAAGGGTGGCTATGGTTGTGAAGATAGAACGTTTGGAAGCAAATCACAATATCGGGAAGCGAATGGTTCGAACTTACAGAACATGTCGTCACAATCTGCTGCTTCCCAGGAGAATGTTAACTGTCTTGGACAACATCAAGATGGCAGGACAGGGAAGCAAAACCATAGTTAGAGAAAACAAAGAAGATGCCGGGTTTGCCCGGTTTTCTAACGACCGATAAATGTTGCTGTTTAACTGCAAATTTGATCATTGGGGGTTAAGTCGGTTGTCTCCCTGTTGATTTTCCACACTGTCCTTTTTCATATTTTCCCCGTTCAAGTATCTTGTCAGTTATTGCCCACCAATCGTGCTTGCTTCAGAAGCAACTGCAGGTAATGAGATGCTGATTGGGGATTCTAGAATTCACTTGCCGATGATTATGTGTTATTTTAACAGGAGAATGACAATAATTTCCTGTAATGCCACTTGTTAAGGTAATTATGCTATAATTGCCTTATCAAGGTGTCATAGAGGAGAGGAGAGAAACT
Organism: Lynx canadensis; assembly: GCF_007474595.2. Classification (NCBI taxonomy): domain Eukaryota; kingdom Metazoa; phylum Chordata; class Mammalia; order Carnivora; family Felidae; genus Lynx; species Lynx canadensis. The sequence goes on along the minus strand of NC_044309.1, from coordinate 2,519,555 downwards.
CCAAGATTTCACAGCTGCTGTCTTGCTCCTTGAAGGGTTCTCTTGAAGCGGCATTGTCAGCCATGGGGATAAATCCCTTCCGATTGTTAGAAACTTGAATATGTTGTCCTGAGCAGCGTACGTGACCTTAAAATGACGCTGTTCAGGAGTTGGTTTTTTGTGTCTCGATATAAAAGCGATCTGCACAAAATTGCAGATACACCGAACCATGCAATCTGAGGAGTTCGTTTGTAGCAACTGTGGATTTAAGAAGAAGCTAACTATTAATAAATATAATAGCATGAAATAAAGGGCATGTATATCTAAAACATAGACATCAAAAACTTGTGTTTTACAGTTACAACCAATTGAAGATGATGCCCGTGGTATAGAAAGATTAGCACTATCTTTGACCTTATAGATCCACAGTGAAGATTATTGGTACATTTAAGTAAGCCCTTATGTCTTTAGTATAGTTATATCAGTAACACAAGAATATTCAGTGAATATGGGATCCCTCTTCTAAATTGTCAAACAAAGTGCTCCTAAGTTGGGATAATTCCAATGTATTTTCTCTGCACACAGGAAGCCTACATTTTGTTTGGAGGCAGAGACAGCAAGAAATATAAAGAAGTTCAAAGTTAGAGAGCAGTAAACGGTAAGGGTGAAGAATAAGGCAGAGAGGGTGAAGCGAATGTCGGGGGTGAGACTGGTGTGCAGATTAGGCGACATTTGAGCTCAGACTGGAGGTAGTTGAAGGGGTTGGCTGTGTGGTAACAGGAGGAAAGTCTTCACAGAAAGTGCGGAGATCCTGATGCGGTGTATGGCCCAGTCGGAACCTGGAGGGACGCGGGTGGCTGAGTGGAGGTAATTGGGACAAGAGGAGTCACAGATGAGTTCAGAGAGGAGAAAGGGGCCCTGATGTGGGGTTTTCCAGATGTAGAAAGGTTGGGTCTTACTTGGAGAGGGTTGGGAGCCCAGGAGGCGTTCGGGCAGGTGTATAGAGTCTTCAGTTTTACAGATAGTTCTGACCACTGAGTCGCCCGCAGATAGCAGGGAGGCAGAAATGGGGATTCCAGCTACTAGACCAGTGAGATAAAGCACAAAAACCAAGGTGGAACGAGAGAAAGGGTGAGAAGTGACCCTACACGACCTCCCAGAGACCTGAATGTGGGGAAGACTGGGGGGAAAAAGGCAAAGTGGAGGCTCTCAGCCTACCCACCCAGGAAAACACGGCTGCCATGATCTGAGTGGGGGCGTTGCAGGGGCCCTGGTTTGGCTGGTGGGAGATCAGAAGCTCAGGTTTAGACATGTTCAGAGCGAGCAGTTACTAAGAAACTAGATGAAATATCATGGAGGCAGTTACGTCATGACTCTGGTATTCCAGGAGAGAGAACAGGGATTTGTGTGTTTAGAACGGGATATTTTAAAGCGAGTATATGCTACTAGAAAGGACTAAACAGAGAAAGACGACATAGGGAAAAGGAGGCCCTGGACACAAAGTCCTGACAGAGGGAGGAAAGGTGGCAGGATCACCCAGCCTTTCTTAGAAGGTGTGTTTCCTCCCCTTTGGGGTGCATGAATGAGACAGTGTCTGTAGAAATATCGGGGACAATGAGTTCTCTGCCTGATGCATTTCTGTGGGACACTATTACGGGAAAGCACCCAAAACATGTTTACCTCTACATGTATTTTAATCCCGGTCCTCTCCTCTATTAATATCTACATCATGAAGCTGAGCTTCGTGGCCTCGGGAAGGAGAATACAAAGGAACCTAACAAATGTTAACCTCTTGAATTTTGAGCTCCTAATTAGACATTTTAAGAATGAACGCTGAACAATTGAAAGTCAAAGCACTTTTGATTTCTAAGAGCTGGGCTCTGTTGGGAAGGAATTTTTTTCATCTTCGTATGAAAAATAGCTTAGCTAAGAATACCAATAGCAAAACCAGAGAATTTGGAGCATAGAATATAAAGCATACTTCACCGAGGCGAGGAGAACCCAAGAAGAAGGAAGACTTGTTTCTCCCCACTCCTAAATGGGATGAATTCAATCACCAGGCAGAAGGGAGACACTAAGGGTGTGGTATGAACTTAGACGTTGCCTGAGAAGAGTCTGAGAAGGGGTCCTCTCAACTCGTGGAGGTGAAGCTATGTGGGGGTGACAGAAATGCCTGACAGTTTCAAGGTCAGCACACAGGGAAGCCTGGTGCCTCATTTTTTATGTGTAGTCCTGAGGATAGCAGTTCTTTTAGAAAAACTGGATTCTATCATGGCGGCTGAGAAGTGAAGAATGGGTACCCACGGTACCTGGAAAGATGTAATGGGGTCCAGTCCCTCGGAAACCCGTACATCCCAATGTAGTTTGAAGAGATCGACTAATCTCTGAGGCCAAAGAAAAGAATGCAAGTGAGAGAGTCTTGAAGCTTAACATCATTGATAGAGAATTTGAAAAATGGACAGATGGACGGTAGGGTGAATAGATAGATGTAGAGAGGTGATGGGAGATTGATAATTTAGATAGATGAGAGCTAGCTAGCTAGTTAGATTGCCAGGTGGTGGATGGATGTATGGACGGATGGGTGGACAGATGATGAATACATATATACACACATATTTATATATTGAATCCAGACTGACAACACTAACTCTAATCATAAGATTTCATTTGTTGCTTCAGATTTTTTAAAGCAATTTTATAAACTTCAGAGGTTTTTGTTTTCCCTCCATGCTTCTATTTTTACAAAGAAACAGCTTTACAAGTAGCTATTTACTATCGGAAATCTGAAGACGGATAAGTTTTCCCAGGATGCCATCCACGAGAGCATTCGCCAGCATCCTGTTGCTGAGTTTTGAGTTTTTCCCCCAAGTTGGGCTTGCTCTGAATGCTGGTGAGGACGGGCAAGTGGTATAGACACTGCCAGGCTTCTTCTTAAAGGAAAACATACAAAGACTGGTTTCAAATTCTATAGGACAGACAGTCTTCCCTCATTTTCATTAAACTGTCTGAAAATTAATAAGACTCAATATTCCCTTCCTAGGGCGCCTGGGTGGCTCAGTCAGTTAAGCGTCCAACTTTGGCTCAGGTCATGATCTCACAACTGGTGGATTCGAGCCCCGTGTTGGGCTCTGTGTTGACAGCTCAGAGCCTGGAGCCTGCTTTGGATTCTGTGTGTCTCTCTCTCTTTCTGCTCCTTCCCCCTCCTGCTGTCTCTGTCCCTCTCAAAAATGAATAAATAAACTAAAAAAAAAATTTAAAAATGTCCTTCTTAAATGAAACAGAAATATATTTCAGTTCCAACAGCTTATTTCCAAAATCATTTCCAAGGTCAGTCACAAAATCTTTCATGGCCTGTAGTTTCAAAACTGCCCCCCTCTGGACCTTCACCTTTCCTAAGGCCATGTTCCTGAGACACTTTGCTCAGACCTTCTCATCTAAATGACATCAAACAGTCCCTCTCAAATAGGGGTTTTGCACCCAGTTCTTGGGTCACAGTGCTGACGGCTGGCAATGAGCACAAAGTGGGATAGTGTACCCACCTGAGGTGCACCTGCTGGGCTTATAGATCACCCTGACACCTCACAGCTGTGTGACTGAGTGCAGGCTGCTTAGGACTCTCTGCCTCAGTTTGCTCACCTGGAAGGATGGGGAAAATCGTATTTTCCTTTCGGGTTTATACAAACGGAAATCTGTGCATATCATCTGTGAGATACGCAAACAAACAGGAGTAAAGCATCGGAAAGAACGTGGATGTTGCCTGTGGCTCATTGAAACTGAAGACAGAGAGAGACAGACAGACAGACAGAGAGACAGAGAGATAAAGACAGAGAGGAAAACAGATAGAGGCAGGGAGAGAGAACTCCTGACCTCTTGATCACATCTTGTTTCCTTCTAGCCAAGAAAGAAAGGATTCTAGTGTTTAGAGAAGGATACTTTGCTATGAATAGTTTTTCACGCTCTCCCCTTTTTATTTTTTAGTATGTGTAACTTACGTTACAAAAAGGGATTAGAAACCATTAATGAATCTCTCTTCAATTTTTAAATAAGGGGTTTTACTCATTCCTGACTCTTTCTTTATAATTGGGCACAGCCCAGTTTCATAGAATGAAAAATTGCGGTGGAAATCATTCTCGAAAGTTCGTATCTGATGGCGTCTTTGGTTTTATGCTACATGTGCTACACACGGGACTGACGACACAGTGAGGCAACGGTCCATTCGGCTTTACAGCACCGTGATTTAAGAAGAAGGAGCCTGGCGGGGGGAGGGGGGTGGTGGCAGTCCCGCGAGGCACCATAGCAGTGCCACAGGGCAAGGCTGAGCGATTAAAAGCCATTGAGCCCATCCTTTGCTTCCTAACTACCAAATAGATGCTTTGTTCTTTCTGGTTGAACAGTTTGAGGCTTCTTGAATTTCTCTGTAAAAATACCAAGTGTTTGAACAGGCATCCCGTGGACTCCGTCCCAGCAACTAGCAGGAGACATGGAGACAAAGCCAACACCAGGCAGAGGAGCAGAGCTCAGGGGCACAGAGGACAACCGTGATGTCTCCACCTCTTCTGCCACCCAAGCGCAAGGCCACGACAGCACGTTGGGGGTGGGGGGAACCATAGTGATGTTGTAAAAAGTTAGATTTTTTCCCTAAAGTGAAATACTCCCAGAGCATTTCCTCATCATCCCATTGGCTTTGGTCATTAAGCTCTTTTGTAACGAGGAGTGGTTTTCTGTCTTGGTATGGAATCAAGACTCAGCTGTGAAGAAGGAGGTGGTGGTGGGGGGGGGGGTGACGTACATACAGGGTGTGATTGTGTCTCTTTTTGTTTTTTTCCTGGTTAATCTGCCTTTACATCATCCAATATGCCTGTGTTTTAATACTCAGCCTTCTTTAGCTGGGAATTAATACTTCACTTTCAGTCACCAAATGAGTAAAGCTGCATTAATATACTTTAAAATGAAAACACTCTTTCCAGAACTTTCTGTTGTGGCATAGTAGGAGTTTAAGTATTAGGAATAAAGAGAACAGTAAGGGAGTAGTAAGGAGGGTGGTTTATAATTCACTTGAACATGCTCCAGTTCACAGTTAGAGATTACTGAGGCAATCTAGTAGTTATTAAAAAACAAAAGTGCTTGATTACTACACAATCTCTCAGTGAATGAGGAAAAATTAATTTATCAGCATTGCATTTAGTAATAAATATTTAATGGAATATTCTTTTTGAACACATTCAAACTACATAATTTCTGGAGAGTTGTCTTATTAAGTGCAAAGCATTAACCAACATTTCTCACATCGTGTTTTGGAGCTGAAGGTCACTTCTCCTTCCTGTGATGGGACTGAATAAAGAGATTTCTTTGGATGCCAACACCTACAATTTAGATTTGGTGAGTTAGAGTGTTGCATCATTTCTTACTTGATTTTTTTTTTAACATCCTGAGATACAATACAATGGAAATAATAGGGTAGAAAATTATACAATATCTGTTTCAAAACCCAGTATCTTCTTCCATTATTCTGACAAATATTTTAAGAGTTTTCTTTTTCTTTGGTCCTTTAAAACATTTATGAATGCATGGTATTTTATAGTTATATTTTGGGGAAAGTTTCTCTTTTTATCATGTAAGAGGGAATTTTGACATGAGTGGGTTGACCTATTTTTCCAAGCATGAATAAAATCTCAGAAATAATCATTTGAGACAAGATTTTAATTTATGTTCTCTGAATTTCTGCTGTAGCATTGGTTCAGGTGGGATCTTGATATACTGCAGAATAATGTGTTCCTAGGAAATTTGGACTGGGCAATGGTTTTCAAATATCTGCATTCCATCAAATCAAAGGTGCCATTGATTGAAAGGTACACCCCCCATTTTCTATTGCATTGAGGAAGAGGAAAAATGTTGCTAATTAAATAATCACCTAGAATTTCTATTTACCAGAAAACCCTTTAATATTTATTCAGAAAAGTATTGTTATCATACATCTCTCGTTTTCCTATATAAGACAGAATATAAGTGAACTAAATTGGTATTCTTAAAACTTCTGTTGTACTCCAGCTTTTCTAAATACTTTATTGTTTAGGTGTTAATTAAGTCTATGTACGTCTAATGTTTTGGCATTATTCTTTGTGCCATTAACAACATTGATGACACAGCATCTTCTCTGTGCTCTGTTATTGTCCTAGAATTTTCTTATAAACCATTGGCATCTAGTCTGCATGCTTTGATGAACATGTAGTTAGAGATGACCATGCATGACTATGGATCACAGCAATTATATGATGCATCCCTATTTTAGATGTGATAATGAGTGGGGGGAGGGGGCAGGGACAGAGTGAGGAAGGGAGAGAGACACTATATATATAGAAAGAAAGAGATCATCCATATTGCCTATTGGATCTGCTTTTCTAGAAAGCCCTAACTAATATATTCCATGTGTTCACAAACAGGAGAATTGCCAAATGTTCTGTGCAATATTCATACAACACAATGGTATGCGCAACTGGTTACATCTCAAAACCAAATTCCCCAACTCAATACTAGCACTTGATTGTTACCTAATTGTCTAATGAGATTTTCTGTTCCCTCTCATGTTTCCTATATGTTGACAGAATAATAGAATAAAAAAAATTAAGGGTGCCTGGGTAGTTCAGTCAGTTAAGCATCCAACTCTTGATTTAAGTTCAGGTCATGATCTCGCGTTGTGAGTTCGAGCCCCACGTCGGGCTCTGCGCTGACAGCTCAGAGCCTGGAGTCTGCTTTGGATTCTGTGTCTCCCTCTCTCTCCACCCCTCCCCTGTTTGCTCGCTCTCTGTCTCTCTCGCTCCCTCTCAAAAACAAAAAACAAACAAACAAACAAAAACCCAAAGAAACAACAATTGGAGTTTGGAACATTGAATTGGTATTGGCTGTCCAAACATAGAAGCCAGAGATTCATTCAGACTCTAATCTCAATTCCATCAGCATCATCAACCTGTATAACTGAGTAGTAGATGTGAAAAATGGATGGCAGGGGCATATTTTAATGTACATGGGTTTTTTTTTATGTTTTATTTATTTTTGAGAGAGACAGAGACAGAGTGAGAGCAGGGGAAGAGCAGAGAGAAAAGGAGACACAGAATTGGAAGCAGGTTCCAGGCTCCAACCTGTCAGCTTGGAGCCCAACGTAGGGTTCGAACTCAGGAGCTGTGAGACCATGACCTGAGCTGAAGTCGGACGCTTAACCGACTGAGCCACCCAGGCGCCCCAAAGTATGTGTTGGTTTTAAATGAAGTATAGGATATACGGGTATCGGTCAAAAGGAAGAACTTTGACCAAAGTTGGTGGTGATAGGGTAGAGAACGTGAAGGCACGTGCTGAAGCTTGAACGGCATTTTTATAGTTAGAAAATTATAACCAAGAGCCTGGCAGCTAATGATTAAAAAATAAGTGCTAATGATAAAAAAAATAAGTACAAAGAATATCATGTATTGTAGTACCTATTTCATCTTGTTTGGTCAAGTGGATTCGATTTTGGAGTATATCACCAGGTGGTAAGTTCTTTTCCAGAGTAAGCAATGCAGTTATGAGACTTGAAGAAGAAACAGTGTTATGCCCAGAATTCGTGATCCCCAAAGACCACCAGGGAGCCGAGTCCGATGCAAAAGCAAAAAGCCTTTATTCGAGCTGGCTTGAGCTCAGTCCCCTACCTGCACAGAGGCAGCGGTGAGATACCAGGGGAGAGAGCGAGTTTCAAAAGGACAAAGGTTTTATTGGGGCCTAGGGGCAGTTGGTGAGGTAATGGCTGTGGCCTCAGCCGATTGGCTGGGGAAGGGTCGTGGCCTCAGCCGATTGGCTGGGGAAGGGTCGTGGCCTCAGCCAGTTGGCTGGGGAAGGGCTGGAGTCCTGTTACGCAGGTCGCTGGGTGTGTTTTGACCAGGAAGTTTGAACGGGTGAGCGGGAGGTTACTCAAGGGGTGGAGGCGTGGTCTAGGTGAAGGACACAGAACAAGATGGCGTCGGCCGGCGTAGGCCCGCCCTTTCAACAGCGGCTGGGGAAGTTTGTGTGTGTGGAAAGCAGGCCAGATACTCCAGTTCTTTCAAACTATAGTTTGTATATGTTTGGCTCATTAATTCTACATTGGTAGGTGAAGCATGCGCCTCTTACAAACACTTGACCAAACACAAGACAAGCTATTTCCAACGTCCCCTAAAGATCACCAAGGCAATGATGATGATAATAGAAGGAAAGTCTGTAGTTTAAATACACTCACCTTCTGAGTGGATCCTGTGGTCTGAGGAAACTCATCACACGTTCTGTTCATCCAGAAGTCGCTAGAGAGGGCTATGTAATGGGACTCTGGTTACTGCCCAAACTATTGTTTGCTTCCCTGTAAGTTAGTATAATATTATAGAAGAAAAGGTGGTCACTACTGTCGTAGTCCGTTCAGGCTGCCCAGATAGCCCAGGACACCGTCCATCTCAAGGTCATCTCACGAGCCACGTTAAATCCACTTGAACCTGATTACCCTTCCTCAGATTTCAGGGATTGGAACATAGACATCTTTGCGGTGCTGTTTTGGCCTATCATGTGGCCCCTGGCCTTTTCCTATTTTCACAGCTGGGTTCGTAAGATGTCACGTGCATGTTTTAGAATTCAGTTCCCAGAAAATGTATGCATATAGAGTAGCCACAATTTTTTATCCACCTCCCGCCCCAAACTTCTTCTCTGAGCTCCAAAACCTCATAGCTTCCATTTGCTTTATTCTTTTAGATATTTGTAAGTTGCCTGAAACATCACCCTTCCAACTGACTCTGGGTCTCCATCAGAGCAGACCTTCACCCAGAGTCTGTCTCTCAGTGAACTCAGGGGACAGTCCGTCCACATGTACAAATCGCCTTTGGTTTCTCTTCCTTTTCTTGGCCCCAATCCAGTTGACCACCCAGTCCTGTCAGATGGTTCTTGCAGATGTCTTGACTTCCTTTACTAGCTTTACCCTCATTCAGGCTCCCATCTTTGTTGTCCCAGCTACTGTGGATTTTCCAGCTGGTCCATCCACACCTCCTCCATTCTCCACAGGAAGCCTGGAAGGGGGCCTTGAAATGCAAATCCAAGTAAGCCCTCTGCCTATTGTTCTCATTCTAACACAGCTCAGGGTGGAGGCAACATTCTCAACAAGGTCTGAAAGGCTTGCATTGTGTGACTGCTCCCCCCAGTTCTGTTAAGTGGGTTCCTTCTCAGCCACTTCCAGCCATGCTGGACTTTCACCAGGTCTGCCACTCACAACCTCCTTTGGCCAGCCAGAATGTATTTGTTTGGATCAGGGTCCTCATCCTCGAGACCCTACAGGTCACAGTGTGAGCCTCTGTGACCATCCTAGGAGGCTGCCCTCGTCTGCCACCCCTGTGTTCCCAATGCACTGCGCCTTTCTCCAACTCATTAATAATGAAATCCTACTTGGCTTTGCATAATAATATAGCATGTGCTCTACTCAGACCCTAAGTGGTTAAGCCACCTGAGGGCAGAGACCTTCTCTATGTTTGCCCACCTGCCAGTCCCTAGGACCTAATATAGCATCTTGCACCACCGACATTCAAAATGTCAATCAAATAAATCAGTGAGGGGCTCTTGGGTGGCTCAGTTAGCTAAGTGTCTGACTCTTGGTTTTGGCTCAGGTCATGATCTCACGGTTTGTGAGTTCGAGCCCCGCATGGGGCTCTGTGCTCACAATGCAGAGCCTGCTTGGGATTTCTCTCTCTCTCTCTTTCTCTCTCTTTCTTTCTCTCTCTCTCTCTCTCTCTCTCTACCTCTCCCATACTCACACTCTCTCTGTCTCTCTCAAAATAAATAAAACTTAAAAAAATAAATCAGTGAATCATAGGAGCCTTTAGAAAAATCTATCTTGGTGATTCTGTATAGGTTTCTAAAATATATTTATTCATTCCACGAATATCGATTGAGTGTCTGTTATGTGCCAGGACCTATTCTTGATGGTAGGGAAATAACAGTAGGGAGAAAAAAATCCTCCTCCCCCAAAACTCACTTCTGTAATGGGGGAGAGATGGCTATCAAAAGAGAAAATTACCCAATGGTTGAGAAAGATGTCTGTTTGTTGGAAACGTAATGCAGGGGAGGACATGGGGGGTGCAGGGGTGGGATGGTTTGAACAGGGCCTTCTGCAAAGACCTCAGTAGAAGGTGGCCACAGAGGAGACTTGCAGGAGGTGAGGAAGGGAGCTGGGCAGACTGCTGGGGACGACCATCCTTTGTGGAGAGAAGAGCATGGGAACCCCTAGGCTGGAGCGGTTCAAGGGGGTGTTGGAATGGAGGGGGGTCTCAGAAGGGCCACTGGACATGAAGGCCTGCAGGAGGCAGGCAGTGGGGGTCCTGGAAGCCCAGGGGGAGCGTTTGAGGCAGCTGGGGGAGGTGCAGCAGGGTTTGGAGCCAGGAGGAGACAGGTTGACAGGTTGACTTCAGGTTCACTCTGTTCCTCACCTTGTCCGTTACTATGTCCCTCCGCCCAAGACTTGGCCACGGCAGGGCCCACCTTCTTGTTCCCAATATCTGTGTAGAAAAGGTCACAGTTCAAGTCCAACAAGTGATCGTGGATTTCATAGCAATTCCTCTCTGATCGAAAGTCTTTTAAAAACTTAAAACTTGTATGATGAGCGAAGACGTAATGAGAGGAATTTGTTCAAAACAGCTGGTTCCTACCCCAGGGGGGTTGGTGCTGCTTTCCACTGTCCTTGGATTGGGGGAAATAAACCTTTACCTCGACTTCTCTTTCCCTCGATTCGGCCTTATGAGGAGGGGATTTTTGCAAACAAATGCCCCCTTAGCAAAACACCACTCAGGAGCTCTGAGTGGATTTCTGGATGGAAAGGATTAATGACTTGTATAATAATACGTAGTTCATTAGCAAGATCACTGCCTACGTGTGCATGGTCAGGATCACCTCCGTCACCTAAGACATCCCTGAGTTGAAATTTTCCTTTGTATTCACCATCTCTCCCAGGTAACAGGGCTGGACAGATTGTGCAGAATGTTCAATCCACTATGACCAGCCTTTATTCAGTGTGGACTTAAGGGGACAGTGGTTGCTTTAAAATACGATGGCACTACTTTTTGTTTAAAATATAAATTAGGGACACCTGGGTGGCTCAGTTGGCTGAGTCTGACTTTGGCTCAGGTCATGATGTCACGGTTCAGGAGTTCGAGCCCCACATCGGGCTCACTGCTGTCAGTGTGGAGCCTGCTTTGGATCCTCTGTCCGCCTCGCTCCCTGCCCTTCCCCAACTTGCATGCTCTCAAAAATAAATACAACGCTTTTAATTTTTTTTATTTTATTTTTTAAAAATTTTTTTTCAATGTTTATTTTTTTGGGACAGAGAGACAGAGCATGAACGGGGGAGGGGCAGAGAGAGAGGGAGACACAGAATCGGAAACAGGCTCCAGGCTCCGAGCCATCAGCCCAGAGCCCGACGCGGGGCTCGAACTCCCGGACCGCGAGATCGTGACCTGGCTGAAGTCGGACGCTTAACCGACTGCGCCACCCAGGCGCCCCAATAAAACGCTTTTTAAAAAGTTTAAAATATAAATTAGTTGATCTGCACAATTTTTCTTTCATGGGTCTGCACATTTTCTAGACCCTGGGCATTCTGAAGAACAAGTTATACTATGTGTATATTCACCTAAAAGCATCATTTAAAAGGTAAGGGGTGTCAACCTAGGCCAGAGAGACCAGAAATGAAGACCTGTCCTTGACTATTTATGTGATCTTGTGAAGATCATTTCATCTTCCTTTTGTGGTTTTGAAGTCTACCCTTCAGTGCAGATGATGGGACCACCATTTTGAACTATCCTGTTCACCACTGAGGTGATATCAATATTCCAGATCCAAGCGTCTCTGCTCGAGTGTGAGTGGCACTCACCTCAGAGCTCAGACATGGCCAGAGGCTGGGGGGCTCTCAGTGTCTACCGTGTTCTAAGAGAAGCAAGTCAGCAAGTATATGTGGCCTATTAACAATGCCTCCATAATCAGGGCCAAGGTCTATGGTTAGAGCACATTACCTGCTGCTAAAATTACTCTGCATACTGGCCCCTCGAGTCATCGCTAGGGGCTAAAGAGCAGCTACTCCCAAAAGCTGGGATCATAACTTGGGATCATAACTCAACATTCCATCTGGACTGGTGTTTTGTGGTGTTGGTGTGTTTCATCCTGCAGGAGGGAGGTAGGTGTTGGGGTTGAGCAGCGTCAGCCTGTCTTCCGTTACAGTGTCCTGGCATCTTGTCGGCCAGTGGCTTTCCTGGCCACTGAGAGCTTTATAGGCAGTGAGCTGATGGCAACGTTATGTTGTCCGCCTTCACGAGGTCTTGAGAGTAGTGGGAACCTGGCCGCCAAAGTCCATGCACTGAGACACTCTGGAGACTTTCTGGAATGTGCATGTGTGAGATCTCGTCCATAATCCCAAACCAAGGGAAAAAGATTTGGTTTGGAATGGGGTGTCCAGAGTGGTGGTTAGGGATGCAAACCAGAGGCATATTACTATCTGTGTGACTTCGTTTATACCTCTAGGAAAGTATGATCCCGAAACACGGATTATCCGGTGGTAAGCAGCACGGAGCTCAGAAACAGAAGCAGCTCGTAATCTCGGGTTGGCGAGTGAAGGTGGGAGGTACACGGCTGTATGCACTTGGCAGGTACCAAGATGGTCTGGGCAGACATGCAGTCGATAAAACTGTTCAAGAAACTCGAAGGCCACAGTGGCCCTTCCTTCCTCTGGGCCCTCGGAGATGTTCCCACAGGAAGAGGTCTGAGGGAGCCACACTTCTAGAACTTCTAATGTAGACGCACACCCACGAAGCAAATTGCGAGTATAACGTCCAGCTCCTGGAGGGCGTCTTCCGGCGAAGGCCTCACTGGATTCACTGTTCCTTCCTTCCTCCTTTGTGTTTGTTGACTTCAGCTGCACTCGTGTACTTTGCCCTCATCCCTCCATGAGTCTGCGCGTGGTCAGCGTCTCGCTTCTCACTGGGGAAAGAAAGGCCAGCCTAACAGATTACCGAGAAAGAAGTTTCTTCGGAAAAACTTGTAGTATTTTTTTTAACGAAAACTGTGTAACAAATTACATTTCCCCTTTCATCCTGATTGCTAGGAAGATGATGTGAATTTAATACTCTGCAGAGACAATTTTAGTATACCTTCCAGGTGAACCTTACTTTTTGGTTTCCTTGTGATTTCTGATGTTTCTTAAATTTTAATTCTAACTCATTTCTCTGTATATGACATTGTACTGTAAGGTATGGATACTTTTTGAGAGCAGGGAGGGTCTGTATTCCAGGGAAGTAAATACTTAATGATTTTACTGTAAGAAAATCAGTGATTTTGAACAATTCCTATCTGATCCAAGTAGCAATATCACCAAGCCAGGAAGATGATCTCCATGTATCCCGCATCGTAGCCTTGTGGAAATAACTGTGATTGAGACAGGCTGTGGCTGTATATTCAACATGAAAAGGTAGTCTTTTCTAAAAAGACTGAATATTCAGTCTAAAAAGACTATATTCTACATGAAAAGGTAGAATTCTTAAATGCAGATTTTGCCGTGTTAAAAAATTTCAACCAAATGTTATCAAATACGTGAATCCTTTTTACTTTCAAATAAATCTTAATGAAAAAATCTTGTCATTTGTGGTACTGAATTTTGACTCCTAGAAGAACACTGTTCTTTAAAGCAGCAGAGCATTTTTAATTTCTTAATTTTGTTTGTGTTTTGTTTTTCTGAAGTGCACGGTAGTGCGTATGTTCAAAGGTTTTTGCTAAAGACGTACGTTTGAAATGCTTTGCTGGGAATGTATTCACGCACTAACCCGAAACAAAGTGAAAACTGTGTGGGTCGCAGAGCCTAAAAAGTTGACCCACACATTTGCCATCTGGGCCTTCAGATTTACCACAGTTAAGACTAATTTTTATTGTCATCCTTCCATCTCCATTATTTTGTGACTCTAATTATTACCCACATGAATCCAAGAGCAGAGACAGGGAACGGCATACACAAAGGCGAAGCAAATGTAATCCCACTATTCTCTGCTCTTTTTAGCACCAGCTGCATTTTACTCTAAAACCATAAATAGCTTTATTTCTTGTTAATGGAGTAATTTATACAGTACCTAGTATCTTCATTGACAGCACTCTCTATCCTGTAGCCAACGTGAAGCGTGTACCGAATCAATTACGTGAGTTATGGAGAGCCGCTCAGAGCTCCGTTCTTCTCAATAACAAAGGAGAAAACACATTAAAAACGAGCATTGATGGGTTGGTGTGAGATCCGGTCAATGTGCTCTCCCGGAGTTGAAATTAAAAGGCAGTTAGGAGAAAATTGTTTTCTCTGGTCATCAGTCACAATGTGAAAGGCCTTTTTCACAATGATTAATTAAAAGCCCAAAAGAGAGAGCGAGAGGGAGTGAACTTTAATAAAGTATCTGGCTGGTTTTCGGTAACATCATGAGTTAATGGACGGTGGTTTGCCTTGACTAAGTGTTATTGCTTCAGTCCATAATTTCATCTTGAAATGGGCAAGGGAGTGAATCTTCCTCTTCGTAATTGAGTATTGATTTGAAAATAAATGGCAGTGAAACCCCCACTGAACTGTCAGGATATATTCGGGACAGCACTGACAATAAATGATTTCTGGTTCTCATGAATGCCGTGGGTCAGCCTGACGCTGTGGCACAGACAGGGCAAGTGTAATCTGCCTCCCGTTTCATCAAGTTCCAGAGGGTCAACGGACAAGGCATGTGCGTCCCCCGGGCCCGGCTCAGGCTCCATTATGAGCCTCCTTTGTAAAATGTTTCCTCGAATTTGGAAAGCAATTTTAAAACAGCAGGTTCCGACATTTGGTTCCTCTTCCAAATAATAGCTTCCTGCTAAATACGGGCACTTACAGAATACTTTTCGAGCGTTTTCAATGGAAGGGAGTTAAAATGTCATTATAAATGTTTCAACGGGTTTGATAGATTTCCTTTACAAGTGGTAAGTAGTATAATTGGGTGTGATCTAACCAGGCACTGAAATTACAAACGGCCCTTTTCATTCTGTGGCTGAGTCTCATTCAGTGTTCATGGATTGTCCGACCCTGTCGATGGGGTTGCAGACAGTAGTGAGAGGTGACTTCTGCAAAAAAAAAAAAAAAACAATATCAAAGGAGATTTGGAGGGATGTGATGGGATTCTAAAACAAGAAGGTCTTTTACAAAATGCTGCCAGATTGATAAATCCGTGGGATACCAAGTCAGTGTTCGTGAAAAGCAGTGAAGGCTATGATTTTTTTTTTCTTGATAGTAAAGGCGTTTTAAGACAAAGCTTCACGTGTTCATTCATTCACACAAGATTTCTGAATTGATGTTTGCCATTTTCACATTAGCAATTTTATACTGCATGGAAGATAAGGCCAAAAGTGCTGTCTGGGAAACACATCTTTGTCCTGCTCTCCAACTGACTCATCACCGAGCTGTGTAGACCCCAAGGTGTGCTAATTACACAGGACGTCTAGCTCATGGACCTTCTCATGGTTTACAAAGAAAAAGGCCTTCCCAGGCGATTTTCCTTTATCAGGATGGAAAAGTTCGTATGCTTATTTGACTCTGGAAAAGCTCATCTGGAGGGACAGCTATGGTTTGCACTTGCTACGGAAGCATTCAGGACCCACAGTACGCTGTGCGTCACGGGGTCACATCCTCCTTTCCCCGTGGAGATGTAGGATTTATTAGTCAATAATAATGTCTGGTAGCCACCAATTTAAACAATTACATGGAATTTTATAACTTATTTTTAAGAAAAGGGGGCAGGTTGTGGATGGTTACAGAGGAGTGTCTGGTGGGCTTTCCCACCTCTCCACGGCCGCCCGGAATGACCTGGGAAGCACAGACGCCAGCAGCTGGCCTGTCCCGGGGTGCCCCGCCACGACATGATCCTCCTGGATAGAACTACATATGCGGGCTTTTGACATCTGCAAAGGTGTATTTAATCCACAGGAGAAACGTCATACTTTTATCATAACGGAGTTAACTATTTACAGAAGTATGACGGTGAATGGGTGTGAACAGAAGTAACATTCCATTATTTATTGGTTGTGTTTTTGGATTGTCATATACATGCTTTTTCAATATTTCTGAAAATTGCACCTGTTCGCCAGACTCTGGGATCCACGAGGGCAGTGCTCGCCAACAGATGCCCTTTCATGAGGGTTATGAACTACTTTTGTACTTGTTAACCTGAAAAATGAAAGTGCTGGTTATTTTACCAGCAAAAGGTGGTGTCCCTGACCTTTTCAGGATGCGTGCCGCTCTGGTGCGAAGCCGACAGTCCACCTGTGGCTTTGGCCAGAAGAGTAAATTTAAGCTGCCCCATCCTGCTTCGCCAGGGGAGAAGACTGAAGCCATGGCTCACACGCTACCTGCCTTTCTTGGACTGGCCGCGTCTCCACGGGTCGGAACTCAGGACTCCTCACGGCTCCGGGGATGCGGAGGCACAGGAGTGTAGAGTGACGGAGTCGTCCCCGTGGCAAACCCTTCTCGGTGCCACAGGAGACGCACCACAGGTGCTGGAAGGCAGTGCCATTGGATGGAGGGTCAAGTATGGGTCCCTTTACCCGAAACCATCTCCCATCTGTTCATATTTCAGGTGGTCCACAGCACAATGCAGAACCTTCTCATTCTTTTCCTCTTCCAAGCTGATCTGGTGGTTCATTTGAGTGACCTTTCCTCACATGGAAATGTTGAGGAGTGGAGACACAGAGTAGCTCACTCCCCTGACACCAATCTCTTCAGCCGCACATCCCGGAGGAGACCGCGGAGGGCACGGGAACGTGCATCGATAGGCTGGCGAGTGTCCCAGTTGCACTTTCCGGGAGCATGTGCTTTACACGGGTTAGAATCCTGGTGTCGACTTGGATTGTAGTTTTTACCTGCTGTCCCATCCCCATGCTCATAGTGGAGATAAATTGTTATACTGGTTTTTATTTATTTTTAAAATGTTATTTATTTATTTATTTATTTATTTATTTATTTTTGAAGGAGAGAGAGAGACAGAGCATGCGTGGGGGAGGAGCAGAAAGAGAGGGAGACACAGAATCCGAAGCAGGCTCCAGGCTCTGAGCTGTCAGCACAGAGCGTG
Organism: Lynx canadensis; assembly: GCF_007474595.2. Classification (NCBI taxonomy): domain Eukaryota; kingdom Metazoa; phylum Chordata; class Mammalia; order Carnivora; family Felidae; genus Lynx; species Lynx canadensis. The sequence goes on along the minus strand of NC_044309.1, from coordinate 2,502,435 downwards.
ATGTGGGGCTCCAACCCACAAACTGTGAGATCGTGACCTGAGCCGAAGCCGGACGCTCAACCGACTGAGCCACCCAGGCGCCCCAAATTGTTACACTGTTTAAAAAAGAATTCAACCCACGAGCTACCCACTTGTCCTTTCTGGCCATTTTGTGAGCGGATAGAAAGGGAAGCAGGGATGATAGGGCTTCTTCTGTGGTTTTAGAAGTTTTCTCAGGTTTCAGGAGATTTCAAAAGTGCATTTAAAACAAGATTGGGGTTGGATTTATTCACTTACTCTCGTTTGCTAAATCCCCGCTTTTACCAGGACTGTTCTGTTTCCATTAGACATGATGGTGATCTGGCTGTGTTTCTCCATGAGAAAATCACAGCCAAACCAGCCTGTCAAATAAACATACAGGTTTTATTTTTATTTTATTATTTAATTTTTTAATGTTTGTTAGTTTTGAGAGAGAGAGGGAGAGAGAGAGAGACAGAGAAAGAGATAGAGAGAGAGAAGGAGCAGGGGAGGGGCAGAGAGAAAGGGAGACACAAAATCTGAAGCAGGGTCTGGGCTCTGAGCCATCAGCACAGAGCCCAACTCGGGGCTCGAACTCACGAACCGTGAGATCATGACCTGAGCTGAAGTCAGACGCTCAACCGACTGAGCCACCCAGGCGCCCCGACACATACTGGTTTCAACAGGAGGTGGTTAAGGGTTTGAACAGAATTTGGAGTGCGGCCCTAACGATAATAATGCAAGCCTGTCCCTTGTCATGATTTTACTTGGTTCTCAAAAAAAAAAAAAAAAAAAAAAAAAAAAAAATCAGGCTGTGTGTATTAGGGAGGGTCAGTATTTTAATCCTATTTTAACTGAGGAAAAGACTGCAATTCAGAATCAGAATTACCCACCGTGGATCATACACAAATAAATGACGTGTCTGGGGTTGTCTCTGGCCTTCTGCCCCCAAATGTAATTTGCATTCCGCTGATATCCAGGGGCTGGGGAGACATCTATGCACTTTGCAGCGTTTGGGGTCTGGCCTCATCTCGGCGCCTGGGGGAAACAATAAAGCTCCCGGGAAGCTGCAGGGGGTCCCGGGTAGCAGCTCTCGGCGGAGGCCCGTCTCTCCACGCTGGCAGGACTATTTAGGGCGTTGGTATTTATGCAAAGATAGCATAGAATGGCAATTACCTGCCCGTCCCTTCTCCAGCCTGCCTGTCAATCATGGGGAAGGAGTAGTTGGAAAGTCTTGTCAGTCAGAGGGTTCACGTCACGTGGAGATGTGTCTGAACCCGTTCCACCCCCCACCTGCTTCCTTTGTGTCCCTGAAACAGTGATTGGTTCTGGTCACCGCACTGCTCGGTCTCTACCTGTCCCCCCAGGGTATCGTCACTCCTTGTTTTAAAAAGTGGAGACTGAGTCACATATCCATCCATTAGGCACGCGGTCGTCACAGCGGTATATAGAAGAGCCTTCCTGAAGCCTGGGGCGGTTACGCATTCGGGGTCTCAGATGAGGCACCCGTCCCGCACGCCTCACACTTCCTGGGACAAGTAAATGTTATTCCTCATCTGGTTTCCCAAGGAACCGCCATTCACCTCCACGCATACCTAGTTCCTCTTCCTGGGCAATTGATCTCGGCTCTGTCATTAGCGGAAAAAACCCTCGCCTCTCACGCCGCCTTCTGCTTAACAAAATGAAACCTGTGCATCGAATTCAGGGCTTAAGGTCAACGGTTAAATTGTTCTTGCTCCGGAAGACGGCGTTTTCATGGGCTGCATCGCATCCGTGAAATTAGCATCATTTGTACCTATAATAAAGATACAGGTGAGGCAAGGAAAGGCAGCCAGGGAAAGTGCTCAGATTCTCTGCTCTCTGCCTGGAATGCACTGCTACAAATTATCTCATTTTCATTTATTTGGAGACTTTTGCTAGCAAAAATGATTGGACATGTTTTTGATTCGAGGACAGGGAAGGAAGCCTGCGGACTGACGGCTCCGGCAGCGGTGGCTGTCAGGTTGGAGCCCACAGGGACCCCCCCCCCCCCCCCCGTCAGAGGCGGGTCTTCTCCGGGCAAAGTTTTAGGGCCTCAGCCACCTGGTTTTGTAAAACGAGCCCCAGAATGCCTGGGAGCCGCCCTGCGTTTCCAAACACGGTGTCTGTGCCAGGCTTACAGAAGATTAACGTTATTATAAAAGAACCAGCTTGAGAGAAATTTGGGGTTCTTACGAAGAGCCAGAGCCATCTCCCCCGCCCCCCAAAAGAATTGCAACCGAGGCGAAGTTTCCAGGGAAGATAGCAAAACCGGAAAGTAAAGGAAAAGGGACGTGGGGAGGGCCTCCCAGCGTCCCGAGGAGACAGGGGAGGCCGTGGATGGATGGGGTGCGGCGGGGGGCACGCGCCCTCGACCTGGGGAACGTGCCGGCCCTGCCCCCTCTCGTGTGGACACGGGGCTCCGTCCCGAGTGTCCGGGGAGCCCGTCGGGCAGGGCAGACAAAAGCAGGCATGACTGGCGGTCAGACGGATGCTTCCTCTTTCCTCTGAGTCGTCAGCGTTGGGGGTCACCAGGTGGAAGCCGTGTTCGCCCGATTTGCACAGGGGACGTGTCCCCCGCTGAGTCTGCACCCCGCACCGAGCAGCGGCCGCCCAGCAGGCCCACGTCCCAAGGGGGGCGTCCACTGCCCCTTGGCTCAAGCCAGAATCACAGGAGGCGTCCCCTCCCTCCCCGTCCTGTGGCGCCCTGTGCCGTCCGCCGCAGCTGAATTCTGTCACCGTTGGCTCGCCCCTCCAGATCCCAAACCCTCCGGCTCTTCTCCGCGTGGCACGCCTCTCCGAGTCACCCCTCGCTCCGGCCCCCCTCAAAAGGCAGCGTCCCCCTGCCAACCCCTGGTCTTGTTTTATTTGTCTTTGCTCGTGTTTGTGGTTTTTTGGAACTCGACGTGTGAAGTCGAATCACTTCACGGTGTTTTCTTCTTTCCTCTCGGAAAAGACGACGAGGGCCATGACTCTCTTAGTGTTGTGATCATGAAGATGCACCGCCCAGACCGCCCTGAAAATCGGGGTGGGGGGGCAGTCCCCGGACAGCCCGGGTGTGGGGACCGTGGCTGCCCTGTGAACGTGTCACCGTGTTCATACGGAGCCTATGGCTCCCTCTGGCTGCCCCTCGCGGGGGCACAGGGCCAGCACGCTGCTCTGAATGTCAGGACTCCCAAAGGTGATGGCAGCTCTGGGAGTCCCCCCGGCCAGGCCCACGTTGGTCAGTGAGCATCCTTCCTCCCGCCGCTCCCCCTTCTGCCGCCTTCCACAGAGTCAGACGTGGTGTTCCCGGTCTAGGTGTTCCCTGCAAACTCGTGTGTCCCTCACAGGTATTTCCCCCCTGCCCCTCTCGTGTGTGGGCCGCGTCTTGGCACCTGCTTCCAGAGGGCGTGAGCTAACCAGGGGAGCAGGGTGCTCCCAGGAGCCCTCCGCTGAGATGGCGTTTGGGGGCTTGGCCACCCAGCGTGCCTGGTGCACAGGAGGCACTGAGAAACGGTGTGGAAGAGACGAACGAGGTAATTAATCAGCCCGAGTGAATCAAACTAATCAAAACACAACCAAACACGTTTATTTACACGGAGGTAAACATCCGTGGTTCCCAGGGAGCACACCTGTCCTTCACACCTAGGGTGACTCTCGGGGACGTTTGCGATTCAACGTAACATGACCAGCATGCGATTTAAAGCGTCTGGTCCTTTGCGTCGAAAAAGGTGATTCCAATCGCACACTAAGTTGAACAGTAAACGTGTCGATACCCACCCAACAGGTACTAAACATTCTGCAAAGATCCTGAGGGGGTAGAGAGAGGTGAATTGTGTGGTCATGTGGTGATGACAGCACCGAGTGCCCCCACCCCCCACACCCCCCACCCTGACCATTGTCAGCTTTAAAACAGCTGAGTAATTGTTCAGTGATAACGGTTACCACCCGGCTTAGAAAAGAAAGTAAACAGGGGCGCCTGGGTGGCTCAGTCGGTTGAGCGTCCGACTTCAGCTCAGGTCACAATCTCACGGTTCATGAGTTCGAGCCCCGAGTCAGGCTCTGGGCTGATGGCTCAGAGCCTGGAGCCTGCTTCCGATTCTGTGTCTCCCTCTCTCTCTGCCACTCCCCCGTTCATGCTCTGTCTCTCTCTGTCTCAAAAAAAATAAACGTTAAAAAAAAAATTAAAAAAAAGAAAGAAAGTAAACATAAGAGGATACAGAGCAGGCTTCCCAGAGGGGTGACTTCAGCTGGGGTTTGTGATGCAGGAGGATGTCTTTCCCTATATTTAAAAACATGTACATTTCGTTACTTTAAACTAGTCCTCGCACAAACTAAACAGTCACACGCGCACATGGGAAGTCACATTTCCCTTGGCACACATCCATCACCTCTACTCCTCTCCCCAAAGGTAGCGATCGTATACGATTCCAAAGTGGTCCTTCTGGAAGTTTTCTCTATATAGGTCCACAAGATACCTTTCCTTATTAACACAGAAAGAAATAAAAACTGTGTGTTATCTTATCTTTAGCAGTGCGTGTGGGAGGCTTTCTTGTTAGCGCGTGTGCAATCATCTCCCCGCGCGTGAAGGCTGGTTGTGTTTTATTGCACTGCTATACCATCCACTACTTTAATCTGCTTCCTATTAATTTCCTGTTCATGTAGGTATCTGGGGGCGTTTTCCTGTTACAAAGTCCATGGCGTATTGTGTGAGCATGTGCACCTCTTAACACGTATTTTCTGCCGTCTGTGGAACTTGGGACTCCCTTTCTTCTTGGAACTCAGCCAAACTACGATTTTGTTTTTAGATATTAATAAATTAAGATTTCAGAATGCCAAGAAGCAAGCCTAATCAAAGGGCTTACATGAGCTTTATTCTGGATTAAATGCACTCCGAATTAATTCCTAGATGTCTCTGTGTTACCTACCCCTTGATTCACCCTAAGTGTCTTGACCCCAAGGGTGCACGGCTTTCCTCCTGGGAACAGACAAGGGAGGTCCTGGCAGACACCGCCATCTATAGGGAGGGGTGTCCTACTGGGCAATGCCTCCCTCACCTTCGGTTTCCTCAGCGTGGAAGTTGGGTGCCTAAGAATACATCCAATCATAGCTTTCCATTTCAGAACAGAGTGTTAGAAAGATGTCTGCAAGAGGGATGGAGAATTATTCTGAGTTTTCCCATGAGACGGCGATGTTTCACAGAGAGTTTGCAGATGCTGTCCAGTCCTGCGAACGCCTCTCGGACTGTCATGTGGCTTAACACCAGGAGAACACAGTAAGAGTGTATTAACCTGTGCTCTAAACGGAGAAAAAAAGTTGCTGTGGGATAGTGTCAGAGACACTCGAGTGAGATTTAAGAAATTTTTCTTAAAACTGTCAATAGTGTTAAATTCTTAGCAATGGAATTGTGGTGTCAAAAAACACCCCCGTTATTTTTAACTTTGAAAGATATTTGCAAATTAATCTCCAAATAGTGACACTTCCTGCTCCTCTGGGTGTATCCAATTTGGGGGAAGAGGGAACATGGTTGAAATTGTTCTCGTCAATAACGGTCGAGGCTCTGCTTTGGCCGTGGCCACCCTGTTGTGACTCTGCAGTGCCGAGCTATAGTGGAGCCCAGAGCCGGACCGATAGATACAGAGCCCTGAGTTGTAGTTGATTGACTGGGGGTCTCCTCCTCTCCCTCCTCCGAGGGTGCTTTCACGGGCTCTGCGCCTACCATTCCAGCGAAGACTACACCGTGTTGTGCGGATTGACGGGGACGTCCCAGTCAAAACTAAAATCAGCAGAAAATAGTCTTTAGTGTGCCCCATGAAGACGGTTAACAATGAAAGATTTATACCAAATGTTTGCTCCCAGTTTGATTACAAGGCATTATACTGGAACACGTTAAGTAAATACCATTCCGGGTTATAATTCCCACTTATTTTCGCAGGCTTCCGTGAAAACTGAAAACATTGCAACCGTTAGATGCTCTATCATTACAGTACTTAAAAAGACATGCAATATTTTTTTCTCTCTAAAATGAAGGCAATTTAAACCGAGACATGGTAAGTGTGTTTTCTGACACACAACCCCACGTGTTACAAAACACGGTGATCCTAGGGCCCTGCCAAATGGCACCTGAATCCAGACGCTATTTTTGACAAATGCATTGCTAATTACTTTTGGCACCACTCAGCTCTTAGAATGAATAGCTGTTGTACACGGTTACTCTCATGCCGAGTGACACCAAACAGTTATTGTAAGGAAGGAGCAGGTGAAGCGCCCCGCCATTTTGTTCATTAGTGACAACAATGGTGCGTGATTGTGCCTCCTCGTCCCTGTTGCCATGTCCTCATTATCGTTCAACTCGTCTACTGCAATTACTGTCCAGCCCTTCCCACAAGACACCAGTGACAAATCGTCACAAGCTTGGAGCCGTGGAACTATTCTCCCACGGTTCTGGAGACCAGAAGTCCAAAATCCAGGTGTCCAGGGCATGCTAGTTTTGCAGGCTCCAAAGGGTGTCTGTTCCATGCTTCCTGGTGGCTCCCAGCGGTCTGGCATTTCTTGACTCCATGACCTCAATCTCTGCCTCTGTTTGCACATCAACTTCCTCTCTCTGTCTTCCTCTGTCTGTCGTGAGGGCACTTGTCATAGGGTTTACGGTCCAGCCTCGTCCAGGTCAATGTCTTTTAGAGATCCTTACCTTAACAACACCTGCAAAGACTTGTTCTGCATCCTGAGGGGTCATTATTCCACATTCTGAATAATTCTGAGGGTCCAGGTGAACATATATTTTGGGGAACCCCGTTCAACTTGCTATGTTCACTAAGCGTGAAATCTGCACTCCTTCCAGTTGACATGAGCTGAATCCTTCTTTTGCATCACATTCGAGTTTTTATTGGCAAATTCAAAAGTTCTGTATCAGATTTACACATTTTTCTTTCTTTTCTTTCTATGAACATTTTCTCAGCATGTTTCCTTCACCTTCTGCCAGGCACTGGTATCCATGGACTTGGTCATAACCGAAAATATTGACACTGTTCAAATGGGAATGTATGGAAAACTTAATCAGATAACTAAAGCCTTTTACAGTGCTGTTGATCCACTATGGAAAAGATACATTGGACGACAGTTCTCGGGCCTCTCGTGTTTCCACATAGCTTGCAAGCAAGCTTACCTACTTTGTTCCGAGCCACCTGTTCAAGGATGTCTCCATGCTGAGAGGTCTTGGAAGATAGAGGTAGTGCTTCCTATGGGGCCAAGGGTAGGCATGCTTACTGCCCACTGTAAAACATTCGGGTTCCCTAAGCTCTGAGTTCTCCAATGAAACGTACTATGTTCAGGTGTCCATAGGGGATCCATGCCATTCTCACAGTCAAGGAGAAGAGACACAATGTGCTGATGCTCTTGCTGTGCCATTTATAAAGTCCTTGGTCTCCGACCCAGGAGTCACATGTCTTCCGATGGCATCTTTGAAATTGTGACTGAGTCATTAGTGACTTCAAGAGGAAAATAAAACCTCAGACCATTTGTAGACCTTACCAAGATGCAGTATTTCTTTCTTTCCTTTTTTTCTTTGTCCACATACTACCGATTTGCAATGAAATGGAGAGGGAGAAACATTAAAATTATTTAGGTAACATTTTCAAAATACCTATTTTCAACTCTGAAGGGCATACTCATACCTGCTTGGTGATACACTGAAGTGAGCAAAATGGCCAGGATTATTTAATGAACCACCAATCTATACTCTTTCTTCACAACATGTATGTATTCTCAGAGCCCTAATATTTTCAAGGCATGACTAAATTTTTAGAAATATCTTGTTGACAGTAGAATTTCTACTGCCATTTTACGGCTTTTATCTTTTGAATAGAATTTCTACTGCCATTTTACGGCTTTTATCTGTTCTATCCCTCCCCCCAATGATTTACTTTGGATTGCTTATCTCCACCATTGGTACCACTGTTCTTTTTTGGTCTGGCTAGAAGTCTTGGGTATCTATTTGGATCTTAATATTTTAGGTTTTTAAGCAAACATAGTGACCATTGAATTCAACATTCTCATTATCCTGGTGAAGAACTAGGACAATCATCAAAGTTGCTTATATAAATTTGCAGCAAAATTGCCGGGAATATTTTTACTTTGCTTTGCCATGTTCATACTTAATTCAATTCTTTTCACATAGCAACCCTTTCTCTGCCTTCATAAATGAGCCAGTCATTCCTGTGTTCACGATAATTTTGATAGTCATGAGAGTTTTCTCTTAAATTTGTCTCTGTTTCTTTGTGCTTGTATTGTAGACCAAGGAATGCCATTAATTATTAATTTGGGTTACTATTCTCTTGTTATTAGCAGTCTGTGCAAAAAATTTAGGACACCAGTTTTCAAGGCTAAACTTTGTTCATGGGAGAGAGTACAGAACACAGGTTGCCCATAAGCTGAGTCATTGTTCTATTTTCTTTTTTTTTTGACGTAAAATGTAACTCCAGGATGTTCTGATCTATTTGGCAATACTCTGCATGATCACATTTATCCTTCACTGTGGGGCTCTCATCTGTATGATGTCTAGACTTTCAGAGCTGCTTCCTTCCACACGAATCATTGAGAGTTTGGCTGATCATCATGTTCTTCCAAGGTTGAGGTCATACTCCTCTGGCCAACATCTGGTTGGTGTTAGAAGCATCATCTTGCTGAGGACCTACTGCCCCAAAGGAGCTCCCTTCTTGATCCCCACTGGTGACGAGGGAGGGAGATCTGTACCAGCTCTGGAAGGACAGTCACCTGCAGTTCCCTACCCATTGACTGAAGACATATTATTGATGTGAGTCGGCAGCTTTCCATGCTCAGTGGTTGGACGTCTGTTCATTTCATGAATTCTTACCAACACCAGCTGGCATTGTGACAATGTCAAGGGCCATACCTCTGTCTTCATCTTTCCATCTCTCTCTCTGTATCTGTCTCCTACCCTTGATTTACTGCTGTGGCCTTTCTGGAATACAGGATGGATCAAGAGTATCTGCCAATATTTGTCTCTGACAGTGGGCCTAACTCTGAGAATTTCCATCATGTAATTCACCGTCTCTATGCTAAGCAGGCAATTTTGGGCTAACTGTACATTCACGCTCCTGTGATCTGGGACGATCTGGGACGAGGGCTACTTCCTGACTTTGTGCTGAACACTTGTGTGACCAAGCAAATGTCACACAGTTGCCTGTTCCAGGAGATACTACTCCTGGAAGATAAGAGTGTGAAGGAAGTTTTAGGTAGCTCGCTTATCAAGACTCATCTCTTACTTATCAATACTCATTTCAAGCCCCCCACCTTGCTGTGTCCACCAACCCAAAGTTGTTACTGCAAATTCTCTGAAACCTCAACCAACTTTCCACCGTGGTTATCAGCTTTTAAATCACTCAGCCGAAACCCTACATACTTATAGCATATCTTCCTATTATTTTCCTCTTCTGGGATACGCCGAAAACTGTCGAGATGCTCCTTCCCCTTATAGCAGTAAGTTGAAAATTTTGGTCTTGCTTGGTCAACAGCATTTATGGCAGCCTCTCTGGGGAGTCAGCAGCAAACACATGTTCTAGGCTTTTCACCTGAGATCGTCTTTCTGAACCTTGCTGCTGGAATCAATGTTCTGAGCGTCAGCTTCTTCTCCTTGGTGTCAGGATTTTGCTTCTCCCCTGCCATTCTAGATGGATGAATGGATATTTTCACCCATTACTCACCTGCTGTCCTGGTACGGCCACTTTTGCATAGCTGGAATTATCTTGTGTGCATCGTAGTCCCCAGTCTCTCCCAGGCACAATCCATCGGATATATACCTCCCTGAGCTCTGACAAATGTGGGTGTTTGCTCTGAAAATCCCATAACTCCAGATTGCCTGCTGGTTTACATATGAGTGTTTCTTTCAGGCACCGACTCCTGCCTAATTGTGGCCTACCTTTCATTCCACCGGGTACACATGCAGATACTCTCTCTGGCCTGGAACAAAGTCTGGGACATAGCAAACGTTCATAGATGCTTGTTGAACGGATACATGCTCAGAAGCCTGTCTCAAATGCATGTTAGGCGAATCTGTTCCATATTTTTCAAACCTGACAAGGCCTCTCTTGCACTGCCCTTGTAGCTGGTAAGTCGTGTTCGTATCATGGTGTTATGAGCCTTGCCTCATACTGCGTGACTTTCCCTGACTCTCCACAACTTGAAGACAAACACGTTGTGTTTGAGCCAGGCTTTTAGAGGAACCTGTCTCAGTGGTGCTACCAAGAAGAAAATCAGAAATTATTTGCTGATTAAAAAGGGGGCAGGGAATTATAAAATGTAGCCTTTTTTTTCCCCAAAGCAATTCCTTATTACCAGTGTCTCTGATTAACTTAAGACTTTCAGCATTTCCTAGTCTAGTGTAGATGTAGCTTTACTATATTTTAAAAAGTAATCTTTGTATTCTGTGCATCGATTTTCCTATTATTTAATACATATTCTGATCCTTTCTTATATTCCTAAAACGTATGCCGTCATAATTTCTTTATTGTATGAAACATTTCAAGTTCCAAGATGTTTTTTATGACTGCTTGTAAAAGTAATGTTTCAAACACTTTGAAATAGAAATATTAATACCCAAGAAAATGATGTTTTGCCAAAGTATGAGTGATTATAAGTCATTACTCAAGTATTAAAAACTCACCAAATTTTGGTCAGTCTGATCCTTAAAATTTCAAAAGAAACATATTCTTTTCACAAGAAATACTCTTTCGGGGCGCCTGGGTGGCTCAGTCTGTTAAGCATCCGACTTTGGCTCGGGTCATGATCTCGTGGTTCGTGGGTTCGAGCCCCGCGTCGGGCTCTGTGCTGACAGCTTGGAGCCTGGAGCCTTCTTCGGATTCTGTGTCTCCTTCTCTCTCTCTCAAAAAGTAAATAATCAACATTAAAAAATCTAAAAAAGGAAATACTTTTACTTCAATGTTATTTTATGAATCCCTGATAATTTTTAGATCTAAAGATAAATTGAAAGTAAATGTCAGTTTTAATCAACTATAATCAACAACATTATTTTGAGGTACTTCAAACTTGAGAAGTGGATTGTTTTGACACAGTGTGCTCTCACAGTGATTGGCAGGCGCAACATGAATACAGCTGCTCTTGGACGTCAGGACCCTGAATGCTGGTCTCACTGTTAGTTTCCCTCCTTGCTGCAAATGTCAAGGTGGGTGTGAAAAACATACAGTACACTAACTTACACTCCAAATTTTCAAAGTATACATTTATTTAGTCTATTTTTGCATAGCATGCCTGACATGTTTACATCATCTCATTGGTATATAGTAGCCAGTCTCTGGCTGTCGTTTTCTTGTTTCTGTGGGGATGACAAGAGCTTAAGATTTCCTAATGTGGCTTGTCACTGATGTCACTTTCATGAAAGGGTACTTTTGGAAGTCAGCCTTTTTTTTTTAATGTTTATTTATTTATTTTGACAGGGAGAGAGAGTGGGGGCGGGGCAGAGAGAGAGAGAGGGAGAGAGAGAATCCCAAGCAGGCTCTGTGCCTTCAGCACAGAGCCCGACGTGGGGCTAGAACTCATGAGCCGCGAGATCAAGACCTGAGCTGATAACAAGAGTTGGACGTTTAACTGAGTGGACCCCCAGGCGCCCCTTGAAGTCAGTCATGTTACTCGTTCTCGCTTTTGCCCGGTCTCTCTGGCAAGCCAGCCTGCAAAAGGTTTATGTTTTTGCTGTCCTTGACCTCCAGACCTCTCCTTAACTCTCGCCACCAAGTCCTCTGTGGTTTTCAAGAGAACCCTCAGGCCTGAAATCCCCCACACTCCACTGCAAAAACTGTCAGTTCCTACAGGGAGAGCCTTAGGGATTTTTGATCTCGTTGTCCCCCTCTGCTCCTGCAGGCCACACTGTTGGGGACTGGGTGGGGGTGATGGAGCCTTGCCCTGCTGGCTTGTCTGTCCTGGCACAAAACCTCTGTCTTGCGGGTGTGTTTGGGACGGGGGTGTCAGGGCCCCTGCATTCCTGGCCTGCTCTGATTGGCGTAGGCCTCCTACTCCATGTGTGGGTTGGGGTGGAGTAAGGGAACCCCCAAACTCTCGGCCACAATTGCAGAGCATATAGTCTCTGAGGCTCGAATTTGAGGAGACGTGAAATGCTGCTGGCCTGCCCCTCCTGCTGGGACACCATATCCTTTGATCTGGGGGCCGAGTGGTTGGGGATCCTACCTTACCAGCCCTCCCCCCGGTGGTGGCGTTTCTGTCTGCTGAGCTGGGAGAAGTTAGGGGGGTCCTGGCTCAGGGCACCCAGGTCTTGCTGTTACTGAACTTTAGCAGATTTCTTAAAACAAATGTCCCCTCACTTCCTGTATACCTATGGGACAATTTCCAGATGTTGAATGGTTAGTTTTTTTTTTAATAATTTTCACCAGTCATGGATGTCTCATGGAGAGCAGACCCACAGGGCTTCTGTGAAATATCATGGAATCTTTGATATGAGTAAATCTGTCCTTAGATGTCAGGATGGCTGCTTCTAGTTCAGGAGAGAGACCTCAAAGAAATCTCAAACGCAAGGTCTTGGGCGGAATTTATTTTCGTAGTTGGTGAGGATAAAGCCACATCAATGCTTTGTAGTTGGCCACCGCCATAAAGCGCCTACCTTAATATATCAGTGCTACCCGTGACATGACGTACCCCAGAGAAGAAGAGCCACAAACAAATGATTAGCTCACCGCTTGAGACCTTTTTCTTTGCCGGCAGTGACAGCCTAATGGCACGGAAGTGGCAGCCTTCTTGTCTGCCTTGTTCCGCATCTGTGGCTTATTGTCTACTTAAAGTGGCTGAGGACAACGGCAGAGTGGACCCCTTCCATGTGACAGGTACTGGCACAGCTCTGGGTACTCAGGAGACAGCTGCCAGCATTCAGATGGTTTCGTGAATTTGCATCAGGTTGGTTTTTCTTTCTCCAGTCAATAAGATAGCTCGACTGGAGGTCAGAGGGGCTAAGCTGACCTCTCTCTGGGAGGAGCAAGGAGTCAGTGGCAGGATGCAGTCAAGGACGGCCTCGGGGCTCTGAGGAAGGTACAGGAATCACGTCGAGGTTCCTTCAAGATCATCCTGTTTAGAGAGGATGGGTGAGGACCCAAACCAAGATACTTAGTGACGAATCCTTATTCCCAGCCTTTCATCCTAACTCTTTCCACTGTCCAACACTGATTCCCTCAACCAGTTATAAGTCACCACAATATCTCGAGGCCGACACTGCATTTACCACTGAGACGTGGGGAGAGGTCCCTCTCAGGGGACTCTGCTGGACCTGGGCTGCGTAGTCTGGTGACAAGACAAGGGTCACCTTCTGTTACCCCCTTCCCCGATTTAGGAGTGCACCTGCTCCTACTGTGGAGCAAGGGGTTATTCCCAAAGAGGGGGAGGGACGGTTAAAGTAAGGATTTCTACTTGCTTGTAGAGACTCATGGTTTTAGAGTTGACCATCAATGAGCACTGTTAACTTGGTGGCGTAATCTATTCAGGCTTCCTTTAGTCGAAGAAGGATGGACATGACGGGGAAGGGTCTCCAGCTTCACCAGGACCGTGAGAATCTGCGCTGGAGGCCGGAGGCCGGGTGTGATGGGGGCATGGAGCAGTGGGCTTCCAACAATAATGGAAACCCGATTTTCATTGTGTTGTGAAGACTCGGCTTCCAAAGTTTTATCTGAAAATTCACTTATCTCAATTCATATACCTCATCCTCTGTGGTTTACAGGTCTTCCAGAGACATTCTCATGTGGTTCTACTCCAGAGATTCCCTCCCCTCTTCCCCTCCTTCCTCCCTTCTCTCTTTGCAACGTTTCTGAGTGATAGTTTTAGCTTTTAAATCACCGGTGAAAATAGAATTCGCTAGTCGGGTTTAACTAGTAAAATGTCTGGATTGTTCTCTCTTACCAAGTAACTGTTTCTTAATACCCCAAATATTCTATATATTTCCAAAGGATTACTTTCTTCTAACTCATTTGCTGCCCTTCAGTGAAACACACTCCTTGCATGGAACCAAGTTTGCCCTCCGTAGAAAATTAACAAAGGCTACACTCAGGATTTTATAGGGAAAAGAGCCACGCATGGCTTGTGGGTCATAGTTTTAGACAGAGAATGGAAATACTTTCAGATATCTGATGGCTGTTTGCAAAAATTACATCTACATGGACTTAAGAGAAACTCTTGAATTTTGTTAAGAATGTTTCCATTCACTTTTAACATTTCTAAGATCAAAAAAGGAAAATAGGGGGCGCCTGGGTGGCGCAGCGGTTAAGCGTCCGACTTCAGCCAGGTCACGATCTCGCGGTCCGTGAGTTCGAGCCCCGCGTCGGGCTCTGGGCTGATGGCTCAGAGCCTGGAGCCTGTTTCTGATTCTGTGTCTCCCTCTCTCTCTGCCCCTCCCCCGTTCATGCTCTGTCTCTCTCTGTCGCAAAAATAAATAAACGTTGAAAAAAAAATTAAAAAAAAAAAAATTTAAAAAAAAAAAAAAAAAAGGAAAATAGGGAAGGGAGACAACAGTTGGCCTCTACATGCATATCTTGTTTTATTTTGTTTTTTGTAAGCAGTGGGGACCTGTAAAATGATGAAAAATGTTTAAAACAATAATTGATTATATGTATTCTTTTAATTTATAGCATTTATTTACCTTTTGATTTATAGCATTCTTTTACTATTGATGTTTGCTATTTCCCATGTTTCCTTTTCCTCTACGAAACAAACATCCCTGCCCTCAGGGGGCTTACGTTTTGGAGATGAAGACAGACTGACTGTCGTAGTGGAGAATGTTCTCCACAGGGTTGAGCGATATCTCTTTGTTAGAGCCCTTCTACCTCCTTGCCTTGAGTGGACTTCACTCAACTTTTTTCCAAAAGAGCATGGAAACCTATTACTCTATTCTACTAAAACTTGACTTTTCTTTCAATTCTTTCCTGAACTCCCTTTATCTCAGAGCCAGAACCAATAAACCTCCAAACACTCCCCGTTTCTCTGCTGCCAATGTGTGAATGACGTGTTCACGTCGAGAACAGTGCACAGACCCAGCCAGGAGGTGACTGGTGTTTAATTTCATCTCAACATGTTGACATGGTGTCAAGATGCACATATATGTGTGTGTGTGTGTATGTATGTGTGTGTATATATATATATATATATATATATATATATGCCAAGCCCTTCAGAAGCTCTAGAGGGAAAATCTTAACTCTGCAAAGATCCTACTTTCCTCTCTACTATTCGTGACGAGAAGTACTTCTGAGAGAACGTTTGGCTTCATGAAAGGAAATATCCATTTCAAATGGCTGCAAGGTAAGAAGTTTTCTTATTTTATCCAGTAAAAGCCCAAAGAGGTGGATTTCAGAGATGGCTAATTCAGCAGCCACACATGACATCAGTCGTTTGTGTATTTACAGCTACTGCCTTCTAGAAATGTTAAAGTTTACATATTCTTATGAATTTGGTATTGTTATTATGTTTTAATTTTCCTATGAGAAAATCTGGGGTTAAGCATCACTTTGTTTACCACTTTGTTTATCGAGGGCGTTTATTAGATGACTTATAAAGGTTGATTTTATAATAAGATTGTTAAATTGTTATATTTTTATTGTGAATGTGCTATTTCCTTATCATGTCGGCTGAACTCTACACATATTAAGGACACTTCTGTTATGCCATACTCTACAAATATTTTTGCCATTTATTCCTTGGCCATATTATTTCAAATTCACATGATATTGCATAAGAGTTTTATATAAAGAAACTCACTGTTCTGGATTTTTTTGGCTTCTGTGTTTTGTTTAATTCTTAGGCCGTTCTTTTCCAACCAAGGTTACATAATTATTGGAGTATAGTTTCCTTCCATAATTTTATATTTGCAATCAAATATACACACCATTGATTGATACAGACTTTATCTTCACATAAGCTAGGGTTCAGTCTTTTGTGTGTGGTCCTTTTCAACCTGAATCAACCAAACTTTTCTTAAGGCTTTGTGGTGAACCTTCATCACATGATACATCCATATACTTGTATACATGCATCCCTGTTTTCCTTCCCCTCTCCCACCTCAGGTTGCAGATGCCAGCACATACGTCACATACCCGTGAGGAGAAAGATGCCACTGAGGGGTATGGTGTCGCCCCATGTACCAGAAGGTGGGTTGGACCATGGGAGGGTGGGAGGGGACAGACTCTAGAGTCAGCAGAGAAGGGCTGATACGTGTTTTATTGTTCTTGTTGCTTTAATTACCATTGTCCTTTGTTGATTTCCAGTTGGTTAGGCTGTTCTAGTAACTGAGTTGTTTTCTTTTTAGACTTATATGGGAATTTGTGTTGGTAAATCATAATAATAAAGCACATACTGATTATCCTGTCTTCTCTGGATTTTGAAGTCTGGAAACAGTATTTGCTTCTCAGGATACATTTCTTGTCCTTTAGCAGAGTGTTTTTAAAATTTCTTTTTAACGTTTATTTATTTTTGAGACAGAGGGAGACAGAGCATGAACAGGGGAGGGTCAAAGAGAGAGGGAGACACAGAATCTGAAACAGGCTCCAGGCTCTGAGCGGTCAGTACAGAGCCCGACGCGGGGCTCGAACTCACAGACCGCGAGATCATGACCTGAGCCGAAGTCGGACGCTTAACCGACTGAGCCACCCAGGCACCCCAATGTGTGTTTTATTAAGTAATATAATGTTCACCTAAAAACATTAAATTCCCTAAATACCTTTTTCCCAATAGGCAATATTCCAAATTTAATAATGACTCAAGTTCCATGACTTTATCTTTTTTTTTTTTTTAATTTTTTTTTCAACGTTTATTTATTTTTGAGACAGAGAGAGACAGAGCATGAACGGGGGAGGGTCAGAGAGAGGGAGACACAGATCTGAAACAGGCTCCAGGCTCTGAGCTGTCAGCACAGAGCCCGACATGGGGCTCGAACTCACGGACCGCGAGATCATGACCTGAGCCGAAGTCGGCCACTTAACCGACTGAGCCACCCAGGCACCCCTCCATGACTTTATCTTAAAGGAAATAATTAATGTCCAATATTCACTGTTCATTCCTTCAAATAAAGCGTCACCCCTACCTACATTAGCCGCCTTTTCCTGGACCTGCAAATATAATAGCTCTTTGCAGTGGGGTCCCTGTAACTGATGCGGGCATGTCTTGAGGAATGCGTCTGCATGAAGAATTGAAGATTCTTATAGGCAAGAAGTGCTTCAAAAGGCAAGAGAGATGGTGGCTCACTTTGGTTTCAAGACAATGGAGCTTCGGAGATGATGGGCATCTCGGAACGTGCTAAAACCCGTGAGAGAAGAACGGTGGTGCCCTGACACCCCTTCCGTATGGCCCAGCATCAGGCAGAAGGACCAGATTCTCTGACGTTTATTGGGAAGATGAGCCCACAAGAGCAGGTGAGCCCCCGTGGTTTCTGACAGATAGCACATGGCGGGCCCAAGGGAAGGAGAGCCAACGCAGGATGCCACTTGTGGGCCAGATAGTTGCCTGTGGGCACATAGATGACACACCTGCATAAACCCAGAGATTGGGGGGGGGGCTTGGAAAATTTCCAGTGATTTCAATCTTGGAACTCCAGGGACGGATGTACTGGACATTCGTGCGGGTTGTCACCTACACTTTCCTTTCCAAGTTGTGAGGGAAAACGTGAGCCTGGAAGTTGACACCAGGCCAAATCACTGGTCAGTGAGGTAGTCGAAGGTATCCATGGGATGAGACACTCTCCTTCTCAGGCACCACTTCTGAGGAAATTATTTCGTGGTCTCTCAGCAGAAAAAAGGATAAGAAAATTATTTGAAATTACCAGGACCAGTGAAAAGAGAGTCCTGGATGATTTTGTGCACTGAAATACAGTGAGCTGGGCGATTCAGGCATTGGGTCAAAGAAAAAGGTCTCCAAGCCATCCAATGACATTAAATAGAAGTGGAATAACACCTATGGTATCCTGAACTAAACACCGTTTCTCTTCCAGGTACAACAAATGGTGTAGACACCTCGTGGCTACAATCTAAAGGAGAAAGAAAACCGTAAGGAAAACCTAGTCTACCTGAGTCACAAATTAAAGAAGGCATGGTTTTGAACGAATGATGTATTTTAAGATGCTAGGGACATGTTCCCTGGGTTTACAGGGTTCCCGGCAGAGGTTCATGGGGAGAGAAATGAGGGCCATGGAACAGAACTTGACCCTGCCCTGAAAAATATTTACGTAATTACAATAATGTAACAAATTTATAAGTTTTTCTTTTAGAATTAAACAATATATAAAATACAAAAGCTATAAAAGCTGATATGAAAATAAATATAAATATTTAACAATATGAAGGAAAGTCACAACCGTCAGAAAATAGGAAGTATCCAACAAGAGCCAAAAGAGTCACCAACTTGGATCGAGAGAAAAAGGCTAGGGCTAGGGCACAACCGACTTGTTATCCTTGTGTTTCCTGACAGGATATCTATAAATATTATTATAATAATGTGATAGATCTCAAATCGTGGGAAATATTCATTATTGACTGTTGGGGAAACTCCCGGAAGAACTAATTCAGACACAATTAGAGTTGTCTGCCTTGAGGAGGCAGCAAAGGGGGTGTTGTTCTCATATCATTTCTTCTATATTGTTTTATTTTTCAGCATCATAACAAAAATAAAGGGAAAGTGAAAAGCTATCAGTATAATCTGTTCTCTTAATTATCTTGATTATTCAGAAATACCAATAAGGAAATAGTTTTATTTTAGCTCTACCCTTTGGGGGATGCGGCGAACCAGTGACAAGTGTATCATGAAAGACAAGCTCCAGGTACCTGGGTGTTGGGGACCCTTCAGCACTGGGACTAGCACCTATCCTGACTCTGCCTTCAATCCAGTTAAGAGCTGGGGACATCACTTCACTTTCCTTGGTTTGGTTTTTCTTATTTAAATACAAAATAATTGGAGCTAGAGAGTGTAATGCTGAGTGAAATAAGTCAGAGAAAGACAACGTATGTGGAATTTAGGAAACAAAAAAAAACAAACAAGGGGGAGAAAATAGAGAGAGAGAAACAAAGAAAACAGACTCTTAACCATACAGAACAAGCTGGTGGTCACCAGAGGGGAGGTGGGGATGGGGGGGAATGGGTGAACTAGGTGATGGGATCAAGGATGCACTTGTCATGATGAGCACTGGGTGATGGAGGGAAGTCATCTGAAATCAATATTACACTGTATGTTAACTAACTGGAATTAAAATTTAAAAAATAGTAATTAAAAAAAACCAAACAACCTAGCACCAAGACTGGCACATCTGGAAAGTGTCAAATGAACCCACCGGTGCTTATCATGGTCACTGTTCAGAAATGAGGCCATGTTGGGTCACTCCCCTAAGCTTTCGTCTGTCCCACGTCCATGCAGACCAGCACTGCCCACCTTGTACCGCGACCCATGATAAATCAGGAAACAAAGACAGGAAGAACATAAAATAAAGAAAATAATCAGAGGGATTGAATGAGATTTGCGCTTTCCCTGGGAAGGTCCATACAGAAGGGAGAAGGGCAGAGACAAATCCTGGAGTGCGTGAGGCATCTCCGTGTAATTGGAAATATCTGAATCTGGTTTTCTTCGCTAATGAGATCGCAAGTTCAGTAAAGCCTAAGGGCTGTTCATTGACATTTCCACTACACACTCAAACCTTACAGTCAAAAGTCATTATAAAATTTCATTTCGCACGTGGCCTGTTTGTTAAATAAATACTACATTTTTAACGTAGTGGTTATTTTCTTCTTGAAAATAATAAATAGAAAAATTTCCAGAAATTAACATTCACCAAGGAAACTAAGTTTAGATGCGGAATTTTTTTTTTTTCTATAAGTGATTCTATTGCCAGAAAAATTGGTGCAACATTTTTTGAAGACATGTTCAGTAGTAACCACAAAACCCGCGACGGGCGCCAAGCTTGATGATTGTCATTTAAAATGGCTCCTGTGTTGTGTTTGTCCGCTGCGATATTTTTTCCCCTCAAAATTTAGATTTCTAACTCCATCTGTGCGGGTCATATTCACTTGACCTACTCAGCTACGGACACTGTAATTCATCTCTGTACAGTGATGCTGAGCCTTGGTAATAGCAGGTTAATGAGAAGGCGGGAAAATTGTATCGCACGCTTGCTCTGAAAGTTTGGAGGGTGAAGAGAAGGACCATGTTGTCATCAGTTTCATTGTTATGCCATAGAAAACAATCGGATGCAGTCACTGTTTTTTAACCAATAAATAACACCAGCTGCCTTTCATACTTTTTCGTACCAAATGGACCCTCTGTTTTCAGACATAAAGAAATGCTTTTGGTAGTATCATGGTTACTGTGACTGTGTTTTAAGCTACACACAATTAATACCATTTTACACATAGGCGATAGGTATGCTTCCTAGCATGAGGCACAACGCATTTGGAACTACGTTTGAATTCCTGTATAAGATGGGCAATATTGGCTTCATGACTCAAATTGTTAATATGCCACGTTTAACGTGACGCACGCTATACCGCGTGTTCACGTTTTCTTTGGTGTTCTGGTGTTGTCTCTGTCTTTCCTTGTTGGTTTCTCTTGAGTTCTTACCTGGGGTCTGATTCCATCTAATCTCACGTTCCTACAGGGTTTATCTAGATGCTGATCAAATTCTGTAAGTAACCAGGTGAGTTTCCTTGCTGCGCAAAGCCCATCTTCCAAAGACACAGCGGGAAGCTCGGATTGCAGGAAGCAGGTGGCTTCGCCAAAGGTACCGCCCTCTAGAAGAGAAGCATCTGGAAGGAGAAGGCAATCTCCTTTTCACCCTGATCTTGGGTCTGAGACACGTGGGAAGTGAGGAGAGCCTGATCAATCCATGATGAATGAGTAGATGCTCTGCATAATTTCACCCGCTTGTCCCCCCACCCCCCAACACATATACCTTTTAGTTCCCCTGCTCTGATAGGTTCATCTTTTCCCCACCTCAAATCCAAATTCAGGTGACTTTTCTTTGGCTGAGCAGGGATATTTAAGCACCAGTATAATTCCATGCCAATTAAAGCCTAATGTACTCAACTGGAAGCACCCTCACATTTAAAAGCGTTCCTCTCCTTGGAGGGGGTGATGGGGACTCCTGCTTCAGGCTGTAAATCCACCAGTCCCTGGGAGTCCTAACACAGGTCCTGTCACCCGAGCGGGTTAGCGGGAGAGGCTGCCGGCTGAGGACAGATTCTTCCATGTTGTCTCAGTGCAGTTGATTTATCAACTGAATTATACACACTGTTTATGACATTGGTTGGTTTTATTTTCCAATTTGATGGAAAATACTTTTGCAGAGACATCAGCACTGTGTCCATGTTTCAACAGTGTTCTAGCTGACTTTGTGTCTATATACCCACCCCTCACTTTCAGACATCTATCACCCCCACACTGGCTGATTAAAGAGCATAGCATCTCCTGTCTTCTTCCTGCCCAATAATAAACGTGTCGCCTCAATAGCATAATATGAACCATTTGACAATATTCCCAGGAAAGCTATCCACTGGGATGCTGGTAAGAAATGGAAATGACAATGAAACCTGTCTGGTTAAAATGTGAAATATTGGGATTTATAGCATATCGATCATCAGTATAGGCAAAAATGCAGCACTATCATTTTTCACTTCTTTCCAAGCCAGGAGACACATCATTTGGGCTCTCCTGAAACAAAGCCTGGTCGAGGACTCGGGCTCAGAGTGGACAGTGGGGGTGGTACATTGGTGAGTGGTGGTGAAATTAGGCTCCCTGGAAAAGTCAACGAGAGGGTGCATTTAAAGACGATGGCAAAAGTGTGTCTATTCCACGTGAGCTCTTAGATGCACCCCGAACGCCCTGCAGGGTACGACGCGAGCCTCGAGCACGTGCACCTGCACACAAGCCGCCCCCAGGGGGTGCCAACCCCGGTACCTACAAGCCGAGCTGCGTGCGGACTGAGCCCGGACCCTCGTGGCTCTGGAGGAGGTTATGGCGGAACGTGAGAAGACCTGGGGTGGGAGCTGTGAGTGTGTCTGTCATTGAAAGCGACCGGGAGAGAGGCCGCCCCGCTGCCGTCCTCGGTTCCGAGATCCGCTATTCTAGCTTGGGAGCGGGAGGCTGGACATCGACCGTCCATTCACTGTTCAAGTGCATCCTGCTTGAAAGGGTCGCAAGCGGTTTATGATGGGTGTGATGCATACGAGAAGCCGAAGCGGGCATCAGGCCAGAGGCACAGTGTTGCACCCCCTTTTCCTGGGCGCTGTTGCTAACCGGGCGTCCTTGGGTAGTGGGGCAGGGCAAGACCCACGTCTGGAATTGCATTCAGTCCCCACGGAGGAACTCTGACCCCGCTCTGGGATGTAATGATCATGCCCCGGGACCCAGCCAGGCCTCCTGCGGGGAAAACGCCCTTCTGGGCACACAGAGGTGGTGGCCCCTCAGCAGAGGAGCTCGACGTGGTGGTGACAGGGGCCCCGCTTGGCTTCCATGGTTCCCACCGCGCCTCCCTCCCCCGTAGCCAGCTGTGGGGTGGCCCAGAACGGAGGCCACGAGGCGTCAGTGCTCCTTCCACACCTCGGACCAACCAACCAAAACACCTCCCACTCCCAAGAGTCCACGTGCACCCGACCCACCCTCACCGGCTTGTCCCCAGAAAGCATACTGCCTGAGCCACCGAAATGCGAGTGCACGGTTCTTACTCTCAGGCTCCCCGGCCCCTGTCCTGTGGGACCCCAGCCCCTCTGCTGTGGGACCCTGGGCCCTCTGCTGAAGGATCCTGGCCCTTCTTCTGTGGGACCCCGGCCCCTGTCCTGCGGGACCCCAGCCCCTCTGCTGGGGGATCCCGGCCTCTGTCCCGCGGGGACCTGGCCTCTGTCCCGCGGGACCCCGGCCCCTCTGCTGCAGAACGGAGGTGTGGTGGTGTCCACTCTCAGCTGGCTCCAGCACGGTCACGCTGAATGTGTTTCTCTTCCACCAGCTGCAGGACCGCCCCATGAGGCCACAGGCTGGAACGGGAGTGACATCTCGGCAGGACACCCGCACCATCTCTGGCTGTGCCCACCTCAAACCTGACGGACTCTCAGTCATCCAGTGAATGCCGGACTGATGTCCTCAAGGGTGCTGAATCTGATCTCCATGAAGAGCCCTCCCCTGTTTCCGTGCTGGGAAGTTCCAGCCTGAACACATCACTTTCACATCAGGTGACGTGTGTCAGGCTGCTGCCGGCCCTTCGACTGAAAACTTCACTGAAACTTTTTGGGGATGGGTGTGTGAGTGTTTACAGTACTCTCTGTTTTCCCCCCACTGTCTGGCAAACACATTCTTAGAGGCCACTCAGGGCCCTTCATGTTCTCTGTTATCCTGGGCCGCTTAGCAGGACATCACCCGAGTGGTGGCCCAGGGTGACGTTTGTGGAAGATCGAGGTGGCCTATAGTAGAGGGATAAGATTGGGACATAGGACAGAGGGCAAAGAACCCTGAGGGAAGACAGTCGTGTGCAGTCTGCATGAGGAGGGCGGTGCTCCGATGCCCTAACCTCTGGGGATTTTCACCAGAGTATTTGCCAAGACATGTGGAGGGACCGCACTGACCTTGAGTGAAGCCAGCCACCTGACGGCAGTGGAGAGGTGGACCCCAATGTCATTTGCCGTGCTCTCCTCTCCAGGGCCCCTCCTTGTGCTCACTCCGCTGGGTTTCCATGAAAGCCAAGACTGAGACCATGGCTTCCATGCAGGTAGTTGGTGTGAGATGGGGTTCTAGAAATCAGGAGACATGGATGCAGAAGATGAGACAGGCAATCAAGAAGACCAAAATAGGGGTGTCACTGACGTGAGCAGAGAGGCCCGGCTCTGTCCGACTTCTGAGAAGTGTACAGGGTGCCCCCGGGGGCCCATCAAAGGCAGAAGACTCACCTTGGCCTGTGGGCCTCTGGCTCCCCAGGGCTGTGAGCTTCCTGTGCTCTTGGCTGGATTGAGCTTGGGCTGAGCAGGCTAGAGCTTTGTGAATTCCCAAGGGCAATGGCAGAAATCAGGTATTGGTTTAAGGGTTTGTGACCAGGGCCATTGAAAGAATGCTGTGAGCACTCGTTGTCCTGTAACGCCATCCCGCCGTGTGGAAAGAACTGGACGTAACAGACATGTAGCAGAACATTTGACTGTATATAATCACCCCAACCATCCACATTACAAAAAGGTATTTATGTTGTAGAACTTTTTTTTTTTTAAAGTGTTGGGCTAAAGTGGCAAAATCCATAGAAATTAATTTGTTCAATTTCTGTCAGTGTAGAGATTTTCAAGACCAGAGCTGCTTACTTGCAATTTGAGACTAGCACTATGTGTAATTGTAATGTTTTTAGACTGGTAAGGGCACTATTTCTGCGGAGACGCACTGGAGTGACTGACATCATCCCAAAGGATCCTTGAACATAAAATACGCCGATAGTCCGCATTTTAAAAGGTAACTCGATACTCTCTACATTACAGACAGTATTCAAAGGTGATAAAAATCTTTATATGCTTGATGACTGTTTGAAAATGTTTCCAGAATTGTTTCTCACCTAAGTTGAATATTCTAAAATTTCCCTCATTTTGTAATTCTATTTTAAAAACATTTAGCCACTCGATTTTATTATTCTGTTCTCCTTGAAGAGTTCAAGAGAAATAAATGATACATTCTATGGGCTTTTGGGTGAGACAACGTGATCTGTGATGGATCTGAACCTTTACCATGTTTTACATTTATTCAATAAAGATTTGTCAAGGATCTTCTGAAGGGACCACACTGGATGTAGCAAGCACAGTAGTAAACATATATTCTGAACCATAATCCTAATTCATCTAGTACTGCCTGGAACTTTAGTATTTTATTCTCTTTAAGTAGACAATTGTAAACTCCTAAAAATTATCCATGGTAGTTCACACGTTATTTTCAATCTTTGACATAATCCCATAAATATAAAGTGTACGTAGTACTTAGCAATAAATAAGTAAGTAAAGTAAGTAAGTAAGTAAGGATTTTTCCTTCAGGCTTCCCATCAGTGAAGTCACAATGAAACCAAAGTTAATGTCCCATGGGAGACACGTGTTGTCTCGTTGGTTTTGGATACGGCTGAAAGAAGGTTCACCCATGACCCTACCTGCATCTCGGCTCCTCTCGAAAAGCTCTCAGTTTTTCATCATTTTATCAATGTTACCATTTTAAATCCTAACATCATACTCCGTGTGAACCATATGTCCTTATTTTCAGTGTGCATTCCATGAGGCAGCAATCTAAAACTTAAAAGGCAATTCTAGAACACGAAATAACTCTAAACAGTTTAACTTATGTCTGTTCTCTGGGGTACCATGAAGGAGGAGGGTTAGTGCAAATACAATGATATGTGTTGTATACACTCTTCAGGGAAGCCCTTCTCCCCTGGACACCAGTGGTTTCTAGGGAGGTCCAGATTCTCACTGCAGAGACCACGTCTCCCAGAAGTCACCTCTGAGGCTGTGATATGACCTTCCAGCTGGAAGTCACACAGAGAGATCAACATAGAGTCAAAAAATGTAGTTATTGTTAGTATAACTTAGGGTAATCTGAGCTGTAGCTCATCGAGTCAGGTTGGAAAGAATAGTTCCTCTCGTAATTACTCCGAATTCCTTTTCAACTGCTGTTCTTGAAGAATGAGTGACAATATTGGAAGAACTTGAAAGTTAAAAACACACATAGGGACTAAATTATACAAACAACTTATTTTTGAAGATTGAAGAAGGCAATTGATGCAAAATCTCAGCCTCAAATGTAGATAATGTAGAAATAGCTTTTAGATACTCTTTTTTCCATTAAATAATGACAATTCTCTCCTACCTTTGATGGGAAAAACA
Organism: Lynx canadensis; assembly: GCF_007474595.2. Classification (NCBI taxonomy): domain Eukaryota; kingdom Metazoa; phylum Chordata; class Mammalia; order Carnivora; family Felidae; genus Lynx; species Lynx canadensis. Next base: position 2,476,555 of record NC_044309.1, on the reverse strand, counting down.
GATTTATATTGGTAATGCTAACCATTTCAATACAAGAATGTGTTTTTATTGAAATGCTCCCTCTACCACACAGATAGAATCTTTACCAAGAAGTTATTTTATGACACTGAGAATTTTTTTTTTTCTGATTGGCAACCTTCTCCAATTGAAAGTTGAAACTCACTAGTTGATATGATGTCTCTTGTCAACTTTTAAAAATAGCTCTTAAAGTCAAAAACAGCTTTGCCATATTTTTTCAAGTTATTCAGTGAGAGGAAATTCTTTTCCTTTTATTGCCGTTTGAGTTGGGAGAATACGTTCTGAATGAAAGAATTTTAGTTAATGAGAATGTGAATAATCAGCTTTTTGTTTGTCTCTTTTGTCTGTTCTTATGGGCTTGGAACCTAGCCGTTCACATGAAGGGAAACTTTTCGCTTTTCTTTGTACTCTGTTCAGCCTTTTCCTGAACAAGTTCACCCAAGGATGCTGTGCCACTCACTTCAGCAGATACTTGTGAAGGTACAGGACTGTGGGTGTGCAGTCAGAAATGCTACGGAAGTATTAGGAACAGAGCTTTTTGAAAGAACTTAACCTTGAACTAAGCTTTGAAGGATGGGTAGGCTTGGGATAAGTGAGGGTGTCAATCAAGTATTCAAAATAGAAGGAAATGCATGAGAAAGACAAAAGATGTGTTCGAATCTGGATGGAGAACTCATGTGGCGCATTTTCACTGGAATGGAGATGAATAGACCTCAGCCACCAATAGAAGGCCTGTGTAGGTTCAGATCAATGCACAGAGCGCTGCAAAGGGGGCGATTTATTCAATGGGCACTGGGGGGTTACAGAATATAAAAGCTGGTCACTGGTCACGACATGCATTTTAAGATAAAACCACGGTGACCAGGTCAGCAACGGGAAATCAGAAATTGTAATGAAATCCAAAATCATGTCTTTTAGACTGCTAGTACCGAATTACAAAGTCATCAAAATGGAAATCAATGGGAAATGACTATTCCAATGGTGTATTACTCAGCCATAAAAAGAATGAAATCTTGCCATTTACAATGACATGGATGGAGCTAGAGAGTATAATGCTGAGTGAAGTAAGTCAGAGAAAGACAAATACCATATGATTTTACTCATATGTGGAATTTAAGAAACAAAACAAATGAGCAAAGGAACAAGAGAGAGAGATCAAGAAACAGGTTCTTAACTATAGAGAGCAAACTGAGAGTTCCCAGAGAGGAGGTGGGTGGGGGATGGGGGAAACAGGAGATGGGGATTAAAGAGCACACTTATGATGAAAAAAATAAAATGATAAAAAATAGAAACAATAAAAACAATATTTAACGAAAAAAATTGTGCTAAGTGAAAAAAATTGGAGGAGAACTGACTTTTTAACAGTATGATATCAGTCAACGACCATGGCTTACCTGTCCATTAATTTAGGAAGCATTAATTGTTTTCATTAATATTTGTAGTTTTCGGTACACGAGTGCAGAAATATTTTCTTAGGCATGCTTCTAAATATCTCATGTTTTAAGTTATTCTAAATGGTATTCTTCAAATTTTAATTTCTAATTATTCCTTGCTAGTCTGTAGAAATACAGCTTTTATATTGTCCTTATATCCAGTGACCTTAATAAGGTCATATTTAGCTCCAGTAACTTATTTTACTAAATCTTTGGGATTTCTTACCTAGATAATCGTGGTGTCCGTAAGGAAGAACAATTTCATTATTTTAAATCTACGTGATTATTATTAATTTTTTGCCTCATTATCTGACTAAATCCTCCAGTACAATATTGAATAGGAGTGTTGGCAGCAAGCATCCTGGCCTTTTCTCAGACTACGGAAAGCAGCCTTTCACTATTACACATGATGTTGGCTGTTGGTGTTTCATAGACGTAAGGCAAGAGTTGAGGGTTACCCTTTTGGCATAGGAACGTCCAATTTTTCTACAACATTTGTTGAAAAGTCTATCTCCGTTCCACTGAACTGGCTTGTACTGTTGCTGAGAATTTACTGATCCTATATATATGGTTTTAAAATCTGTCTTTAAGGTGCCTGGGTGGCTCAGTGGGTTAAGCATCCGACTTTGGCTCAGGTCATGATCTCACGGTCCGTGAGTTCGAGCCCCGTGTCGGGCTCTGTGCTGACAGCTCAGAGCCTGAGCCTGCTTCTGATTCTGTGTCTCCCTCTCTCTCTGCCCCTCCCATGCTCACACTCTGTCTCTCAAAAATAAATAAGCGTGAAAAATAATAATAATAATAATAAAGAAAATAAAATCAGTCCTGATTTGAACTTGTCAGGGAAATGTATCATTTCAGAATGATATGGGTTTTTTTGTTCCAGGAATTGATTTTCATGTCTTTTTTTAAATGATTTCCTTCTCTCCATTGACGATTGCCTTCTGTTTGTGCATTTATCTTTTCACTGGCTCTATTAACACATAAACCATAGCTGTCAGAGTCCTCGCCTAATAGTTCTAACAGCTGGGTCATTTCTGTATCTGGTTCTATTGACTGATTTTTCTCTTAATGATTAGCTTTTTTTTTTTTTTTTTTTTTTTTTTAAATCCCTTGGTTTGTTTTTGGGAGGTTCCTTTAATATTTAACTGACTTCTGGACATCATGTATGGAAGAAGAGTAGCAACTAGAAAGTACCGTCTGTGTCTACCAGCGAGCATGTTAGGCACCTGTGGGAGGCAGGGTGGGCCAGTCCAGTCTGTGTGCCCAGCAGGCTGGGTTTTGCCGCTGCGTTGCGGCCTCACAGACAGTCATCCCCTGTGGGGTCACTCCTCCTTGTGTATATTGTCAAGTCTGGGAGCCAGTGGCTCCTTCCCAGTGTCCTTGCTTGCCTTTGACTCCCAGCGGCCACTGTGCTGCCTGCCGTCGGGGTCAGTCTCCACCCACTGCATGCTGGGCAGCTAATGTCGATGCCTGATGTTGTGCGAGGGCTTGTGCTGGGAGCAGAATCTGCCTGTTGTCCAACACAGCCTCAGCCCGGGGTTCACCCTGTGCTCTGGGTCCCGAGGGCAGAGCCTTCTCTGCATCCCTGCTCCTGGCCACATCACGGTCACATGTTCTTTGTAGCTGAGGGCAGCCTGGGCTACAAGGGTCTGGAGTGCAGTGGTGGCTGTTGGCCCGCTGTCGGATTCTCTGACTGTACTTCTCTTCTCTAGTCCAAATCTGCCAAGAAAGCCTCCTTCATGGAGGCATCAGGGTTCATGTCCTGCTTGGGCCACAACGGTGAAGGACGGTGGCTGTGTCTGAGACCAGACAGGAGGGTGGGAGTCGATGGTGTGAAATCCTCAAAAGGGGATTTTAAACAGGACCAGAGAATGGCCAGTTTGTGAAGTCCATGTTCTTTCCCTGATGGGGATATTCCCTGTACTGCTGCTCACCCCACTTGGAAGCTTTGAGTCTGGCTATCCTATTAAGGGAGCCAGGTTTCCCTGAAAAATGCCTGGTGAGCTTTTTTTTCTTTTAATTTTTATTTCAATTTTAGTTAATATACAGTGCAATATTGGCTTTAGGAGTAGAATTTAGTGATTCATTACATGGAACACCCAATGCTCATCACAACAAGTGCCCTCCACAAAGTGCATCACCCATCTAGCCCATCCCCACCGCCTCCTTCTGTCAACCTTCAGTTTGTTCTCTGTTGTTAACAGTCTCTTGTGGTTTGTTTCTCTCTCTTCTCTTTTCTCCCCCTACACGTGTTCATCTATTTTGTTTCTTAAATTCCACATATGAGTAAAATCATATAGTATTTCTCTTTCTCTGATTGACTTATTTCGCTTAGCGTAATACCTTCTAGCTCCATCCACGTGATTGCAAATGACAAGATTTCATTCTTTGTGATCACCGAGTGATATTCTAGTGTGTGTGTGTGTGTGTGTGTGTGTACCACAACCTCTTTATCCATTCTTCAGTCGGTAGACATTTGGGCTCTTTCCATAATTTGGCTATTGTCAATAACATTCCCATAAACATTGGGGTGCGTGTGCCCCTTTGAATGTGTAAATAGTAGTACAGTTCCTGGGTCATAGGGGTAGTTCTATTTTTGCCTTTTTTGAGGAACCTCCACACTGTTCTTCAGAGTGGCTGCACCAGCTTGCATTCCCACCAACAGTACACTGGGTTCCCTTTCCTAGTGAGCTTTTTTGGATAAATGTGGAACATCTCTGGAAAGCTAGAACACACAGGGCACCGGTGAGGGTTGTGAAGAGGGCCACAGCAGAGAAATCAGTCCGCCAGCAAATGCAGGACAAAATCAAAACCAAAATACAAACTACGGTTGCATGTCCATCGTCGTGCATGCACCTGCTCTCAGTCACAAGACGTAGGAGTGGAGCAGGGGTGGTGTCTGGGGACGCAGTTCTGCATTAGTCTTCGCAAAGGGGGCAATGACAAAAAACATATTCATCTAAAGATCTCAAAACACATTTTTGCATTGTAGTGACTGAGAGCCAAGATTTTCCAGACTTTTCTTGGTGCACTCTCCATCTTTTACAGGAAGTCGGAGGCTGTCAGTGTGTCTCTTGGGTTAAAATATAAACGATTACACAGAAAAATGCCTGATATCAGTGTTAGTAATAATACCCAGGTCAAAACTGGAGGTGGAATCCGAGTGAAATTTTGTGAACAAATAGACATAATACATAGCATAAAAGACTAACAGAGAGCTCAAAATAGCAACGTTTCTGTTGGCAATTTCTGTACTTTACAGATTTCGTACAGTGAATAGGGATTATCTTTATAGTCAGAAAAAAAAGTTAAGAAAGCAAGTTTTACTTATAATCTTTGGGTCCTTCTGTTATGAGCATTAAAATGAGCTAATCTATAAGTTTTCATCATTTATTTATGACAAGAAATCATTTATCTCATGCCTCTCTCTCTCAGGAAAATGTTTGCATTCTTTTTTTTTAATGTCTTATTTATTATTTTTGAGAGAGCACAAGTGGGGAAGGGCCAGAGAGAGGGGGTCAGAGGATCTGAAGTGGGTTCTGTGTTGACAGAAGTGAGCCTGAAGTAGGGCTCGAACTCATGAACCCTGAGATCATGACCTGAGCTGAAGTCGGATGCTCAAATGACCGAGCCAGCCAGGTGCCCTATGCATTTTTAAAATTTGTTTGTTTGTTTGTTTGTTTGTTTAGAGAGTGCACAAACAGGGGAGAGGCAGAGAGAGGAAGAGGGAGAGACAGAATCTCAAGCTGATGGCTCAGAGCACTGTCAGCACAGAGCCTCCTGCAGGGCTCGAACCCTTGAACCACAAGATCATGACCTGAAAGAAATCAAGAGTTGAATGCTTAATCGACGGAGCCACCCAGGTGCCCCAGAAATGTCTGCATTCTTGAAGGGAATTCCTACAGCCTTTCTTCTAAACCTAACGATTAAAGAAGCGTGTGCAGCAATCTTCAATTTTCGTTTTCCACAGTCCTTCTTTAAGCAACAGTGGTTATTCTCTTTGATGGCTGTAGATTTGAAAACACAAACAACAGAGCCACAAGTACAAATGAGATTTGGATTCCCTAACTTTTAGCTCCATTGTGCCGACTCTTAGGAGGTTCACCCCTCATCAATTCTGTTATGATTTAAGAACCACAGAGCAATCTGGCCGTCCCTTCCCAGAAACATAATCCCCGATGCCTGCGGTCTTTCCTTGTCATTAGTTTCCCGCATTAGAGACGGAGGCACTGTAATTGTTTTCCACTTAACACGATCAGCAGCTGAGCAGACGTTGGGAGATGCGGTTCCTTGTACGGATCTGCCTGTGCGCACACGGGCACCAGTGTCACCAGCAGGAGCCGTGCACATCTGCCCAGGACCACGTGCGGCTGCAGGGCTTGGGCAAGGGGAGAACGCACATATTCACAGCCAACCGTCCCCTCTCCCGTATTAATGTCTTAGAGAAAATCTGAGCTGAACTCTCGCTCATTCTCAGGACGGGAATTCCCAGAATTACAACAGCAGTGTTGAGAGGTAATTGAATATACTTAGATTTAGGTCTTAATTACCTTTTTGATTGGGGGTTTATCTTTTGCATGGTATTTTGATAACATAGCGGGACCGATTATTTTGTGTGATCTCCCACCATGTTAAGGAAATGCAGACTGTAATTGAGAGATAAGGAATTTCTGTGGGAATATTGAGCTGAAAGTGCATCCGTGATGGCAGGCCCTTCGTTGTGTTTTCTTACCAATATCGGAGCTTTCCCAGTGGTTGGATTTGCGTCTGTGCCCTTTGGTGGTGGAAGCTCCTCGTGGGCTGGGGGATTATAGGGAAGGGATGAAAGAGATGCCTGAAAACTGTGTTTCCCAAAGAAAGGAGTCAAAGTACTAGGAAGACCCATGTTTAGCGGACATCACGGAAGGCGGAAGCAGAAGGGATACGGGGGGTGTTCACGGCGGGTCAGGATGCCCAGGCCAGAGCAATAGTGATGAAATAAGCTTTAAAAGCAAAGACCGCCCTGTGATCCCGGCGGCCCCCTTCCCTCTGATATCTGCTGACGGGATTGCAACACCCTCACCTCTGTCCCGCGCCTCAACCGATTCCTGAGTGGAGGTAGCTTGTGAGGTACGGCTTCCCACAGAAAGTGACTTGAAACTGAATATTGAGGGTGAATAGGAGTTTGATGGATAAGGAAGGGGCCCCTGGAGGCAGAAGGGCTTCCAAGAAGAAGGAAACACGTGGCCCTGGGTTCTAGGGTGTAAGGTGGCTGAGGAAGTCAGCTTCGCCTGACGGCGAAAGCCTTTACCGTGTGGGAGAGGAATGTGGGCTTGCTCCTGGGGGCAGGGGAGTGCCAGGGAGAAAGTTCCGGCAGAGGGATGGTGGGAAGAGCAAAGCCTGTAATGAGGGGGATGAGTCGGGGATGGTCAACGCCGGAGCCCGGAGGACGGTGGCGGCATTCCAGGTGAGAAGGTGGGAGCCTGCAAGAGCGCACCGACAGCAGGCACAGGCATTGGGACGTGGATGAGGACATCGTGATGCCTCCTGACTGTGGGCTTGGGGCCCTGGAACAGAAGAGTCTCCACTCTCTCACCCGGGCCGCTACTTGGCTGGTGGTACTCCACATCCAGAGATGGCATTCTGGGGTCTCCCTGCAGCTGCCCTGGGAGCAAGTACCGGGCCTCGGTCATCCTTGCTTTCTCCATCCCAGAATTCATTCCTGGCAAGGCGGCCGGCACGTATTGGCAGTTCGAGAAGGCACGTTGGCTCTTCGTGATGGCGGGCCCTCCGACGATGGGAAGAAGCGCTGTGTCTCCTGGCTCCACTTTGTATCCCACAGCCGGGGCTGAGGGCCTACAGCTGGGGCAGCGGCACCAGCATAGAGAAGAGATGCCCTCACCTCACAGAGGGAGCTTTCTACCACTGAAAACAGAGAAGCAGAAGGTGACATCGTGACAGAGAAGGGGCGCCTGCTCTGGGGGGCAGTTACACTATATCCTGATATTCTTGACGAAGGCCAGGACCTTGACGTTCTTAAGATAAACCCAATTTCTGAGGCTGTTCTTCTGGTCTATGTATTCATATGGGTACGTTTTCTTAGTTTGGGATCCTTTCTATTAGAAAGCTGAATGACACGGATTTTAGCTACATGTCAAGGAAACCATTATAATAATCTTTTTTTAAATTTTTTTTTAACGTTTATTTATTTTTGAGACAGAGAGAGACAGAGCATGAATGGGGGAGGGGCAAAGAGAGAGAGGGAGACACAGAATCCAAAGCAGGCTCCAGGCTCTGAGCCATCAGCCCAGAGCCCGACGCGGGGCTCGAACTCACAGACCGCGAGATCGTGACCTGAGCTGAAGTCGGACGCTTAACCGACTGAGCCACCCAGGCGCCCTATAATAATCTTAACACATCCAATGATGTTTTTTGCACTGGTCTTGATACCTCTTGTGTCCAAGTTTTTATTAATGAAAAACTCTGTGTCCAAAGTAGTCATGGTTCTCTAGAGAAACAGAACACACACACACACACACACACACACACACATGCACACGCATTATATAATGTTTTCACAGCTTTAAATTGTTTGCTTCAACCTGAAGCGTCTTCAAAATTCTAATTCATTACCAGTGTATATCTTTCATGTATTTTTACATAAAGCAAGATGTATTTCCCTTAAATTTTTAATTGTGTAAATCAAATCTACTTCTGATTACTCTGAAATTTAGATGGAGAACGTGAATGAAACCAGCTCGGTGTGGTCATTTTACTAGTGATACTCGTTCTTGCTTACTATTCTGGTCATGTCACTGCACTTAGAGTTGTTTTTAGGTTTGTGAAAAACTTTGCTCTGGCTCATTTCACATGCTTACCCATGATTTCCATTGTGGCCACCGCCACGCTTTTCTGGGTCATGTTTATTCATCTTTGTTAATACTGTCTATGGATATAAAGTTTGCTGGCTGTTGTGATGATCAAACTCCAGTTTCGTCTTGAATTAAATGAGCTAACAGTTCAACAGAATGACTCCATTCACAAATAGTAACCTATCCCAAGGCTAGTTTTGGGGAATAATTTAAAATTCCAGAATTATTGTTGGAAGGGACCCGAGAGGATTACAGGTCAGTTGTCCCCAGTTAATTGAGGAATGTCTACACTACTCCTAAGAAAACCAGCCAATTCTTAGTTATGACTCCGTGAGACATTGTTTTTATTTTTAGCAGTTTTAGCCATTAGAGGGTCACATGGCCTTGGCGTCTACCAGCCACTGACTGTTATAATGAGCAAGTTGCACAGACCAGGTTTATCCCTTAAAAATTACCAACACCAACATGGAATTCACTCAATAGGACCATAAATGTAGGGACTCAGTCCTTGGAATTAGCTTCTTGCAGTTATGCAAATTTCTTCCAGAAATTGCCTGCGGGAGAGAGAAATTTTCAGAGACATTACTTGAAAGAAAAATTACTTCTAAGAGCAAACCTTTTCTATCTTGCCCTTTCCTTCCTTCTCTCCTCCCAAATATACACTCCCCTACCCTGGTGTAGAATGGAACCCACATTTGAAATTATTTTGTGGTCTTTTATCTTTTTGTGTATTAAAACATTGTTAACACTGTCCACACTGGCAGCGTGAAAAGAAAGAAATGGTGCTCGCAGCTTGTTAAGTGCCTTTCCTTCAGCATTCAATCAAGGGAGAAAACTAGTCATTGCTTCATAGACCACAAATCATGAACATTATCTTCTTAATTCTATGTGGAATATGAATACCCCAAGACTAGAAGTTTTAATAGGAATCGAATATCCGAGAAGGCAGAACATATAACGTATTCAACGCAGGCAAGGATCTAAAAACAGTAGTGTTCCAAATGGACTGTGTGGATTCAGGAGCAAGGTTTTGAATTCAGTCAAAATCTTCAAAGAAAATATATCTTTAAAGACATTTCATATCAAATTAGGCTTTAGAATGCAAACAAACAGGAAAATATTGACATGCTTAATTCTCCCCTGAAGGGAAAAAATTACACATTAATCACGTAAGCGAAAACCAAAGAAGTAAGTAAAACGAGCATCACTTCAAAAATCATAAGTCACCAACAAGGTTCCAGGCAAAACCTGTATGGAGGTGGGAATTTTCCACTAGAATTAAGGCATGAAGGAGATTACAAATTATGTCATCTTTTATTTAAAAAGAGCCATTTTTCTGCAATGTTTTCAAAGCAAATGACAAACGTCTATTGTTTGTTTTTAGAGGTGAAATATGTACAATACTTGGACAGAATCCAGATGTTTAAACCATCGTGCATCTAATAAGAAGGAAAAACATTTGTGGATTGGAGCCCAGGGAAATAACACCAAGGGAATATACCGAAAAAGGCAACCTAAACAAAAAAGAGTCTCAAGACAAGGGTGAAAGAGTTCAAGGAGTGGAGCTACATTTCAGGAAAAAAAAAAATACTTAACCTAGGCAGCAATTTTGGAGTCTATTTTGAAATTGGTGTTAGTTTTCAATTAAAGCTTATTTATTTATTTATTGAAAAAATAAAGCTCAATTATGGTGTTAAGAAAATAGAAAGAAAATATAGAAAGTAAGATACAGTGTTTGCTGACCCCAACAGCATCTCCAACGTGCATTTTTCTTCCCTGACCCCCTCTAGAGTTTCGTAGAACATGACACCACTTAAGTGAGTGATCTTTTTCTTTCTTTTTTTTTTAAAATAAATGTCAAGGAAGACACTTTTCACTTTTTTTTTTTTTTTTGGAACTTGCAAGGAATGAGAGTTTTCATTTAAAATCATATTACCATGCTATTTTGTGATTTAAAAAATCATTTTGTCCTGGCCAATTTTAATGGCATTTGTCTAGAAAAATTTGGGCAAGTTGAGGTGAACTCGTTTCGTGAGGAAATTGCCATATTTTCCTGAGCCGCGCATTTGTGACAGTCTGTCTTGAGTTTTTTTTTTTTTTTTTTTTTTCTTTTTCCATATCAATCTTTGTAGGATAAGGACAGATTTTCACTGATTTTTACAATCGGCTCTGGATTTCATGTGTGTTTCCCAGGGCGACTGAGGCAACTTGACAAATAGCATCAAGCATCTGTAAGGATAATGAAGTAATTCTGTGCCCAGTGAAATCTCTAACTACTCTCCGAGCTCGATTCCCGACCCGGACACAATCAAAAGTGAAATGACACTCGGGGTAATGTTACCACGGCCGTCCTGTATCGGGGCGCTTCTCAGACTTTAAGGAATGCATTGCTTTTAGTCTTGTGTAGACAGATAGATGAAAGTACATAAATAATAATGTGAAATCAATCTGAGGCGAAACTGAAGGATAATTCAGACCTAGGACTTCGTCATTGCTTATCAACTTGGGTGACGTGGCATCTCAGAGCAGACTGGCACCAAGAGGAGTGATGATAAGGTCATTAGAATAAAAGTATTGAAGAATAAGAATGCCTTTTCTTCCAGTGGGAAGACTCTGGGTTGTAATTCATTTTGTCTTCTTTTTTTTTTTTAAGTTTACTTATTTATTTTTGAGAGGGGTGTGGGGGGTAGAGAGAGAGGGGGAGACAGAATCCCAAGCAGGGTCCCCGCTGTCAGCACAGAGACCAATACAGGCCTGATTTCATGAACCGTGAGATCACGACCTGAGCCGAAGTCAAGAGTCAGACACTTGACCAACTGAACCACCCAGGCGTCCCTAGGTTGAAAGTTAACAAAGAATTTTACTGGGTATCTATGAGCAGGTTTCAAAACGCATAGTTTGGAATACAAATGTGAACGGTACCGCTAATAATTTATAAAGGCTGATATTTAGAGAGCACATATCATGAGCTAAGTGCTACAAGCATCCACTGGGGATGATCTCCCACCTCCGTTTTCAGTCCACCTTTAGGGCAGCAAGAGCTGGGAGCCCTCAGAGTGCTTAAGTCAGTTGCCTGGTCTTGTGGCTACTCAGTACTAATGTGGTGCACCCGACCATAAAGCCCACACTCCTGTCATGTCTCCAATACAAGCAACTGCCTGCATGGATTCTGGACGCAGGACGGAAATGGAGATATTGAGAACCTACACCACCACAGTGAGAGAAAGCAAAGTATTTCTTCTTTTTAAATGTTTATTCGTTTATTTTGAGAGAGGGAGAGAGAGAGAGAGACAGAGAGAGAGAGGGAGCTCAAGCAAGGGAGGGACAGAGAGAGGGAGGAAGAGAGAATCCCAAGCAGGATGCTGTCAGCGCAGAGCCCGACGCGGGGCTCGATCTTACAAACCGTGAGGTCATGACCTGAGCTGAAATCGAGAGTTGGATGCTTAACTGACTGAGCCAGCCAGGTGCCCCCAAAGCAAAGTATTTCTTGACCAGATGGCCGCAGCTGCCCCCTGACGCCGTTCCACTTACTATGTGACAACGGATACGTCTCCGTAAGCATTTCTCTATGTGGACATACGTATGCCCAGTGCAGATACACGCGGGGAAGGCTGTGCACAGGGCATGGTGGGGAGGGGGGCAGCACTCAGTCATGCTTAGTGGGATGGGAACGTTTCACGACCAGACAAGCAAACCATGAGGCAGGAGATCTGGAATGCCCTGCATTCTCCTGGCCCTCCCATGTGGGGGCCAATGTTTTCCCCCGTGGCCTTCGCGATCTGTTGGACCTGAGAAGATCGGCCGATTATCTGTTCGGTGATTCTCTCTTGAGGGTGGGAGTGAAGACTTCCAGGCTCCCTACCTGCCGGACAGGAAGGCGGCAGTCCTGAACTTGGCTCTCCAACCCTCAACAGTGTTTAATTTATCGCCATGCACGAGTCAATGCACCTACACCTGCACCTTCCCGAGCAGCCTTCCATGACACTCCTGTACCAACCGCATTGTCTTTCCTCGCTTTCTTTGCGATGAAGTTTTACACATCTTTTCAGTGTTTTGTGATGACCTAAAAAGCACAACACGTGTGTGAATGTCTTTCGAGACTATTAGCCAATGTGTCTCGGGATAAAGGTGAAAAAAGTTCTTGTGAAATGGATATTGGGTGATAGTATACAAACGTTTCAAATTTGAAATCGATCTAATGAAAGTATTTTTTCGATCCACTGATTTTTTAGTGGATTTCGAACTAATCCTAAGCATTGGAATTTCGTTTTCTCCTTCATGACATTCTCCTACGACACCTGGCAGACCAGACCCGGCATATTATCTCCCAATGCCGCACCAATTTACAACCGCTCAGCAATCTGCAGAAATACCCACTTCTCCATATGACAGCCTAAACTTGATATTTTAACGTTGCATGCTTTTTTTCCCCATTCTGTTGTCGGAAGATACTATTTGTTGGAAAGATGACATTTGCAACAATTCTTTATCTTGCACACAAATTCTTTATCATTTTGTTGATGTTTGATTTGAAATTTGATTATGATACCTTTTTTAACTTTTAAACTGTGAAATATATCAAAGTTTTCTTTACATATATGTTTTGATTTCCTGTCATTTAATAACTTCCCCATAAGAAGTCATAGATATTATTCTATATTTCCTGAAAATTTAAAACTTTAAGTTTTATCTTTGGTATTTATGTCCAGAGTAAGGTGTGTGTGTGTGTGTGTGTGTGTGTGTACGTGTACATGAATGTTTTGCAAGAGGCTGGGAATCAACATTTCTCAATGCATAACCAATCGACTCAACACCAATTTTTCAAAATTAGGCTTGTTTTCACTGACTCAAGCTGCCATTTCCACAATATGCCAGTTTCTCAGAACACACAATTCTGTGTCTTAAATAAATCCACCAACCTGCTTACCTGCTCCAAAGCTATATTACACTCCTTAAATCATTTTATCTTTTTTTCTTATAAGGTGTTATGGTAATTCCTAGGGCCAGCCCTGGCTATTTGCTGTTATTTTTGTACGTCGTATTACTTGTCTACACATATTTATTCCTCTGTATACATTTTAGGAGCGGCCTGTCAGATACTTTTTTTTTTAAGTCTTGATTAAGAGTTAATGGGGGAAGGTTTGCATAAAAATGTGAAGAAAATTGATATTTTCTTCTATTCTTCTATTTTCTATTTTACAAACTCAAATCTTCAAGTAAAGGTTTTGTAAGTCTCCATTTATTCAGATTCCCCCCCCCCTTAAATCTAGATCTCTTTGGAAATCAGGAATATATGTTTGATATCCAACAATTAAAAACTGCCCAGTATACTTGCTCTGTTAAAAGTTCTAAGTCTTCACGAGGCAATATTAACAAAAATATATATTTACCTGGGATGGCTTTCCAAATAATACATAATTACTTACATATTGTAATAATAAACAGATTTTCTGTCTGTATTATTTTTCATTGCACATGTTCCTTCTTGTTGGATCTCATCCCTTAATAATTTTCTCAGAAAAGGACTGGATCCTTAAAATATCTTTTTAATTTTGTCCTCAATTTAAATGATAATATTTTCAGGTATAGAAAAATAATTACAAATCCCCCCTCATTAATATTTTTAATATTTAAACTAGTTTAAAGTATTAAAGTAATAACGGTCTTCAGAATATTATCTACCACAGGTTTTTTTTATAACTTCCATATTTGATAAAGTCAGACTTCCATCATTTTATCAAGATTGTTGATGTGAATGCAGAGGAGACAGAATAAATATAAGATCTTGTCTCGTTGCTTGGGAAACTGACACTCAATTTTAAAATGTTGTCTTCATCAAAACCCTTTGGATAATTTTGTTCTACAAGCTAATAGTTTGCTTAAATATTGGCAAATGACGTTGAAATCAGTCTTTAATGAGAAAAAAAAAAGTGAGATATTCAATGTCTACAGCATTTTCTCGTTGTTTAGGACCCTACAAAAAAGAAATAGGACTTTAGATCAGTGGACCCTGTTCCGACGACACGGTAATGCTCAGTTACTGCTTTCTTTCTTATGCCCCTTGAGAAAAAGCACCAAAAGTATTCTGAGATCATTTTCCAGTTAATCTGCTTGGATGTTGTAGATTCTTAAATTCTGCCCTTTGAAAATAAAAATGAACAATTCTTGCTTGTCCTTCTCTACATAATCAAAAATGATTATTGTAACTTGTATGATTATTGTAACTTGTAATGGTTATTGTAATGTATGTTGCAATAACGTCTATAATTTTTAGTGTTCCAGGAGAAATTTCATAAATACATAAAATCTACATAAATATGTAAAATTACATGAATCCTTCTCCTGGTAGCTCCTCATCTGAGATTGAGTTACTGTTTGATAATATAGGTCCCAGTGTGCAGAATTTAAAGAACGTTCTTCTTGACAAGGAGGAAAGCAGATAGATAGTATTGACAATCTCACATTGTTCATTTCCACCAGGAGCTTTTAGACATGGTTTTTCTTCCCCATAACAACCTTATAATAGTCTTGTTTCACAACAGCAAAAAAAACCAAAAAAACTATGGGATAAAAACATGAGGTTCAGAAGTTAACCGAGTCGATGTGTATAATGTAAACTTAGAAGAGCACAGCAAGGGCTCAACTCCAGGTTACGTCATGCTTTCAAAGTATTGTTGGGTGATTCAATAATTATTGATGGTAGAAAAGAGTGACTCAACCTTGCTTCATATTCTTCTAGGTCGAGCAAAGTTATTGGATCCATTGACATCACATCTGCCCCAAGGAATGGAGTCACTTTTTTTTCTTTTTTTCTTTTCCTTTTTCCTTTCCATGGAGCTGAAAAAGCTTTAGTTTCTTTTTTTTTAATCACGCCTTTGCCATTATCAATGCTTTCTGCCAGCATCAGCTCTTTCTGGGTTTTCATTTGATATAATTCATTTGTCTTCCTGACATACCTTACAGGGTGACACCACTCTGAAACTGCCCTTGATGATGTAACCTTCTCCAACTTTCCTAACTGACTCTAATATCTGAGCTCTACAGCGGCCCCCTAGTTCGCTCCCGCTGGCGGCTTGAGATTTCTTCTTATCTTCTTCATTAGGATGATTTCTGATTTTAAAGTACGAACGCATTCTGAAGCCTGTAATCTTCTCTAATCATATCGCCTTTTATATGTTCTAGCAGTAGAACTGAAGAATAAAAACACCCATTTTTCATAGGAGATGGAGGTCCACTTGTGGCCATTCTCCAAATCTTGATCCTTCTATTGCATTAAAAAAAGAGAGAGAGAAGAATTACAGAGAGAAGGGGGACAAACTTGAAATATACTGAGCAAAAATGGATGTAGGGTAAGTCCCAAGGTTATGTTTATATTATAGATTATACTATATATTTACACTATATACTATATTTATATTTATATTATATATCATATATAATATATAATGTATGTTATATATATTATATTTATATTATATATCATAAATATAATATATATAATCTATATTATATATTATATATTCTTATGTTTTGGATCGAGTCAATAGAACAGAAATCAAATGTGCATTTTCCCCACCAAAGTAGCGAAAAGCGAAACACCGTCTCACCCTCATTCTCCTGCAACCAGAGCTGGAAATGAGAAGGAATTCACGGCTGTGAAGTGAGAAGGAAAAAGCAACCAGGAGTGATGTAGAGGCTGGCCTCTCCTGTTGAGGCTGGGAGGACTGTTGAGAAGCGCAAGCGATCTTGGTATTTCTTGGCTCTGCTGAAGTTCTCTTGTCCCATCACCGGCCTCGTGCAGTAGAGAAGGTTTTGTGGAGGTAGGGGTTGTGTAACCAAGGATCGGGGCTGGGGGGGGACGTGACCTCAAGGCTCTACCATCGCGTCCTTTCCACCAGAGACCGAGGTTTCTATTTTCTGCCCTGAACCCTGATGCTCCAGGAGTTTTTCAGCTCAGTGATGGTTGTTTCTTTTTTAGCGATATTGTTCTCTTCAGAGGCACCCTTCTCCTTTTCAACAAGTTCTATTCTTTTTTGGGAATTAAAAAAAAATGTATTTAATTATTTTTACTTTACTTTGTAATACTACGGCCTAGCACGGTTTTTTTCAGTGAATGAGCCGCACACTCCTTGGCTCCTACATCCTGCCTGGGGGAGTGAGGTACAGTGGGAGGAAACGGGGAGTGACAGGTGTCCCTTACTTACCAGCTGCTGCAGGACTCCGCACATGATGTGTGTACACACACAGGCCCCTTATGGTGTCACGGGTGGGTTCTGGGGGGCCCTGGGGCCTTCTCATCTCCCAGTCGCCAGCAGGTAGGTCTGCTATAGGCTCAGGGTCTTCTGGCTTCTTCCTGGTAACTGGCCCCCACCTCTGTTATCGGAGGCGCACTCACGAGAGCCTCCCATTTTAATGTTCCAGTTTTGCAATGCGGTTTAAGTCCTAGGACCCGTGCTTCGTTATAGGGTAACAGGGCGGATTCCTCCATGGAGGCCTCACGTGTGACCTTCACTCTTGACCTTGCTCCAGGTCTTCTGTCGGTGGGCCTCCATGGACACACGTGGCGGGTCAACAAAATGATGAGATGAGCAGATGCGGAAGATACAATGAGATTCTAAGTTCCTCGTGTTGCAAAGACACTGACTTTCCTGGAATTCACTCAATGGTCTGGGGAGGAGGGCTGGAGCAAAGCACCTTCTAATCCCTGCAGAGCAGGAGGAATCAGACAGCCTCTGCAGGGGGCCAAGTGCCTGCAGGCCCAGGGACATCCCGCAGCTTCTATAGGCTCCCGGCTTGGGGTGTGGGAGTGCTGTTCAACCCGCAGGCCCGAAGTTAGTAAAAGCTTTCAGCAGTCTTAAGAGGCCATGGGGGAGGGGAAGGAAAAAAAAAAAAGGTTAAAGAGGGAGGGAGCCAAAACATAAGAGACTCTTAAAAACTGAGAACAAACTGAGCGTTGAGGGGGGTGAGAGGGAGGGGAGGGAGGGTGGTGGGTATGGAGGAGGGCACCCTTTGGGATGAGCACTGGGTGTTGTATGGAAACCAATATGACAATAAATTTCATATTAAAAGTAAATAAATAAATAAATTTTTAAAAATTAAAGAAAAAGGAGCTTTCCCAGGATGACTCTTTAATCTGTATTTTGCATCTGACCTACAATTCTGGGGATCCTGGAGGAGTCCGTCTGGGACCCCATGTTCTGGTCATTGTCCTGCTATGTGAAAGCCTTGAGCCTTCCCCCAGGGTCTGTTCTAAAGGCTGATTGCGGTGCAGGAAGGATCCCTGTGTGCTTTGTCATTGTTGCTACAAGATTCCCCTTCAGAGGATTTAGGTGTTCTCTCCATGTACATCCCGTGGGAATGCTCACTCAGAAAAGTTTCCCATTTGTGTGTGCCGGGCACACCGACCACGACTAATGTTTATTTTAATTTTCTCAAGAACCTGGGTCTTGTTTACTTCCTGTGTTAGTGTGTGTGTGTGGGGGGGTGTTTTCTCTCATTGTTTTGCCAAAAACGTAGCCTCCCCCAGTCCTGAATTAATGTAGAGTCTTGTCCAGGCCACATATTCAGAATCACTTGTTGAACGGCTGGCCCTGTGCCCTCACCTTTGCTCCGTCCCTAGGCTCTGCTTCTCAAAGTCTTTGCTGGTCCCCTCAGGCGTCCTTGGCCATCAGAGCACCTACAACACCAGCTCAAGTGCTTGTGTCCCTGGTTCAAATCTTGCCTTTATTCCTGAAATGGTATGGATTTCTTTTCCTGCCTTTTGAGCTTATCTCTACATTAAACATGTTTTATTTTTAGGTGTTTAAAACCTATGCCGTATGGGAAGGCTTCTGGTTATTTTTAGGATCTGGAAATCATTATTTCTTTTTACCGTATTCCCATAAACGTATTTTGTAATGGAGAAAAAGGGCATCCATGATGTAATTTGCAACAGTAATATAACAAAATAGTATTGATTTCATATTTCAGATATGGGGTTAATCCAGACCCAGAAAAGTAGTTGCTGTTGATATATTCTTTTATATGCGAATAAAGGGTTTACTCTGAGAATTAATCCCATAAAGAGTATAGGAATAAATTTAACTACATTGAGAACACAATTGTTTTTAGAAGCATTTAGAAGGATCCATTTACATAAAAATAGTGTTATGCTAATTACTAATCATTCTTAGCTCTTTAGTGGAGCCTATGTAAAGGAATTAGGAAGTAGAGGAATATTTATTTTATCCAAATCCTGATTTTTTTATATGTAATAATATACAGGTCGTTGGGAAATTATCTAACTTAAACTTTTCGCTAATTCTCTCTATTCTCTTCTTTAATGAGTCTGAATTCATAGGTGATTGCCATACATAAATTAACATGCAGAATCTTACTAATATACTGAGAAAAAAGTATAGGGAAGCTTTCTTTCCCGGGCATGGATTATACTATCAAAGGCGTATTTTGAATCACAAACACATTCTCCTTGAGGTGCCCTTCTTTCTGGTTCTTGCTAACTCCAACTCTATGCTTCCTCCCCCCTTTCACCCTCTTATCTCCCCAAATTCAGTTGGGAACATTTCAGAAAGCCATTAACTAACTTTTTAAACTTTGATATTACATAATATTGATTGAGTTAAATAAGACTTGTGCAGACATTTCTACAGGATTCCAGATCCCTGACCCCAGCATTAATTTGAAGTTCCTTATCATTGAAAGAGCCCGAGTATTGATATGGAAATGGGACCGCCAAGGTTCCAAGTGCCTCCGCTTCCTGCTGTCATTCTTTAAAAAGACTGACCACGGCCACAGTTCTGCTGCGCCAGCAAAGATAAAGTTTGTCCAAGGTCGCACTTCAGAACGCGGCCTGGTTGGCGCTTGGACAGTTGGCGCTTACTCGTGGACCAAGTGACACGTATTATTGGTCGCGTAACAACCATGACCCCCTCCTCCGTCCCTCCTACAACAAAAGTACACGATTAAGGTGTTGTTCTCACTTGTGGTGAAAGAGAGCTTCAATCTTAATAACGCCATTAATATTTTACATACCTCCCTTTGGTGGGTGAGAAAGTTTTGTGATGTTAAGTAATTCACTGATTTATAGTGACGGAGTTGGCAGGAGCAGGACCCTTGGACTCCTGGGCCAGTGTTCAGTCTTGCTGCACTCGCTCAGAGGATGAATAAGTGAAGACATTCACACCATGAATGACACAAGAAACACACACACACACACACACACACACACACACACACACAGGCAGCTCTCTCCTCAAATGCTTACAGTCTAGCTGTAATGCACTTATGTAAAATAACTATTGCTATAAACCTGCAGGTGTTAGGATCTTTGGAGACAAGGATGATTCCTGAAGATTTCAGCCATTCAGCGGGAGCTCTGATACGCTTACATTGACCAGAGAGTGATGGAAGGGAACACACTAGAAGTTCGCGTTATTAAAGACACGCCAGCCACTGTGTCACAATTGGGCATCAAACGTTAACACTGTGCCAGAGTGCAAATATTCAGACTCGTATCTCCGATATGGAAAAGGTTCTCGTCTCACCACCGCGAACCTATTTTCTGCTACTTTCCACATAATTCGAGGTCCCTGTTACCTGGAATCCAAGTGCTTTCTAATAATTAAATAATACAAATATTGTTATCAGACAGTGAGAGCAAAAAGAAACGTTTTCTAAAATCCTGATCACCCTCCTATCCCCACAGCATACACACAAAGTTTCTGGTTAAAAATGGCAAATCGAACTAGCGTATTTTTTTTTTTAATTTTTTTAACGTTTATTTATTTTTGAGACAGAGAGAGACAGAGCATGAACAGGGGAGGGGCAGAGAGAGGGAGACACAGAATCGGAAACAGGCTCCAGGCTCTGAGCCGTCAGCACAGAGCCCGACGTGGGGCTCGAACTCACGGACCGCGAGATCGTGACCTGAGCCGAAGTCGGCCGCTCAACGGACTGAGCCACCCAGGCGCCCCCGAACTAGCGTATTTAAACGTAAACCTAACCTAAGACGTGGAAGGCAAGTTTCCAAAGTACACCTAAGACATAAATCAGTCTCTGTTCAAGTGAAGAGGAAAGGAACACAGTTCAGAGCAACCTATCTCCAAACACTCACAGGAGGGACCAGTTACACCGTCATTATTATTTTTTACTTCCAATCTGTTGCAGATCAATACTTTTGTACAATATAATAAAAAGGAAATACTAGAAAATAAAAAGGCATAAAACGTCAGGACCAATATTTTTATTCTTACATCCCAAAGACATAAAATTACTCGCTCAAGTCGCTATAAAAAGTTCTCAACGGTCATTATCATTGCTTTTACTCATTGCAGAGATAACTCATGGTTTGTGAGCCCACATGGTTCCGCACGCCCCACTGGAGCGTCTCCTGGTTCGTGTGCCTGTGGAGAAGGAATCCGCACAGGACAAGAAACACTTGCAGGAGTCTGGCAGTGCCTGGCATCAGAGATGCCATGGAGCATGGAAAGAGGAGAGGCACACGGGTTCAAGGCTGGGTAAGATATGCCCACCTCCCCCACCCCAAGCTGGCAAGCCAAGAAAAAGTTAAGTGTAATCGTTACATATTATTTAAGAGGGCAAGGGAACCACGGCTACCTTGATAAGGGTTCCCTTCCAAACCTTGAGCACACGCACCATTTGTTACAAACACAGGGCAGTTAGGCATGAGAAAATGCCCACGTTCACAATAGTCCAGATGTTTAAAAAATGCTTGAAAAATATTTATTTTTGAAAGAGAGAGAGAGGGTGGACAGGGGCAGAGAGGGGGAGACAGAAGATCCTAACAGGGCTTCATGCTGACAGCACAGAGCCCCATAAGGGGCTCGAACTCATGAACTGTGAGGTCATGACCAGAGCCAAAGTCAAATGCTTAACCAACTGAGCCACCCAGGTGCCCCCAGCCCAGATTTAAAGTAGCTGAGATGTCACAAGTTTTGGAGACAAGAACTTTGTTTTGGTTAGTCTCTGTCCCTATTTTCTCACACATCATAGGTATTTAATAAAAGTTTATTAAATTGATGAATGAAGACTTAGAAATAAAGAGGTACGCATCACCTTTAAAGAACCAGCCCTCAGTAGTTAAAAGGACATCTAGTGTCTTTAGATCTTTTTAGATGAGTGATACCTTCGCGTTAAGGTGGGCGAAGCTACAAGACAAGCACGCATCTTGAAAATTGAATGTTTGATCCAGCAATCAGGCTTCTTCCCACAGAAAGTTATAGAAAGCATGCTCCAAACTAGATTAAGGAAAAAGGAACTGTACTGACTTAGATGCTTTGCAGGGAAAAGGGGAAGGTTACGCCTGGCCCTGGGCACAGATTAATCAGGGGTAGTCCCTGCGATGCGAAACTGCTTTCACCCTATGTGGCCGCCATCCAAGTCCAGATTTTACATCGTTCAGGTTCAAGATGAGCTGAGTGCATCTAGGGGGCCCTCTCACCATTGGTTCATTGGTTCTACCACCAACACCTTGCTGTCCTCATTATGTAGCATGAGAGTGAGTCCTGACGTGGGGTAGTGAGCTCCCCAACTGCCTTCTTTGGTGTTGTGTTGGCTACTTTTGGTTTTTGACTTTTCTTATAAACTGGAGAACCAGTTTGTCAGCGTCTACTGATAAATTTGCCTGGATTTTGATTTCGATGGTGCCGATTCTATAGATCAAGTTGGAAGGACTGACAGCTTAATAGTGTTGAGTCTTTCAGGCCATGGAAACAGAATATTATTCCGCTTAGATATGTCTTGATTTCTTTAAACAAACTGTTCTAGTTTTCCTGATATAAACTCTGTGCATATTTTGTTAGATTTATACTCAAGCATTTTGGGGGGGATGTTATTGTAAACAGATATTTTAAATTTTCAGATTCTAATTGTCCATTGCTAGTATGTAGAAAGGCAATTAAATTTTACACATTACACATTAACCATGCACCTTGCAAGCTTTTCATACTTCTGGGAGTTTCTGGTTGATCTGAAGGATTTTCTATATAAGAAATCATGTTACCCATGAATAAAGACAGTTTTATTTCTTCCTTTACAATACACATACCTGTTTTTGGTTTGTTTTTTTTTTTTTTTTTTTTTTTTTTTTTTTTTTTTTTTTTTTTTTTTTTTTTTTAAGGTTTTTCACGGATGCTCGTGTTGACAAAATTGCTTGTTAACCGCTTTCAATTTTACATTCAAGACAAATCTTCCCTGAAATAAATTACATTATGCAATTTGTACTAGCCAAATGATACACACAACATTTCCACCAACTACTGCTTTTTAACCATACAGACCTGTCTTCTTACAAGAATTCAAGAAGATGAAATGGAAAGTCCAGTCACACAAGCACACAAAGCGTGCCTATAACACACAGCATGTGCACAAACTGAGAACCGCCGTGGCTAGGCACACCGTTTCAGCCTCGGTTTTGTCCTTCTCCAATATGGAGTTGAGGACCTTGAGCACCTCCGCCTCACTGGACACGCCGGCCGGAGTCTTCGCCTGTCGCCGTATGACTGTTTTTTGAAGAGCTCTCTCGTGCCTGGAGACGAGGAACTCCAAATGTTCCAGCAGCAGCCTGGTGTTGTTTCTCTCCGCCTTCAGGTTGGCGATCTCCTCCTCTCTCTGCACGAGCTGCTCCCTGCAGGTGTGGAGCTCTGCAGCGAGAGCTGCACACTCCTTTGGGGGACGTTCGGTGGGAGTCAGTAGGAGGTAGGAAGCACGGTAAGGTTCCATTTCTTCATCCAGGTGGTGGTTCCAAGAATGGGTTCGCTGCCTCGATCCGGACGGTCTTCCGAGAAACAGGGGCCCCACGACGACATCCTCGTAGGTGGAAGCTGTTTTTGTTTTTTTAAATTTTTTTTTTCAACGTTTATTTATTTTTGGGACAGAGAGAGACAGAGCATGAACGGGGGAGGGGCAGAGAGAGAGGGAGACACAGAATCGGAAACAGGCTCCAGGCTCTGAGCCATCAGCCCAGAGCCTGACGCGGGGCTCGAACTCCCGGACCGCGAGATCGTGACCTGGCTGAAGTCGGACGCTTAACCGACTGCGCCACCCAGGCGCCCCTGGTTTGTTTTTTTTTTTATCTTATTACTAGCTAGAGCATCCAGTGAATTGCTGAAGAGAGTGGTACGAGAAGACATTTTTCCTTGTTCCTGATATCAGCAAGAAAGTGTCCAGGGTTTCACAATTATGTTTGAATTTAGTTATAAGGGTTTTTTTTTAGACATTCTAGCTGAGCAAGTTTCCCCTCAATTTCTACCTTGCTAAGAGTTTTTTCTTTTTATCATGCATGGGTATTGCAGTTGTTAAATGCTTTCTGCATCTATGGATAAGATCATATAATTTTTCTCTTTAGTCTGTCAGTGTCGGGCTCATGTGATTGATCGTTGAGCACAGAACCAGTCTTGCAGGCCAGACTATGTGCAACTTAGTCATGTGTATAATTCTTTTCATACAATTTTAGATTTGACTTGCTCATATTTAGATGGCAATTTTTGCGTCTATGTTCATGAGAGATACTGGCCAGTAGTTTCCTCTCCTTGTAATGTCTTTGTCTTGTGTTGGTCGGGGGTAATTCTGCATTCAGGGGACGAGCTGGGACCCATGCCCTTTGCCACTGTTGTCTCAAAGAGATTATAGAACATTGGTATAACTTTTTCCTTAAATGTTCGGAAGAATTCACCAGTGAATCCATCTGGGCTGGGTATCTTCTTTTTCATAAGCGTATCAATTACTGATTTATTGCCTTCAATAATGTCAAAGAGCTGGAGCATTTAGTGTAAGTTTGTGTCAAATTTGTGGTCATAAAAAGTGTCAAATTTGTGGTCATAAATTTGTTCATGTTATTCCCTATTATCTTCTTAATGCCCATGGGGTCAGTTGTGAGGAGCTCTCCTTCACGACCAATATTGGGGATTCCTGTCTAGCGTCTCTCTCTGTTTATCTGTAATCTGGCTGGAGGTTTATCGATTGTATTAATCTTTTCAAAAAGTCAGTTTTGCTTTCCTTGATTTTTTACATGACATTTTGGTTTTCGATCTTATTCGTGCTCTCATACTTATTATTTCTTTCCTTCTGCTTGATTTGGAATTAAATCTCTCTTCTCTCTAGTGTTCTCTGCTGTAGACACTTAAAGTTGTTTGATTTCAGATCTTTCTTCTTTTCTCATATATGAGTTTAATTCTGTAAGATTTCCTCTAAGCCCCACTTTCGCTGTATCCCACTCAATTTGATGCATTGCCTTTTCATTTCAGCTTAGTCCAATTGTTTTTGAATCTCTCTTGTTGTTCTCTCTTTTTTTACCCAAGTGTTACTTAAAAATTTCACTGTGGTTTGAGAATACGCTCCGTAAGATTTATACTCTCTTAACTTTGCTAAGGTACACTGCAGACCCGATATGTGGTCTGTTTTGGTCTATGACGTTTCTGGTGGGCTGGCGACCAATGCATATTTTGCTGTTGTTGGATGGAGCGTTCCACAGGTGGCAATTAGAGGAACTTCATTTATGCATCGCCAGTGGGCAGCGAATTCCTTTGGCTTTTGTTTCCCTGAGGAAAAAGAGATCCTTCAGTTTGAAGGACCATTTCACCAGATACAAAACTTAGTTTGGTGGCTGTTTTCTCCTAACACTTCATTTTTTTTAATTGTTTTTATTGTTTATTTAATTTTGAGAGACACAGACAGAGCATGAGCGGGGGAGGAGCAGAGAGAGAGGGAGACACAGAATCTGAAACAGACTCCAGGCTCCCAGCTGTCAGCACAGGGCCTGACGCAGGGCTCGAACCCATGAGCCAGGGGTTCTGGCTCTAAGCAGAAGTTGGACACTTAACTGACTGAGCCACCCAGGCACCCCTTTCTGACATTTACTGTAATATTTCCCTTCACTGTCTCCTTGTTTGTGTGATTTCTGATGAGAAGTTCACCATAATTCTTATCTTTGTTTTTCTCTCTCTATAGGACACTTGCACGCCAATGAAGTATGTACATTGTAGTAGGTAATTTATAAATTTTGTTAACGTTTATTTATTTTTGAGACAGAGAGAGACAGACCATAAGTGGGAGAGGGGCAGAGAGAGAGAGAAAGACACAGAATCTGAAACAGGCTCCAGGCTCGGAGCTGTCAGCACAGAGCCCGACACGGGGCTCGAACTCACGGACCATGAGATCATGACCTGAGCCGAAGTTGGACGCTTCACCGACTGAGCCACCCAGGCGGCCCTGTAGTAGGTAATTTAAAACAAAAATATATTATCACTAGTTTTTTAGGAATCTAAAATTTTTATTTGAGAAGCGTTCTGAGATTGCAAGAAAACCAGTAAAACTTGCAAGGATAAGCCCCCTAACACAGACACAGGTAGAAATAAAACTGACTCCAGACTATCTTGAGTATAATTAGTAATTAAATTTTGAGAATGTTAAAAAATCATAATTATCTTATTGATTGGTGCTGCAATAAGGAAATGCCCTGAATTTCAACAGGTGTTTAAAATGTTTTAAATAAAGGGAAAGAAATGCTCAAAATTTCCAAATAAATACAGTTCTCTATTCAGCATCATATTGATGTTCTATATGAGATTTAATTTGAAAAATAAAACTTCATTTAGGGAAAAATGAAAAATCTTTTAATATGAAAATCCACTAGTATAGAAGGTAATAAAATGCTGGTGTAAGGCAGATAAAATAACAATAAAGGGACATAAATAAAAACATAGCGCAGTGCGGTGTTATTTCTTACTTGAGCAAAAACCGTGCGTAAGAGGAAATACGGTTTTAGTTTTGGACTATTTTAAATAGGGTACATAGAGGTGAAAATGTGTTTTAGAAAGAAAATGCTGGGGCGCCTGAATGACTCAGTCGGTTAAGTGTCCGACGTTGGCTCAGGTCATGATCTCATGGTTTGTGGGTTCGAGCCCCACATCGGGCTCTGTGCTAACAGCTCAGAGCCTGGAGCCTGCTTCAGATTCTGTGTCTCCCTCTCTGCCTTTCTGCCCCTCACCCACTTGCACGCGCGCGCGCTCTCTCTCTCTCAAAAATAAATATTTAGAAAGAAAATGCTGAAAATGCTAGGTTCATTTTTGACTCCACTGAAGTTGAAATAATTCAGCTGGTAATATCCAGAATGCAAAGAGATCTGTGATTCCACCGCGGGAAAGAGTTGCAGTTGTTGACGTAGACAGGACAGGAGCAGGGTGGTGTGAGTTTAAGCCACGGTGAGAAAAGATGTTTCTAAGGGATAGCATTCTATAGGCAAGGGTGTTGAGTAATCCAACATAGAAATTTCCTGTTGAATATAAACTGGCAAGCAGGTTAGAGACTATGCAAAGCAGAGCCCAGAGTAGTGGGGCGTGCACTTGACATTCCTTTAATATTATAAATGGGCTGATGGCCGCAAGGAAATGTTACCGTCTGTACTATCCTTCAAATGTGGGTTTCTCTGGAGGTCACCATACAGTATGTCAAATCAGGTAAGTCATACACGGCAATTAAAATAGTTTTTCAATCTTCTCATTTTGTCACTCACCCTTAGGATGAAATTTTAAAATACCGAATTATTTATTTTTAGAATGCAAAGCCTCTTGTACTTAATATCCGGAAGCTCTCCGTCACGTCACTGACACTCATGCTGGGCGTGACATAAACTTAAAACAAAGGCAAAACCGGGACTTGCCAGCATCCAAAAACTAGCACACAAATCCACACGGACCCACGCAGAAAAGTGAGCTCGGAACGTATCCACACATACCCACGCAGAACAGTGAGCTTGAGAATGCTTGCTGTACTCTTTCAGCGGTGACGCCAACGATCCTTATGCGCCGTGGCATTGGAAGGACTGTAATAACTACTGAATAAATACAGAGCTGGTAACTTGCTGTTAATAGGATTCTACTTTTGTAAAACAGCCTGGGAGATTTAGAACAGGCTGCAAAGAAAGTCAGATTGACACAAATTGGAGTTAGCTACCAGTTACATATGAATTTATAGGAACAATAAAACAGGTTAAGTTATTCTTGACAGGTTTAGAAGATTGAAACCAGGAAGAGCCAAGGCAAAAGCTATATAAAACACAAACGTGGGAGCACGGCTCACAAACAACAAGCGGTAGATGGGGAGTTACTGAAGAAAACTGCAAACTTGCAGCTATAGAATTTTTCCTAAACGAAACATGGAGTATCCCAAACTTCTATTCTGGGAAAATTAACATTTGACATAAAGGGAACTCGACATACATTTTTATATAAAGGAAATTACATTTATTTTACTGTCACCTTTGTTTTTTTTAAGAGTTTATTTTTAAGTGATCTCTATACCCAACGTGGGGCTCGAACTTAAAACCTCGAGATCAAGAGTCGTGTGCTCTACT
Source organism: Lynx canadensis (assembly GCF_007474595.2). NCBI lineage: Eukaryota > Metazoa > Chordata > Mammalia > Carnivora > Felidae > Lynx > Lynx canadensis. Next base: position 2,448,884 of record NC_044309.1, on the reverse strand, counting down.
GACTGGGCTGGCCAGGTGTCCCGTACTGTCACTTTTTATCCTTGTTTAATCAACTGACCACATAATTATATGTGATAATAACTTATAAAAAGATGCACGTATGGTTTTACTGTCATCTTGGCAAACTAAATCCCTCAAATCTCAACCCTACGGACATTGAGGGCTTAAGAATACTAAAGATTGATGTCACCAAGGGGTGAAGCATCAGACCCCTATCACTCTCCCCTCCTAAACATCAACAGTTAGGTATCCATGGATAGACACAGCTCAAGGAGACCTCTGGCGTCCTCTTTAAGAAACTCCAGCAACACGTGGAACAAAAACCTTGAGACTTTTGTCTCAAAAACTTTTGTAACCCACAAAAACCAAGACGGACCGGCTTCAATCTGCCTGCATCATCCCATCCCCATGCTGTCACTGCTTGATGCCAGGAGGGGACGCCCAGCCAGAGGGTTCTCCTTGTCAGAAAAGGTGAGCACCAGCTTGCCCAGTCTTTCTGCACACGTGGGGTTCCCCCACGCACGGACTATGGAGATGGCCATGCACGAGAGTGACCGTGCTTCCCAGAGGCCAGTCTGCAGACAACGCAGCAGCTTTCTCTGCTGAAGAAACCAAGGACCAGCAGGACCATCATGGACCCCCTGCGGGTTTCGTTGCATTTTGCCTCACAGGTGTCCAGTTCATGGACACCAGCCACCTGAGCCCTTCCCCTGCCTCCCAGCTAGTCCCCAGGACTACACCTGGTGTTTCCTGTGTTGTTGATTTTAGCCATTCTGACAGTTGTGAGGTGGAATCTCATTGTGGTTTGGATTTGTATTTCCCTGATGATGAGTGATGTTGAGCATCTTTTCATGAGTCTGTTGACCATCTGGATGTCTTCTTTAGAAAAATGTCTGTTTGTGCCCTTCATTCATTTCTAATTTTTGTTATTGAGTTGAGTTCCTTATATATTTTGGAAATTTGCTTAAGAGGGCAGATTTAAAGTTTTCTCTACACAGGAAGGAAGGAAGGAAGGAAGGAAGGAAGGAAGGAGGGAAGGAAGGAAGGAAGGAAGGAAGGAAGGAGGGAAGGAAGGAAGGAAGAAAGGGAGGGAGGAGGGAGGGAAGGAGGGAAGGAAGGAAGAAAAGGAGGGAGGAGGGAGGGAAGGAGGGAAGGAAGGAAGGAAAGGAGGAAGGAATGGAGGGAAGGAGGGACAGAGGGAAGAAGAAAATAGTGACTGCAAAGTGATGGATTGGTAAAGTAACTTGATTACAGTGATTATTTCACAAATATACATTTATCAAAAACCTCCATTTGTACATATTAAATATATATAATCTCTATTTGTCAATTGTATCTCAATAAAGATGGCAAGAAAAGAGAAAAATTAAAGAAAGGAAACACATTGACGAAGCAACTAGTATGCTCTGGTCAGTTTGCATAACATCTTATTTAAAGAGGAAACTCAGGGGGTGCCTGGGTGGCGCAGTCGGTTAAGCGTCCGACTTCAGCCAGGTCACGATCTCGCGGTCCGTGAGTTCGAGCCCCGCGTCAGGCTCTGGGCTGATGGCTCAGAGCCTGGAGCCTGCTTCCATTCTGTGTCTCCCCCTCTCTCTGCCCCTCCCCCGTTCATGCTCTGTCTCTCTCTGTCTCAAAAATAAATAAAACGTTAAAAAAATTTAAAAAAAAAAAAAAATAAAAAATAAAGAGGAAACTCAGGTATTGCCCTTATTTTGCAGATGCAGAAACCGAAGATCAAAGAGAATGAGCATTTCACACCGTTATTCATTTCGGGAACTGGGTGCAAGCCAGCTCGGTCTGCTTGCAAAGCCTCATTGGTTTTCCCATAGACAGTATGCCTCACCTTACACCTTCTCTAAGTTGTGTACAGAACAGTAAAATTAGGATTATGCATTCACTGTGAAGACGGCCAATCATTGTTTCCACCCATCTCCCCTCTGGTAACCAATCTATGTCTCCAAATTTAAGAGTCTGGTTTTTTGTACATTTATTTATTTGCTCATTTGTTCTGTTTCTTAAATTCCACATATGAGTGAACTCAGACGGCATTTGTCTTTCTCTGACTTATTTCACTCAGCATTATACCCTCTAGCTCCATCCATGTCATTGCACACAGCAACATCTCACTCTTTTTTTTGATGTTTTTTTATTTATTTTGAAAGAAAGAGCATGTGCACACATGATTGGGAGGCGGAGCAGAGAGAGAGAAAGAGAGAGAGAGAATTCCAAGCAGGCTCCAGATTGTCAGGGCTGAGCCTGACATGGTGCTGGAACTCACAAATTGTGAGATCATGACCTGAGCTGAAACCAAGAGTCGGACGCTTAACCGACTGAGGCGCCCAGGTGCCCAGAGGTCTCACTGTTTTTTTTATGAAGGCCAATCGCTTTTAATTCCCAAAAGCAAAGCTGTGCACCGATTCCATCGTTAGCTGCAGGCCCGAGCCACCCGCCCGCCCAACATCAGAGGAGAGTGTGTTTTGCTGGCAATTATGGGGCATCCAGGCCATGATTTTTGTGAGCTCACCCTTTTGTTTTGATTTGTTTCTCAGACAAAAATTATTAGTAGAGGTGCAAGTGTCTGGGGTTATCTTTGTCAGTTAATTTATAAGGAGTGATGCCCAGTCGAATACGTGTCCTGGAGTAAAATCAGATGACGTGAGACCATCGGACCGAACAAACCAGTCACGCCCAGACTGCATTTAATTCCAAAGAAGCCATCTGAAAGTCACTATCTATTAAATATCTTTTCCGTAGGATGCATGTAAATGACACCCCAGTCCTCTACATATGCCTTATCATTAGTTACCCGTTAGGAATCAGGGCCTCAGGATTTATGTAAATTCCTCGAAGTTTATGTAGTGACTCTGTAATGGTGTTGGGAATTGGGACCCAATCTGCCTCATTTTAGAACTGCTTTCTGGTGAGCCATGCTGTCGCCCAGAGGTCACTCCATCCAAACACCGAGTCAGGTGTGTTACTTTGGGGATCCCCAACTCTAAGTCCACGTATGGAGTCTCCTTAGAGCCAAGGTCACCTCCCGCCATTGTTCTAATGATCATCTCAGGTGACATGAAAAGATTAATCAGTCCCCATCTTCAGCAGTCCCACTCCCTGTGGTGATATTTCCTTGAAAACACACACCTCTGGTGTCTGAACGCGTGCGTGTGCCCTGCTGCTCAGTGACCCACAACTGGGCCCACAGCTCTGCTTTATTTCTTAAAGCAACTCACGTGATGAATACTCTGTTTGCATTCACAGAGCGCCACGCGGGTTTGCATTTTGTTCTCGACTTTTACTTACCATACATAAGAAAATAATCTCATCCTACGGAAATTGCAAGCAATGGAAAAATCCCCTAGCACGAAAGGAATGCAAACGTAAGGCCACATCTTTTGAATTTTAGATAACAGAGATATTTCCCAAAAAGTGATTTGAATGGAGTTTTGCCACGATAATCACCATTTGTGAATGACTGGCGGAACTGTTTTTTTTTTTTTAAGTGGATATTGGCAAAAATTGATGTTTTCTTCACTGCTAACTTTGCATCGGAAACAAAAAAAATCCTGCCATGGTCAGGGCTGCTCTGGTTTGTTTGTGGCTATTTTTCTTTCAAGAGAAAATACTAGAGAGAGAGAGATTTGCACTCGCTTTTGGTTGCTAGGGAGGAAAATTATCTTTAACTCGTGGTGTGAAATTGGTTTCTCCATCCACTGCTTCCGCTAAACTTGGCTATTTGTGTTTCAAAAGTATCTCCACATATTCAGTGTGTCCATTAAAATAATTTCTTTACTCTCAGACCTCAGCATGGTTAATGAGCACGCTGTTCTCTTCGGTAGGGAGCGCATCTAGAACCCCATCCGACTCTCGTGTTCACCCACGGCCTCGCCTAACTTAGAAGGGGGGCGGGCACCAACGGCTTCATCTGCGAGTGGCCTTTGGAATGCGCAGCCCGTGTCCTCCAACCTGAGGACGCCACCTAAGGTCTGCTTTCCGCCCATCCGCTTAGGGAGGTGAAGGCGCTGGCAGGTCTCGGGCGCCTGAGGGTGACGGCCCCGAGTTTTCACTCACACCACACTGCCCCCCACCCCCAGGCTCAGATCCACACGTGTGACATCTTCCCCCAAGAGCCGGGCGCAGACGTGATGGCAGCGGAGGAAAGAAAAGGCCACCGGACTTCTGCTTGGCATTCTTGGCCTCCCGCGTGGCCTTGAGACTTACCCGGCGAGCGTGCGGGAAGGTGACGGGTGTGCCACACAGCTCCTCCTGGCCGAGGCCGCTCCTGATTGTCCCCCGGCCCGCAGAGGCGTGCGTGAGGCCAGCAGCCCACACCCACCCGCGGCACAAGCCAAGGCCGCTCCACGCACCGCCCGTGTCTCGAGTGGCGCATCGTGTGGAACATGGTGGGGACGGCCGAGCCATAGGCGGCTCTGCAGTTTAGATCCCTGCCCCAGTGACTGTTTTCTCCAGGTGTGGACGAAACCAATTCGACCCGCGTGACGCATGTCAACGCTTCGTGCCCACGTGAAAGAAGAGGAGGGGAAAAACTGAAATAGAGACCAGCGGACTTAACAAGACAAAATGCTGTTTCGGAAGCTTGTTTGGGGTGTGCGTGCCTGTGCCTGCACGTGTGTGTGTGCAGGGCGCGCGTGTGCAAATTCTCTGAGCCGTCGAGCAGAATGGGCTTGATCAAGAAACCGGCACAGCCCTGCCGCGCTCACCGGTAACCCGGGAGGTATTGACCGGCCCTCAGCGCTGGGACGAGGGGGCTGCCGCGGCCAGACGCGGGCAGCGCAGGGTGGATCGATGCCCCGCGCAGCTCAGAGCACGTGCCCCACCCTCCCCGGCTCACGATGTCGCCTCTGAGCGTGAAGGACAGCAAAACCTTCAGGAATAATGATTCTCTAAATTTAAAGCTACATAGTTTATAGGGTCTTCTAATCAGAAAGGGCACGTAGGAAATTGGAATGGAGGTGCTTATGGAATGACCTGACTTCCGTTGACAGTAAATGTGAGGTCAGTCTATTGCTACAAAACAGCGGAAAGGCCGATGGCACACGAGAACGAGGTCTGAACGCGCGTCTCCTGTGCCTTCGGCGTGTGCTGCGCCATCCGCTGGGGTCCCGCCGCACAGGACACCTGCGCGGGTGACTGAGGACGGCCGCGTGGCCGCAGATGACTGACCGAAGCTGCTTTACAGGCTCTAAATAAAAGCGCGAGGTAAACAGTAGTCATTGTTTACATGAGGACAAGGTCAGGCATCTGCAGGCCGGTGACCCCTGTCTGGCCGTCCTCCAAGAGACCTGCCAGGATTGGACCCCCGCCCCCCTGCTGGCCTCGGGGTCCCTGCCAGCATGACGCCTCTTCTCCCTCCCGACCGGAAAGTGCCTCTGTCAACAGAACACGCTGTCCCTGGATGGTGGTCCCCGATTGGAGGGGCTGAAACGAAGCTGTTGACATCTAGCTCATAATCAACACGGGGAAGCCAGATAAATACAGCTCAAACCACAATGGGGGGAAAATCCGTGGGAGAGGCAGAAAGCAGAGAATGCTTGAAATACGGTTGTGAATGACGTACGCTTATCACATTCCGTGTTACTGTAGTGCTTTCCAGTGCACGAAACCTATGGAAAAGGTAAACGTAGGTAAATATACGTCAGCTCGTAAAAATACGATACACGGCATTTCATTTCATTTCCTCTTACGGGATTTTAATCGCTTTTCTTCCACAGGTGAGGCAGGTAAGGTGAGAGTCTCAGGTGCAGTCCCAGTGAGGTTCTCTCGAGTTCCCCGTCCAGCTGTGTCCACTACAGCGTATGTCTCCATACGCCTCGGGCATTATTAAATGAGTCTCCTCTCAAGGGAGACGCGAACTGGGTGATGAACGGCCCGAGTGGTAAGCATTTCTTTTTTATAACACCAACATAAAAGGCCACACGCAGAATATGATCGTTTATGTATTTTTTAGAAACTTTTTAATGTGTATTCATTTTTGAGAGACAGAGCACGAGCAGGGGAGGGGCAGAGACAGAGGGAGACACAGAATCCGAAGCAGGCTCCAGGCTCTGAGCTGTCAGCACAGAGCCCCATGCGGGGCTCGAACTCACAAACTGCGAGATCATGACCTGAGCCGAAGTCAGTCGCTCAACTAACTTAGCCACCCAGGCACCCCAAATTTTTTTACTGTTTATTTTTGAGAAAGAGAGATAGAGTGAGCAGGGGAGGGGCAGAGAGAGAAGGAGACACAGAATCCGAAGCAGGCTCTGGGCCCCAGGGTGTCAGCACAGAGCCTGACCCAGGGCTCGAACTCATGAACTGCAAGATTATGACCTGAGCTGAAGTCAGATGCTTGACCGACTGAGCCCCCCCAGGCGCCCCACAACAGTGAATCCTGATTAAGCTTTGAATTTCGCCACTTAGATTTTCCCCCCAGCTTTATTGAAGTATAATCGATACAAAAAACTGATCATTGTAACATATACAATTTGATGGGCTTGGGTTTATGCGTACACTCGGGAAGCCATCACCACAATCAGTATTCCAAACATATCTGTCACCGGCAAGCTTCCTGGGACCCCTTCTGTGGTTTGTGCCTGTGATAGGAGCACTTTACGTGGGCCCTACCCTCTTAGCAGATGTTCTCAGTGCACAACACAGCATGTTAAACGTAGGCTCCATGATGCACAGCGGATGCCTAGAATCAACCATCGGGCATAACTGAACCTTTCTGTCCCCAGTCCCCCTTGTCCAGCTCCTGGAAATGACCTTTCTACTCTCTGCTGCCACGAGTGTGGCTGTGTCGAGACCTCATACGCTTGGAACCCTGCGGTATTTGTCCTCCTATGTCTGGGCTATTTCACTGAGCATAATGTTCTCCAACAAACTTTGAGCTTGAGCTTTGGGGGTGATATAAAGCTTCCATTTGTGCAAAGACTTGCTCATTCTGCGTATCAAAATCCAGACTCAGCGTTAACCTGATGTATGAATACTGCTACATAACAAGCAGCCACAAGGGTCAGTGGCTGACAATGAGGAGTGTGCACGGGTCTGTTTCCGGGGTGCAAGTCAGAGAACTTGTGGCTGGCGGGTGCCCTCCCTGCCCGGGTGTTGGCTGCCTATTGGCGTGTTCCCATGGTGATGCCAGATGCAAGAAGGACCAGGGTCCCAGAGGACCCGAAGCCTCGTCCTGGCCCTGCTCTCCGTCACGTGCATCGTGCCTATGAGCCGAAGACAGAGAGGCAAGCCGAGTTCCCGGAGTGCGGGAGTAAAATCCCCGTCTTCAGAGGAGTTGAGCAGTTACTTGCCACTGTGGCTGCTGGTCGGGGCAAGAAAGGGGCCTCCAAGGCCGCCAACCTACTACCCTCGGCCTCTCTGATTCGGAAAATCAACCTGCTTGCCTGCTGACGTGTGGCATGTCCTGACCTGACATGCATGACCTGAACAAAGATCGTTACCTTTTCCTTTGTGCATAAAAGAAAAATATGAATGAAAATAAGTTTATGAGTTAACTCCTACCCACTTCCCACATTTTACAGTTTCAATATATACTTTTATATACTTAACCCATTTTTCTGATTAATGAAACTATACATATACATTGTAGAACATTTGGAAGATTTTTTAGAGTTTCTGAATATCTTAAATATGGTAGTTATGAGGATAAACAAAAGATACTGTAACCTTTTTTCTGCGCACGAGTAAGAGCTTTAACTTACATTGTACGTTGACATTACTCTTTAACAAAAAGAGAGAAATTATTTGCCTAAGTTCTTCCAGACGCTCCTTAGGATATATGAGTGTGCAATGTAATGAGTCGGGTACTATAATAAGCCTGAGTGTATGTATATGCTCCCGTTGAAAATTCTCTCAGGAAATCAAATCGTGGAATTTCGTGGGAAGTTAAAACCATCTGGTATAATCAGCTAGGCTACGACATGCACAGTAGACTGGTGGGGATCATAATCATATAACCCAGGAATGCAGCTTGCGGGGCCAATTGCATAATTGACTCATGAAAATGAACAGCGTCTCCTTTACGAAACCAGAACAAGAATCAAAAATTTTTAAAAAATTTAACTTTTTTTATTTATTTTTGAGACAGAGAGAGACAGAGCATGAGTAGGGAGGGTCAGAGAGAAAGAGGGAGACACAGAATCCGAAACAGGCTCCCGGCTCTGCACTGTCAGCACAGAGCCCGACGCGGGGCTCGAACCCACAAACTGTGAGATCACGACCTGGGCTGAAGTCGGACGCTTAACTGACTGAGCCACCCAGGCGCCCCTGTATTTCACAGAATTTTAAGTAGGTAGAAACTTTTTTGAGAAGTAGCTTAAAAGGTTAATACAACCATACAGAAGGCGAGCAACGGAACACGATACCGACTTTTCGGCTTTGTTGCCAATATTATTTTCCCGGTTTCGAGAAGGCTACATGCAATGCCATCGTGCGACAATTATCACACTGGCCCTGATAATGATCGTCAAGCACTCTGCCTGCTGTGATGCCGTCCGTGTCATTGTCTCTTCCCCCAGCTGGAGAAGAGGCTGAGGATGTTCCGCACATCTGCCAAAGGTACACTGAGAAATGAGATGCCGTTGTGTTTCTTATAGCCCACTCTGTGGTTCATTTTAATCTTCACAGCTAAGACATAATTTACTTTTTAATTTCCATTTATCTAGTGGTGTCATAACTGGGAAAAATAAGCCCTCTGATTATTAACGTAGTTTGTAGAGAATATAAATGAAGTGATTTCTTTGGATAGGAAAAACCCATGCAGGGGACACACTCTGGGTGAGAGGAATTTAGCCATGATGAGTTTTGAAATAACCTTTCATTTTCCATTTAGAACACTGCTTGCTTTTATAGGCGGGAAGGTGGCTGGGGATGTTCAGAGTGGGGGCCAGTGCAGGGAACACATCTTCCAAGTAATGTACATGGTACACGGCGTAGATAAGTGTACGTATATATTAAGTGTATACATTATGCATACTTAATGGATGTACCATAATTTACGTCTATATTAATGGCGTTGATGTAACCATGCATGTATACTGCCCATATTTATATATGTAATGCATATTATATGAGTATAAAACATACAAATCATATATAAATATTTTATGATATATATAAAGGTATGACATATAATTATGTTTTATTTTTTTAATGTTTTTTAATGTTTATTTATTTTTGTGACAGAGAGAGACAGAGCATGAGTGGAGGAGGGGTAGACAGAGAGAGGGAAACACAGAATCCGAAGCAGGCTCCAGGCTCTGAGCTGTCAGCACAGAGCCCGACGTGGGGCTCGAACTCACAAGCTGTGAGATCATGACCTGAGACAAAGTCAGACGCCCAACAGACTGAGCCATCCAGGTGCCCCTATAATTAGGTTTTAAAACTTGATTGTAGTGATAGGTGTATAACTCTACGAAGTTACTAAAAAACATTTAATTGGACCCTTACAAGTATACCCCAGTAAAGATGCCAATGAATGTATAATGGTAAAAACCACCAAAAAATAGAATTAATATAAATATGGAAATATTATATATCATATATTTTTGTAAATACAAATATGTATGATATATATATGTATGTGTAAGCTTCTATGTATATAGCCTTACATGTTACATAATTATATATTCTATATATTTAAAGCTATGTCCCTTATCCATTATGCCTATTTATGGAATAAATACCTGAATTTTGCAATTTGAAAATCATCTGTGTGATGTTGACTGCATAAACTTTTGTGTCAAGGTTGGTTGTAAACACGTATAATAAACTTTATTAGGGGAACTTCACATCAAGTGAAATACTAGTGTTTCAGATTGAAAAGTTCCTAGTTTTGTTTTTTTTTTATAGCTTGTCTATAACTTGGCTTATTGACCTCTTAAATTATTTATTTATTTATTTATTTATTTATTTATTTATTTATAGCTTATTTATTTATTTTGAGAGAGAGAGAGAGAGAGAGAGAAAGAACACATGAGCAGCAGAGGGGCAGAGAGAGAGGGAGAGAGAGAATCCTAAGCAGGCTCTGTGCTGTCAGCCCAGAGCCCGACACGGGGCTCAAACTTACTAACCAAGAGATCATGACCTGAGCCAAAATCAAGACTCGGACTCTTAACTGACTGAGCCACCCAGGCGCCTCAAAATTTTTATTTATTATTCTAAAGCCCCCTTATATGTTTTCCTTCCCCCCACGGATTTTTAGCTTTCGATTACCATTGATTTCCTGCTGCCTGTCTTGTAGGAACTGTGAGGGGTCGGGCAGGGACCTGGCTCGGCCACCTGCTGGCCTCAGAACAGGGACATTCCTTTTACCTCTCATGGCGTTTTTTTTCTCAAGTGAATGATGAAGCCTGTCCTAGTATGTCATTTTTAAGGACTATTTTAATTCTAATATTCTACAGTAGTAGGATTCTCGATGGATTTTTATTTGTTTATATTATTTATGTTTTTGTTCATTCTGAGAGGTAGCACAGCACAGGTATTGGGCTCAGATCTGACTGACTCAAGTGTTTGCTGACCGTACAACATCGGGCAAGTTGCCTCTGGGTCCATTCCTTCAACTGGAAGGTGGAGATGGTAATAATCTTTTTATGATGATGCAATGGGTTAATACGTGTAAATCTCTCAGGGACAATGTTGGTTGTAAATGTTATATATACATCGGCTATAATTATGAATTATAATAAAAATATATATTGAACATGATCTTTTGCATATGTATATTAAACCTGATTTTCAAGTTAATGCTTTATTTTCAACTCTGTTCTTTGTGTGGAGTTTTCTTATAACAAAGCAGTGTTCCTGACCAAGCACTACATTGCCCCTTCTCTAATTTATTGGGCCATTTGGTTGAATGAAGTGCTCAAACACAGCCGAGGGAGAGTGGGAGATTTGGCCTCGTCCAGTGTCTTTGCATCAGTGAGATGCGCCAGTTCTGGCTCAACGGACTGAGCCACCCAGGCGCCCCCGAACTAGCGTATTTAAACGTAAACCTAACCTAAGACGTGGAAGGCAAGTTTCCAAAGTACACCTAAGACATAAATCAGTCTCTGTTCAAGTGAAGAGGAAAGGAACACAGTTCAGAGCAACCTATCTCCAAACACTCACAGGAGGGACCAGTTACACCGTCATTATTATTTTTTACTTCCAATCTGTTGCAGATCAATACTTTTGTACAATATAATAAAAAGGAAATACTAGAAAATAAAAAGGCATAAAACGTCAGGACCAATATTTTTATTCTTACATCCCAAAGACATAAAATTACTCGCTCAAGTCGCTATAAAAAGTTCTCAACGGTCATTATCATTGCTTTTACTCATTGCAGAGATAACTCATGGTTTGTGAGCCCACATGGTTCCGCACGCCCCACTGGAGCGTCTCCTGGTTCGTGTGCCTGTGGAGAAGGAATCCGCACAGGACAAGAAACACTTGCAGGAGTCTGGCAGTGCCTGGCATCAGAGATGCCATGGAGCATGGAAAGAGGAGAGGCACACGGGTTCAAGGCTGGGTAAGATATGCCCACCTCCCCCACCCCAAGCTGGCAAGCCAAGAAAAAGTTAAGTGTAATCGTTACATATTATTTAAGAGGGCAAGGGAACCACGGCTACCTTGATAAGGGTTCCCTTCCAAACCTTGAGCACACGCACCATTTGTTACAAACACAGGGCAGTTAGGCATGAGAAAATGCCCACGTTCACAATAGTCCAGATGTTTAAAAAATGCTTGAAAAATATTTATTTTTGAAAGAGAGAGAGAGGGTGGACAGGGGCAGAGAGGGGGAGACAGAAGATCCTAACAGGGCTTCATGCTGACAGCACAGAGCCCCATAAGGGGCTCGAACTCATGAACTGTGAGGTCATGACCAGAGCCAAAGTCAAATGCTTAACCAACTGAGCCACCCAGGTGCCCCCAGCCCAGATTTAAAGTAGCTGAGATGTCACAAGTTTTGGAGACAAGAACTTTGTTTTGGTTAGTCTCTGTCCCTATTTTCTCACACATCATAGGTATTTAATAAAAGTTTATTAAATTGATGAATGAAGACTTAGAAATAAAGAGGTACGCATCACCTTTAAAGAACCAGCCCTCAGTAGTTAAAAGGACATCTAGTGTCTTTAGATCTTTTTAGATGAGTGATACCTTCGCGTTAAGGTGGGCGAAGCTACAAGACAAGCACGCATCTTGAAAATTGAATGTTTGATCCAGCAATCAGGCTTCTTCCCACAGAAAGTTATAGAAAGCATGCTCCAAACTAGATTAAGGAAAAAGGAACTGTACTGACTTAGATGCTTTGCAGGGAAAAGGGGAAGGTTACGCCTGGCCCTGGGCACAGATTAATCAGGGGTAGTCCCTGCGATGCGAAACTGCTTTCACCCTATGTGGCCGCCATCCAAGTCCAGATTTTACATCGTTCAGGTTCAAGATGAGCTGAGTGCATCTAGGGGGCCCTCTCACCATTGGTTCATTGGTTCTACCACCAACACCTTGCTGTCCTCATTATGTAGCATGAGAGTGAGTCCTGACGTGGGGTAGTGAGCTCCCCAACTGCCTTCTTTGGTGTTGTGTTGGCTACTTTTGGTTTTTGACTTTTCTTATAAACTGGAGAACCAGTTTGTCAGCGTCTACTGATAAATTTGCCTGGATTTTGATTTCGATGGTGCCGATTCTATAGATCAAGTTGGAAGGACTGACAGCTTAATAGTGTTGAGTCTTTCAGGCCATGGAAACAGAATATTATTCCGCTTAGATATGTCTTGATTTCTTTAAACAAACTGTTCTAGTTTTCCTGATATAAACTCTGTGCATATTTTGTTAGATTTATACTCAAGCATTTTGGGGGGGATGTTATTGTAAACAGATATTTTAAATTTTCAGATTCTAATTGTCCATTGCTAGTATGTAGAAAGGCAATTAAATTTTACACATTACACATTAACCATGCACCTTGCAAGCTTTTCATACTTCTGGGAGTTTCTGGTTGATCTGAAGGATTTTCTATATAAGAAATCATGTTACCCATGAATAAAGACAGTTTTATTTCTTCCTTTACAATACACATACCTGTTTTTGGTTTGTTTTTTTTTTTTTTTTTTTTTTTTTTTTTTTTTTTTTTTTTTTTTTTTTTTTTTTTTTTTAAGGTTTTTCACGGATGCTCGTGTTGACAAAATTGCTTGTTAACCGCTTTCAATTTTACATTCAAGACAAATCTTCCCTGAAATAAATTACATTATGCAATTTGTACTAGCCAAATGATACACACAACATTTCCACCAACTACTGCTTTTTAACCATACAGACCTGTCTTCTTACAAGAATTCAAGAAGATGAAATGGAAAGTCCAGTCACACAAGCACACAAAGCGTGCCTATAACACACAGCATGTGCACAAACTGAGAACCGCCGTGGCTAGGCACACCGTTTCAGCCTCGGTTTTGTCCTTCTCCAATATGGAGTTGAGGACCTTGAGCACCTCCGCCTCACTGGACACGCCGGCCGGAGTCTTCGCCTGTCGCCGTATGACTGTTTTTTGAAGAGCTCTCTCGTGCCTGGAGACGAGGAACTCCAAATGTTCCAGCAGCAGCCTGGTGTTGTTTCTCTCCGCCTTCAGGTTGGCGATCTCCTCCTCTCTCTGCACGAGCTGCTCCCTGCAGGTGTGGAGCTCTGCAGCGAGAGCTGCACACTCCTTTGGGGGACGTTCGGTGGGAGTCAGTAGGAGGTAGGAAGCACGGTAAGGTTCCATTTCTTCATCCAGGTGGTGGTTCCAAGAATGGGTTCGCTGCCTCGATCCGGACGGTCTTCCGAGAAACAGGGGCCCCACGACGACATCCTCGTAGGTGGAAGCTGTTTTGTTTTTTTAAATTTTTTTTTTCAACGTTTATTTATTTTTGGGACAGAGAGAGACAGAGCATGAACGGGGGAGGGGCAGAGAGAGAGGGAGACACAGAATCGGAAACAGGCTCCAGGCTCTGAGCCATCAGCCCAGAGCCTGACGCGGGGCTCGAACTCCCGGACCGCGAGATCGTGACCTGGCTGAAGTCGGACGCTTAACCGACTGCGCCACCCAGGCGCCCCTGGTTTGTTTTTTTTTTTTATCTTATTACTAGCTAGAGCATCCAGTGAATTGCTGAAGAGAGTGGTACGAGAAGACATTTTTCCTTGTTCCTGATATCAGCAAGAAAGTGTCCAGGGTTTCACAATTATGTTTGAATTTAGTTATAAGGGTTTTTTTTAGACATTCTAGCTGAGCAAGTTTCCCCTCAATTTCTACCTTGCTAAGAGTTTTTTCTTTTATCATGCATGGGTATTGCAGTTGTTAAATGCTTTCTGCATCTATGGATAAGATCATATAATTTTTCTCTTTAGTCTGTCAGTGTCGGGCTCATGTGATTGATCGTTGAGCACAGAACCAGTCTTGCAGGCCAGACTATGTGCAACTTAGTCATGTGTATAATTCTTTTCATACAATTTTAGATTTGACTTGCTCATATTTAGATGGCAATTTTTGCGTCTATGTTCATGAGAGATACTGGCCAGTAGTTTCCTCTCCTTGTAATGTCTTTGTCTTGTGTTGGTCGGGGGTAATTCTGCATTCAGGGGACGAGCTGGGACCCATGCCCTTTGCCACTGTTGTCTCAAGAGATTATAGAACATTGGTATAACTTTTTCCTTAAATGTTCGGAAGAATTCACCAGTGAATCCATCTGGGCTGGGTATCTTCTTTTTCATAAGCGTATCAATTACTGATTTATTGCCTTCAATAATGTCAAAGAGCTGGAGCATTTAGTGTAAGTTTGTGTCAAATTTGTGGTCATAAAAGTGTCAAATTTGTGGTCATAAATTTGTTCATGTTATTCCCTATTATCTTCTTAATGCCCATGGGGTCAGTTGTGAGGAGCTCTCCTTCACGACCAATATTGGGGATTCCTGTCTAGCGTCTCTCTCTGTTTATCTGTAATCTGGCTGGAGGTTTATCGATTGTATTAATCTTTTCAAAAAGTCAGTTTTGCTTTCCTTGATTTTTTACATGACATTTTGGTTTTCGATCTTATTCGTGCTCTCATACTTATTATTTCTTTCCTTCTGCTTGATTTGGAATTAAATCTCTCTTCTCTCTAGTGTTCTCTGCTGTAGACACTTAAAGTTGTTTGATTTCAGATCTTTCTTCTTTTCTCATATATGAGTTTAATTCTGTAAGATTTCCTCTAAGCCCCACTTTCGCTGTATCCCACTCAATTTGATGCATTGCCTTTTCATTTCAGCTTAGTCCAATTGTTTTGAATCTCTCTTGTTGTTCTCTCTTTTTTTACCCAAGTGTTACTTAAAAATTTCACTGTGGTTTGAGAATACGCTCCGTAAGATTTATACTCTCTTAACTTTGCTAAGGTACACTGCAGACCCGATATGTGGTCTGTTTTGGTCTATGACGTTTCTGGTGGGCTGGCGACCAATGCATATTTTGCTGTTGTTGGATGGAGCGTTCCACAGGTGGCAATTAGAGGAACTTCATTTATGCATCGCCAGTGGGCAGCGAATTCCTTTGGCTTTTGTTTCCCTGAGGAAAAAGAGATCCTTCAGTTTGAAGGACCATTTCACCAGATACAAAACTTAGTTTGGTGGCTGTTTTCTCCTAACACTTCATTTTTTTTAATTGTTTTTATTGTTTATTTAATTTTGAGAGACACAGACAGAGCATGAGCGGGGGAGGAGCAGAGAGAGAGGGAGACACAGAATCTGAACAGACTCCAGGCTCCCAGCTGTCAGCACAGGGCCTGACGCAGGGCTCGAACCCATGAGCCAGGGGTCTGGCTCTAAGCAGAAGTTGGACACTTAACTGACTGAGCCACCCAGGCACCCCTTTCTGACATTTACTGTAATATTTCCCTTCACTGTCTCCTTGTTTGTGTGATTTCTGATGAGAAGTTCACCATAATTCTTATCTTTGTTTTTCTCTCTCTATAGGACACTTGCACGCCAATGAAGTATGTACATTGTAGTAGGTAATTTATAAATTTTGTTAACGTTTATTTATTTTTGAGACAGAGAGAGACAGACCATAAGTGGGAGAGGGGCAGAGAGAGAGAGAAAGACACAGAATCTGAAACAGGCTCCAGGCTCGGAGCTGTCAGCACAGAGCCCGACACGGGGCTCGAACTCACGGACCATGAGATCATGACCTGAGCCGAAGTTGGACGCTTCACCGACTGAGCCACCCAGGCGGCCCTGTAGTAGGTAATTTAAAACAAAAATATATTATCACTAGTTTTTTAGGAATCTAAAATTTTTATTTGAGAAGCGTTCTGAGATTGCAAGAAAACCAGTAAAACTTGCAAGGATAAGCCCCCTAACACAGACACAGGTAGAAATAAAACTGACTCCAGACTATCTTGAGTATAATTAGTAATTAAATTTGAGAATGTTAAAAAATCATAATTATCTTATTGATTGGTGCTGCAATAAGGAAATGCCCTGAATTTCAACAGGTGTTTAAAATGTTTTAAATAAAGGGAAAGAAATGCTCAAAATTTCCAATAAATACAGTTCTCTATTCAGCATCATATTGATGTTCTATATGAGATTTAATTTGAAAAATAAAACTTCATTTAGGGAAAAATGAAAAATCTTTTAATATGAAAATCCACTAGTATAGAAGGTAATAAAATGCTGGTGTAAGGCAGATAAAATAACAATAAAGGGACATAAATAAAAACATAGCGCAGTGCGGTGTTATTTCTTACTTGAGCAAAAACCGTGCGTAAGAGGAAATACGGTTTTAGTTTTGGACTATTTAAATAGGGTACATAGAGGTGAAAATGTGTTTTAGAAAGAAAATGCTGGGGCGCCTGAATGACTCAGTCGGTTAAGTGTCCGACGTTGGCTCAGGTCATGATCTCATGGTTTGTGGGTTCGAGCCCCAATCGGGCTCTGTGCTAAACAGCTCAGAGCCTGGAGCCTGCTTCAGATTCTGTGTCTCCCTCTCTGCCTTTCTGCCCCTCACCCACTTGCACGCGCGCGCGCTCTCTCTCTCTCAAAATAAATATTTAGAAAGAAAATGCTGAAAATGCTAGGTTCATTTTTGACCTCCACTGAAGTTGAAATAATTCAGGCTGGTAATATCCAGAATGCAAAGAGATCTGTGATTCCACCGCGGGAAAGAGTTGCAGTTGTTGACGTAGACAGGACAGGAGCAGGGTGGTGTGAGTTTAAGCCACGGTGAGAAAAGATGTTTCTAAGGGATAGCATTCTATAGGCAAGGGTGTTGAGTATCCAACATAGAAATTTCCTGTTGAATATAAACTGGCAAGCAGGTTAGAGACTATGCAAAGCAGAGCCCAGAGTAGTGGGGCGTGCACTTGACATTCCTTTAATATTATAAATGGGCTGATGGCCGCAAGGAAATGTTACCGTCCTGTACTATCCTTCAAATGTGGGTTTCTCTGGAGGTCACCATACAGTATGTCAAATCAGGTAAGTCATACACGGCAATTAAAATAGTTTTTCAATCTTCTCATTTTGTCACTCACCCTTAGGATGAAATTTTAAAATACCGAATTATTTATTTTAGAATGCAAAGCCTCTTGTACTTAATATCCGGAAGCTCTCCGTCACGTCACTGACACTCATGCTGGCGTGACATAAACTTAAAACAAAGGCAAAACCGGGACTTGCCAGCATCCAAAAACTAGCACACAAATCCACACGGACCCACGCAGAAAAGTGAGCTCGGAACGTATCCACACATACCCACGCAGAACAGTGAGCTTGAGAATGCTTGCTGTACTCTTTCAGCGGTGACGCCAACGATCCTTATGCGCCGTGGCATTGGAAGGACTGTAATAACTACTGAATAAATACAGAGCTGGTAACTTGCTGTTAATAGGATTCTACTTTTGTAAACAGCCTGGGAGATTTAGAACAGGCTGCAAAGAAAGTCAGATTGACACAATTGGAGTTAGCTACCAGTTACATATGAATTTATAGGAACAATAAAACAGGTTAAGTTATTCTTGACAGGTTTAGAAGATTGAAACCAGGAGAGCCAAGGCAAAAGCTATATAAAACACAAACGTGGGAGCACGGCTCACAAACAACAAGCGGTAGATGGGGAGTTACTGAAGAAAACTGCAAACTTGCAGCTATAGAATTTTTCCTAAACGAAACATGGAGTATCCCAAACTTCTATTCTGGGAAAATTAACATTTGACATAAAGGGAACTCGACATACATTTTTATATAAAGGAAATTACATTTATTTTACTGTCACCTTTGTTTTTTTTAAGAGTTTATTTTTAAGTGATCTCTATAACCCAACGTGGGGCTCGAACTTAAAACCTCGAGATCAAGAGTCGTGTGCTCTACTGACTGGGCTGGCCAGGTGTCCCGTACTGTCACTTTTTATCCTTGTTTAATCAACTGACCACATAATTATATGTGATAATAACTTATAAAAAGATGCACGTATGGTTTTACTGTCATCTTGGCAAACTAAATCCCTCAAATCTCAACCCTACGGACATTGAGGGCTTAAGAATACTAAAGATTGATGTCACCAAGGGGTGAAGCATCAGACCCCTATCACTCTCCCCTCCTAAACATCAACAGTTAGGTATCCATGGATAGACACAGCTCAAGGAGACCTCTGGCGTCCTCTTTAAGAA
The DNA here is from genome assembly GCF_007474595.2 of Lynx canadensis. Taxonomy (NCBI): domain Eukaryota; kingdom Metazoa; phylum Chordata; class Mammalia; order Carnivora; family Felidae; genus Lynx; species Lynx canadensis. Next base: position 2,430,219 of record NC_044309.1, on the reverse strand, counting down.
ACTCCAGCAACACGTGGAACAAAAACCTTGAGACTTTTGTCTCAAAAACTTTTGTAACCCACAAAAACCAAGACGGACCGGCTTCAATCTGCCTGCATCATCCCATCCCCATGCTGTCACTGCTTGATGCCAGGAGGGGACGCCCAGCCAGAGGGTTCTCCTTGTCAGAAAAGGTGAGCACCAGCTTGCCCAGTCTTTCTGCACACGTGGGGTTCCCCCACGCACGGACTATTGAGATGGCCATGCACGAGAGTGCCGTGCTTCCCAGAGGCCAGTCGGCAGACAACGCAGCAGCTTTCTCTGCTGAAGAAACCAAGGACCAGCAGGACCATCATGGACCCCCTGCGGGTTTCGTTGCAGTTTGCCTCACAGGTGTCCAGTTCATGGACACCAGCCACCTGAGCCCTTCCCCTGCCTCCCAGCTAGTCCCCAGGACTACACCTGGTGTTTCCTGTGTTGTTGATTTTAAGCCATTCTGACAGTTGTGAGGTGGAATCGTCATTGTGGTTTGGATTTGTATTCCCTGATGATGAGTGATGTTGAGCATCTTTTCATGAGTCTGTTGACCATCTGGATGTCTTCTTTAGAAAAATGTCTGTTTGTGCCCTTCATTCATTTCTAATTTTTGTTATTGAGTTGAGTTCCTTATATATTTTGGAAATTTGCTTAAGAGGGCAGATTTAAAGTTTTCTCTACACAGGAAGGAAGGAAGGAAGGAAGGAAGGAAGGAAGGAGGGAAGGAAGGAAGGAAGGAAGGAAGGAAGGAGGGAAGGAAGGAAGGAAGAAAGGGAGGGAGGAGGGAGGGAAGGAGGGAAGGAAGGAAGAAAAGGAGGGAGGAGGGAGGGAAGGAGGGAAGGAAGGAAGGAAAGGAGGAAGGAATGGAGGGAAGGAGGGACAGAGGGAAGAAGAAATAGTGACTGCAAAGTGATGGATTGGTAAAGTAACTTGATTACAGTGGATTAGTTGTCACCAATATACATTTATCAAAACCTTCCATTTGTACATATTAAATATATATAACTTCTATTTGTCAATTGTATCTCAATAACGAGATGGCAAGGAAAGGAGATAAAATTAAAGACAGGAACACATTGGACGAAGCCAATCAGATATGCTCTGGTCAGTTTGCATACATCTTATTTAAAGAGGGAAACTCAGATGGGGGTGGCAGGGGTGGCGCAGTCGGTTAAGCGTCCGACTTCAGCCAGGTCACGATCTCGCGGTCCGTGAGTTCGAGCCCCGCGTCAGGCTCTGGGCTGATGACTCAGAGCCTGGAGCCTGCTTCCATTCTGTGTTCTCCCCCTCTCTCTGCCCCTCCCCCGTTCATGCTCTGTCCATGCTCTGTCTCTCTCTGTCTCAAAAATAAATAAAACGTTAAAAAAATTTAAAAAAAAAAAAAAAATAAAAAATAAAGAGGAAACTCAGGTATTGCCCTTATTTTGCAGATGCAGAAACCGAAGATCAAAGAGAATGAGCATTTCACACCGTTATTCATTTCGGGAACTGGGTGCAAGCCAGCTCGGTCTGCTTGCAAAGCCTCATTGGTTTTTCCCATAGACAGTATGCCTCACCTTACACCTTCTCTAAGTTGTGTACAGAAACAGTAAAATTAGGATTATGCATTCACTGTGAAGACGGCCAATCATTGTTTCCACCCATCTCCCCTCTGGTAACCAATCTATGTCTCCAAATTTAAGAGTCTGGTTTTTTTGTACATTTATTTATTTGCTCATTTGTTCTGTTTCTTAAATTCCACATATGAGTGAACTCAGACGGCATTTGTCTTTCTCTGACTTATTTCACTCAGCATTATACCCTCTAGCTCCATCCATGTCATTGCACACAGCAACATCTCACTCTTTTTTTTGATGTTTTTTTTATTTATTTTGAAAGAAAGAGCATGTGCACACATGATTGGGAGGGCGGAGCAGAGAGAGAGAAAGAGAGAGAGAGAATTCCAAGCAGGCTCCAGATTGTCAGGGCTGAGCCTGACATGGTGCTGGAACTCACAAATTGTGAGATCATGACCTGAGCTGAAACCAAGAGTCGGACCGCTTAACCGACTGAGGCGCCCAGGTGCCCAGAGGTCTCACTGTTTTTTTATGAAGGCCAATCGCTTTTAATTCCCAAAAGCAAAGCTGTGCACCGATTCCATCGTTAGCTGCAGGCCCGAGCCACCCGCCCGCCCAACATCAGAGGAGAGTGTGTTTTGCTGGCAATTATGGGGCATCCAGGCCATGATTTTTGTGAGCTCACCCTTTTGTTTTGATTTGTTTCTCAGACAAAATTATTAGTAGAGGTGCAAGTGTCTGGGTTATCTTTGTCAGTTAAGTTATAAGGAGTGATGCCCAGTCAATACGTTCCTGGAGTAAATCAGATGACGTGAGACCATCGGACCGAACAAACAGTCACGCCCAGACTGCATTTAATTCCAAAGAAGCCATCTGAAAGTCACTATCTATTAAATATCTTTCCGTAGGATGCATGTAAATGACACCCCAGTCCCTACATATGCCTTATCATAGTTACCCGTTAGAATCAGGGCCTCAGGATTTATGTAAATCCTCGAAGTTTATGTAGTGACTCTGTAATGGTGTTGGGAATTGGGACCCAATCTGCCTCATTTTAGAACTGCTTTCTGGTGAGCCATGCTGTCGCCCAGAGGTCACTCCATCCAAAACACCGAGTCAGGTGTGTTACTTTGGGATCCCCAACTCTAAGTCCCGTATGGAGTCTCCTTAGAGCCAAGGTCACCTCCCGCCATTGTTCTAATGATCATCTCAGGTGACATGAAAAGATTAATCAGTCCCCATCTTCAGCAGTCCCACTCCCTGTGGTGATATTTCCTTGAAAACACACACCTCTGGTGTCTGAACGCGTGCGTGTGCCCTGCTGCTCAGTGACCCACAACTGGGCCCACAGCTCTGCTTATTTCTTAAAGCAACTCACGTGATGAATACTCTGTTTGCATTCACAGAGCGTCCACGCGGGTTTGCATTTGTTCTCGACTTTTACTTACCATACATAAGAAAATAATCTCATCCTACGGAAATTGCAAGCAATGGAAAAATCCCCTAGCACGAAAGGAATGCAAACGTAAGGCACATCTTTTGAATTTTAGATAACAGAGATATTTCCCAAAAAGTGATTTGAATGGAGTTTTGCCACGATAATCACCATTTGTGAATGACTGGCGGAACTGTTTTTTTTTTTTATAAGTGGATATTGGCAAAAATTGATGTTTTCTTCACTGCTTAACTTTGCATCGGAAACAAAAAAAAAATCCTGCCATGGTCAGGGCTGCTCTGGTTTGTTTGTGGCTATTTTTCTTTCAAGAGAAAATACTAGAGAGAGAGAGATTTGCACTCGCTTTTGGTTGCTAGGGAGGAAAATTATCTTTAACTCGTGGTGTGAAATTGGTTCCTCCATCCACTGCTTCCGCTAAACTTGGCTATTTGTGTTCAAAAGTATCTCCACATATTCAGTGTGTCCATTAAAATAATTTCTTTACTCTCAGACCTCAGCATGGTTAATGAGCACGCTGTTCTCCTTCGGTAGGGAGCGCATCTAGAACCCCATCGCCTCTCGTGTTCACCCACGGCCTCGCCTAACTTAGAAGGGGGGCGGGCACCACGGCTTCATCTGCGAGTGGCCTTTGGAATGCGCAGCCCGTGTCCTCCAACCTGAGGACGCCACCTAAGGTCTGCTTTCCGCCCATCCGCTTAGGGAGGTGAAGGCGCTGGCAGGTCTCGGGCGCCTGAGGGTGACGGCCCCGAGTTTTCACTCACACCACACTGCCCCCCACCCCCAGGCTCAGATCCACACGTGTGACATCTTCCCCCAAGAGCCGGCGCAGACGTGATGGCAGCGGAGGAAAGAAAAGGCCACCGGACTTCTGCTTGGCATTCTTGGCCTCCCGCGTGGCCTTGAGACTTACCCGGCGAGCGTGCGGGAAGGTGACGGGTGTGCCACACAGCTCCTCCTGGCCGAGGGCCGCTCCTGATTGTCCCCCGGCCCGCCAGAGGCGTGCGTGAGGCCAGCAGCCCACACCCACCCGCGGCACAAGCCAAGGCCGCTCCACGCACCGCCCGTGTCTCGAGTGGCGCATCGTGTGGAACATGGTGGGGACGGCCGAGCCATAGGCGGCTCTGCAGTTTAGATCCCTGCCCCAAGTGACTGTTTCTCCAGGTGTGGACGAAACCAATTCGACCCGCGTGACGCATGTCAACGCTTCGTGCCCACGTGAAAGAAAGAGAGGGGAAAAACTGAAATAGAGACCAGCGGACTTAACAAGACAAAATGCTGTTTCGGAAGCTTGTTTGGGGTGTGCGTGCCTGTGCCTGCACGTGTGTGTGTGCAGGGCGCGCGTTGTGCAAATTCTCTGAGCCGTCGAGCAGAATGGGCTTGATCAAGAAACCGGCACAGCCCTGCCGCGCTCACCACGGTAACCCGGGAGGTATTGACCGGGCCCTCAGCGCTGGGACGAGGGGGCTGCCGCGGCCAGACGCGGGCAGCGCAGGGTGGAATCGATGCCCCGCGCAGCTCAGAGCACGTGCCCCACCCTCCCCCCGGCATCACGATGTCGCCTCTGAGCGTGAAGGACAGCAAAAACCTTCAGGAATAATGATTCTCTAAATTTACAGCTACATAGTTTATAGGGTCTTCTAATCAGAAAGGGCACGTAGGAAATTGGAATGGAGGTGCTTATGGAATGACCTGACTTCCGTTGACAGTAAATGTGAGGTCAGTCTATTGCTACAAAACAGCGGAAAGGCCGATGGCACACGAGAACGAGGTCTGAACGCGCGTCTCCTGTGCCTTCGTCGTGTGCTGCGCCATCCGCTGGGGTCCCGCCGCACAGACACCTGCGCGGGTGACTGAGGGAACGGCCGCGTGGCCGCAGATGACTGACCGAAGCTGCTTTACAGGCTCTAAAATAAAAGCGCGAGGTAAACAGTAGTCATTGTTTACATGAGGACAAGGTCAGGCATCTGCAGGCCGGTGACCCCTGTCTGGCCGTCCTCCAAGAGACCTGCCAGGATTGGACCCCCGCCCCCCTGCTGGCCTCAGGGGTCCCTGCCAGCATGACGCCTCTTCTCCCTCCCGACCGAAAGTGCTCTGTCAACAGAACACGCGGTCCCTGGATGGTGGTCCCCGATTGGAGGGGCTGAAACGAAGCTGTTGACATCTAGCTCATAATCAACACGGGGAAGCCAGATAAATACAGCTCAAACCACAATGGGGGGAAAATCCGTGGGAGAGGGCAGAACGCAGAGAATGCTTGAAATAACGGTTGTGAATGACGTACGCTTATCACATTCCGTGTTACTGTAGTGCTTTCCAGTGCACGAAACCTATGGAAAAGGTAAACGTAGGTAAATATACGTCAGCTCGTAAAAATACGATACACGGCATTTCATTTCATTTCCTCTATCGGGATTTTAATCGCTTTTCTTCCACAGGTGAGGCAGGTAAGGTGAGAGTGCTCAGGTGCAGTCCCAGTGAGGTTCTCTCGAGTTCCCCGTCCAGCTGTGTCCACTACAGCGTATGTCTCCTACGCCTCGGGCATTATTAATGAGTCCCCTCTCAAGGGAGACGCGAACTGGGTGATGAACGGCTCCGAGTGGTAGCAGTTCTTTTTTATAACACCAAACATAAAAGGCCACACGCAGAATATGATCGTTATGTATTTTTTAGAAACTTTTTAATGTGTATTCATTTTTGAGAGACAGAGCACGAGCAGGGGAGGGGCAGAGACAGAGGGAGACACAGAATCCGAAGCAGGCTCCAGGCTCTGAGCTGTCAGCACAGAGCCCCATGCGGGGCTCGAACTCACAAACTGCGAGATCATGACCTGAGCCGAAGTCAGTCGCTCAACTAACTTAGCCACCCAGGCACCCCAAATTTTTTTACTGTTTATTTTTGAGAAAGAGAGATAGAGTGAGCAGGGGAGGGGGCAGAGAGAGAAGGAGACACAGAATCCGAAGCAGGCTCTGGGCCCCAGGGTGTCAGCACAGAGCCTGATGTGGGGCTCGAACTCATGAACTGGGAGATTATGATCTGAGCTGAAGTCAGATGCTTGACCTGACTGAGCCCCCCCAGGCGCCCCACAACAGTGAATCCTGATTAAGCTTTGGAATTTCGCCACTTAGATTTTCCCCCCAGCTTTATTGAAGTATAATCGATACAAAAAACTGATCATTGTAAATATACAATTTGATGGGCTTGGGTTTATGCGTACACTCGGGAAGCCATCACCACAATCAGTATTCCAAACATATCTGTCACCGGCAAGCTTCCTGGGACCCCTTCTGTGGTTTGTGCCTGTGATAGCGCACTTTACGTGGGCCCTACCCTCTTAGCAGATGTTCTCAGTGCACAACACATCATGTTAAACGTAGGCTCCATGATGCACAGCGGATGCCCTAGAATCAACCATCGGGCATAACTGAACCTTTCTGTCCCCAGTCCCCCTTGTCCAGCTCCTGGAAATGACCTTTCTACTCTCTGCTGCCACGAGTGTGGCTGTGTCGAGACCTCATACCGACTTGGAACCCTGCGGTATTTGTCCTCCTATGTCTGGGCTATTTCACTGAGCATAATGTTCTCCACACAAACTTTGAGCTTGAGCTTTGGGGGTGATATAAAGCTTCCATTTGTGCAAAGACTTGCTCATTCTGCGTATCAAAATCCAGACTCAGCGTTAACCCTGATGTATGAATACTGCTACATAACAAGCAGCCACAAGGGTCAGTGGCTGACAATGAGGAGTGTGCACGGGTCTGTTTCCGGGGTGCAAGTCAGAGAACTTGTGGCTGGCGGGTGCCCTCCCTGCCCGGGTGTTGGCTGCCTATTGGCGTGTTCCCATGGTGATGCCAGATGCAAGAAGGACCAGGGTCCCAGAGGACCCGAAGCCTCGTCCTGGCCCTGCTCTCCGTCACGTGCATCGTGCCTATGAGCCGAAGACAGAGGCAAGCCGAGTTCCCGGAGTGCGGGAGTAAAATCCCCGTCTTCAGGAGTTGAGCAGTTACTTGCCACTGTGGCTGCTGGTCGGGGCAAGAAAGGGGCCTCCAAGGCCGCCAACCTACTACCCTCGGCCTCTCTGATTCGGAAAATCAACCTGCTTGCCTGCTGACGTGTGGCATGTCCTGACCTGACATGCATGACCTGAACAAAGATCGTTACCTTTTCCTTTGTGCATAAAAGAAAAATATGAATGAAATAAGTTTATGAGTTAACTCCTACCCACTTCCCACATTTTACAGTTTCAAATATACTTTTATATACTTAACCCATTTTTCTGATTAATGAAACTATACATATACATTGTAGAACATTTGGAGATTTTTTAGAGTTTCTGAATATCTTAAATATGGTAGTTATGAGGATAAACAAAAGATACTGTAACCTTTTTTCTGCGCACGAGTAAGAGCTTTAACTTACATTGTACGTTGACATTACTCTTTAACAAAAAGAGAGAAATTATTTGCCTAAGTTCTTCCAGACGCTCCTTAGGATATATGAGTGTGCAATGTAATGAGTCGGGTACTATAATAAGCCTGAGTGTATGTATATGCTCCCGTTGAAAATTCTCTCAGGAAATCAAATCGTGGAATTTCGTGGGAAGTTAAAACCATCTGGTATAATCAGCTAGGCTACGACATGCACAGTAGACTGGTGGGGATCATAATCATATAACCCAGGAATGCAGCTTGCGGGGCCAATTGCATAATTGACTCATGAAAATGAACAGCGTCTCCTTTACGAAACCAGAACAAGAATCAAAAATTTTAAAAAATTTAACTTTTTTTATTTATTTTTGAGACAGAGAGAGACAGAGCATGAGTAGGGAGGGTCAGAGAGAAAGAGGGAGACACAGAATCCGAAACAGGCTCCCGGCTCTGCACTGTCAGCACAGAGCCCGACGCGGGGCTCGAACCCACAAACTGTGAGATCACGACCTGGGCTGAAGTCGGACGCTTAACTGACTGAGCCACCCAGGCGCCCCTGTATTTCACAGAATTTTAAGTAGGTAGAAACTTTTTTGAGAAGTAGCTTAAAAGGTTAATACAACCATACAGAAGGCGAGCAACGGAACACGATACCGACTTTTCGGCTTTGTTGCCAATATTATTTTCCCGGTTTCGAGAAGGCTACATGCAATGCCATCGTGCGACAATTATCACACTGGCCCTGATAATGATCGTCAAGCACTCTGCTGCTGTGATGCCGTCCGTGTCATTGTCTCTTCCCCCAGCTGGAGAAGAGGCTGAGGATGTTCCGCACATCTGCCAAAGGTACACTGAGAAATGAGATGCGTTGTGTTTCTTATAGCCCACTCTGTGGTTCATTTTAATCTTCACAGCTAAGACATAATTTACTTTTTAATTTCCATTTATCTAGTGGTGTCATAACTGGGAAAAATAAGCCCTCTGATTATTAACGTAGTTTGTAGAGAAATAAATGAAGTGATTTCTTTGGATAGGAAAACCCATGCAGGGGACACACTCTGGGTGAGAGGAATTTAGCCATGATGAGTTTTGAATAACCTTTCATTTTCCATTTAGAACACTGCTTGCTTTTATAGGCGGGAAGGTGGCTGGGATGTTCAGAGTGGGGGCCAGTGCAGGGAACACATCTTCCAAGTAATGTACATGGTACACGGCGTAGATAAGTGTACGTATATATTAAGTGTATACATTATGCATACTTAATGGATGTACCATAATTTACGTCTATATTAATGGCGTTGATGTAACCATGCATGTATACTGCCCATATTTATATGTAATGCATATTATATGAGTATAAAACATACAAATCATATATAAATTTATGATATATAAAGGTATGACATATAATTATGTTTTATTTTTTTAATGTTTTTTAATGTTTATTTATTTTTGTGACAGAGAGAGACAGAGCATGAGTGGAGGAGGGGTAGACAGAGAGGGGAAACACAGAATCCGAAGCAGGCTCCAGGCTCTGAGCTGTCAGCACAGAGCCCGACGTGGGGCTCGAACTCACAAGCTGTGAGATCATGACCTGAGACAAAGTCAGACGCCCAACAGACTGAGCCATCCAGGTGCCCCTATAATTAGGTTTTAAAACTTGATTGTAGTGATAGGTGTATAACTACGAACGTTACTAAAAAACATTTAATTGGACCCTTACAAGTATACCCCAGTAAAGATGCCAATGAATGTATAATGGTAAAAACCACCAAAAAAATGAATTAATATAAATATGGAAATATTATATATCATATATTTGTAAATACAAATATGTATGATATATATGTATGTGTAAGCTTCTATGTATATAGCCTTACATGTTACATAATTATATATTCTATATATTTAAAGCTATGTCCCTTATCCATTATGCCTATTTATGGAATAAATACCTGAATTTTGCAATTTGAAAATCATCTGTGTGATGTTGACTGCATAAACTTTTGTGTCAAGGTTGGTTGTAAACACGTATAATAAACTTTATTAGGGGAACTTCACATCAAGTGAAATACTAGTGTTTCAGATTGAAAAGTTCCTAGTTTTGTTTTTTTTTTATAGCTTGTCTATAACTTGGCTTATTGACCTCTTAAATTATTATTTATTTATTTATTTTTTATTTATTTATTTATAGCTTATTTATTTATTTTGAGAGAGAGAGGAGAGAGAGAGAAAGAACACATGAGCAGCAGAGGGCAGAGAGAGAGGAGAGAGAGAATCCTAAGCAGGCTCTGTGCTGTCAGCCCAGAGCCCGACACGGGGCTCAAACTTACTAACCAAGAGATCATGACCTGAGCCAAAATCAAGACTCGGACTCTTAACTGACTGAGCCACCCAGGCGCCTCAAAATTTTTATTTATTATTCTAAAGCCCCCTTATATGTTTCCTTCCCCCCACGGATTTTTAGCTTTCGATTACCATTGATTTCCTGCTGCCTGTCTTGTAGGAACTGTGAGGGGTCGGGCAGGGACCTGGCTCGGCCACCTGCTGGCCTCAGAACAGGGACATTCCTTTTACCTCTCATGGCGTTTTTTTTCTCAAGTGAATGATGAAGCCTGTCCTAGTATGTCATTTTTAAGGACTATTTTAATTCTAATATTCTACAGTAGTAGGATTCTCGATGGATTTTTATTTGTTTATATTATTTATGTTTTTGTTCATTCTGAGAGGTAGCACAGCACAGGTATTGGGCTCAGATCTGACTGACTCAAGTGTTTGCTGACCGTACAACATCGGGCAAGTTGCCTCTGGGTCCATTCCTTCAACTGGAAGGTGGAGATGGTATAATCTTTTTATGATGATGCAATGGGTTAATACGTGTAAATCTCTCAGGGACAATGTTGGTTGTAAATGTATATATACATCGGCTATAATTATGAATTATAATAAAAATATATATTGAACATGATCTTTTGCATATGTATATTAAACCTGATTTTCAAGTTAATGCTTTATTTTCAACTCTGTTCTTTGTGTGGAGTTTTCTTATAACAAAGCAGTGTTCCTGACCAAGCACTACATTGCCCCTTCTCTAATTTATTGGGCCATTTGGTTGAATGAAGTGCTCAAACACAGCCGAGGGAGAGTGGGAGATTTGGCCTCGTCCAGTGTCTTTGCATCAGTGAGATGCGCCAGTTCTGGCTCAACGGGACTGAGCCACCCAGGGCGCCCCCGAACTAGCGTATTTAAACGTAAACCTAACCTAAGACGTGGAAGGCAAGTTTCCAAAGTACACCTAAGACATAAATCAGTCTCTGTTCAAGTGAAGAGGAAGGAACACAGTTCAGAGCAACCTATCTCCAAACACTCACAGGAGGGACCAGTTACACCGTCATTATTATTTTTTACTTCCAATCTGTTGCAGATCAATACTTTTGTACAATATAATAAAAAGGAATACTAGAAAATAAAAGGCATAAAACGTCAGGACCAATATTTTTATTCTTACATCCCAAAGACATAAAATTACTCGCTCATCGCTATAAAAAGTTCTCAACGGTCATTATCATTGCTTTTACTCATTGCAGAGATAACTCATGGTTTGTGAGCCCACATGGTTCCGCACGCCCCACTGGAGGCGTCTCCTGGTTCGTGTGCCTGTGGAGAAGAATCCGCACAGGACAAGAAACACTTGCAGGAGGTACTGGCAGTGCCTGGCATCAGAGATGCCATGGAGCATGGAAAGAGGAGAGGCACACGGGTCAAGGCGGGTAAGATATGCCCACCTCCCCCACCCCAAGCTGGCAAGCCAAGAAAAAGTTAAGTGTAATCGTTACATATTATTTAAGAGGGCAAGGGAACCCGCTACCTTGATAAGGTTCCCTTCCAAACCCTTGAGCACACGCACCATTTGTTACAAACACAGGGCAGTTAGGCATGAGAAAATGCCCACGTCACAATAGTCCAGATGTTTAAAAAATGCTTGAAAAATATTTATTTTTGAAAGAGAGAGAGAGGGTGGACAGGGGCAGAGAGGGGAGACAGAAGATCCTAACAGGGCTTCATGCTGACAGCACAGAGCCCCATAAGGGGCTCGAACTCATGAACTGTGAGGTCATGACCAGAGCCAAAGTCAATGCTTAACCAACTGAGCCACCCAGGTGCCCCCAGCCCAGATTTAAAGTAGCTGAGATGTCACAAGTTTTGGAGACAAGAACTTTGTTTTGGTTAGTCTCTGTCCCTATTTTCTCACACATCATAGGTATTTAATAAAAGTTTATTAAATTGATGAATGAAGACTAGAATAAAGAGGTACGCATCACCTTTAAAGAACCAGCCCTCAGTAGGTTAAAAGGACATCTAGTGTCTTTAGATCTTTTTAGATGAGTGATACCTTCGCGTTAAGGTGGGCGAAGCTACAAGACAAGCACGCATCTTGAAAATTGAATGTTTGATCCAGCAATCAGGCTTCTTCCCACAGAAAGTTATAGAAAGCATGCTCCAAACTAGATTAAGGAAAAAGGAACTGTACTGACTTAGATGCTTTGCAGGGAAAAGGGGAAGGTACGCCTGGCCCTGGGCACAGATTAATCAGGGGTAGTCCCTGCGATGCGAAACTGCTTTCAACCCTATGTGGCCGCCATCCAAGTCCAGATTTTACATCGTTCAGTTCAAGATGAGCTGAGTGCATCTAGGGGGCCCTCTCACCATTGGTTCATGGTTCTACACCAACACCTTGCTGTCCTCATTATGTAGCATGAGAGTGAGTCCTGACGTGGGGTAGTGAGCTCCCCAACTGCCTTCTTTGGTTGTTGTGTGGCTACTTTTGGTTTTTGACTTTTCTTATAAACTGGAGAACCAGTTTGTCAGCGTCTACTGATAAATTTGCCTGATTTGATTTCGATGGTGCCGATTCTATAGATCAAGTTGGAAGGACTGACAGCTTACTAGTGTGAGTCTTTCAGGCCATGGAAACAGAATATTATTCCGCTTAGATATGTCTTGATTTCTTTAAACAAACTGTTCTAGTTTTCCTGATATAAACTCTGGCATATTTTGTTAGATTTATACTCAAGCATTTTGGGGGGGGATGTTATTGTAAACAGATATTTTTAAATTTTCAGATTCTAATTGTCCATTGCTAGTATGTAGAAAGGCAATTAAATTTTACACATTACACATTAACCATGCACCTTGCAAGCTTTTCATACTTCTGGGAGTTTCTGGTTGATCTGAAGGATTTTCTATATAAGAATCATGTTACCCATGAATAAAGACAGTTTTATTTCTTCCTTTACAATACACATACCGTTTTTGGTTTGTTTTTTTTTTTTTTTTTTTTTTTTTTTTTTTTTTTTTTTTTTTTTTTTTTTTTAAGGTTTTTCACGGATGCTCGTGTTGACAAAATTGCTTGTTAACCCGCTTTCAATTTTACATTCAAGACAAATCTTCCCTGAAATAAATTACATTATGCAATTGTACTAGCCAAATGATACACACAACATTTCCACCACTACTGCTTTTAACACCATACAGACCTGTCTTCTTACAAGAATTCAAGAAGATGAAATGGAAAGTCCAGTCACACAAGCACACAAAGCGTGCTATAACACACAGCATGTGCACAAACTGAGAACCGCCGTGGCTAGGCACACCGTTTCAGCCTCGGTTTGTCCTTCTCCAATATGGAGTTGAGGACCTTGAGCACCTCCGCCTCACTGGACACGCCGGCCGGAGTCTTCGCCTGTCGCCGTATGACTGTTTTTTGAAGAGCTCTCTCGTGCCTGGAGACGAGGAACTCCAAATGTTCCAGCAGCAGCCTGGTGTTGTTTCTCTCCGCCTTCAGGTTGGCGATCTCCTCCTCTCTCTGCACGAGCTGCTCCCTGCAGGTGTGGAGCTCTGCAGCGAGAGCTGCACACTCCTTTGGGGGACGTTCGGTGGGAGTCAGTAGGAGGTAGGAAGCACGGTAAGGTTCCATTTCTTCATCAGGTGGTGGTTTCCAAGAATGGGTTCGCTGCCTCGATCCTGACGGTCTTCCGAGAAACAGGGGCCCCACGACGACATCCTCGTAGGTGAGCTGTTTTGTTTTTTTAAATTTTTTTTTTCAACGTTTATTTATTTTTGGGACAGAGAGAGACAGAGCATGAACGGGGAGGGGCAGAGAGAGAGGGAGACACAGAATCGGAAACAGGCTCCAGGCTCTGAGCCATCAGCCCAGAGCCTGACGCGGGGCTCGAACTCCCGGACCGCGAGATCGTGACCTGGCTGAAGTCGGACGCTTAACCGACTGCGCCACCCAGGCGCCCCTGGTTTTGTTTTTTTTTTTATCTTATTACTAGCTAGAGCATCCAGTGAATTGCTGAAGAGAGTGGTACGAGAAGACATTTTCCTTGTTCTGATATCAGCAAGAAAGTGTCCAGGGTTTCACAATTATGTTTGAATTTAGTTATAAGGGTTTTTTTTTAGACATTCTAGCTGAGCAAGTTTCCCCTCAATTTCTACCTTGCTAAGAGTTTTTTCTTTTTATCATGCATGGGTATTGCAGTTGTTAAATGCTTTCTGCATCTATGGATAAGATCATATAATTTTTTCTCTTTAGTCTGTCAGTGTCGGGCTCATGTGATTGATCGTTGAGCACAGAACCAGTCTTGCAGGCCAGACTATGTGCAACTTAGTCATGTGTATAATTCTTTTCATACAATTTTAGATTTGACTTGCTCATATTTAGATGGCAATTTTTTGCGTCTATGTTCATGAGAGATACTGGCCAGTAGTTTCCTCTCCTTGTAATGTCTTTGTCTTGTGTTGGTCGGGGGTAATTCTGCATTCAGGGGACGAGCTGGGACCCATGCCCTTTGCCACTGTTGTCTCAAAGAGATTATAGAACATTGGTATAACTTTTTCCTTAAATGTTCGGAAGAATTCACCAGTGAATCCATCTGGGCTGGGTATCTTCTTTTTCATAAGCGTATCAATTACTGATTTATTGCCTTCAATAATGTCAAAGAGCTGGAGCATTTAGTGTAAGTTGTGTCAAATTGTGGTCATAAAAAGTGGTCAAATTTGTGGTCATAAATTTGTTCATGTTATTCCCTATTATCTTCTTAATGCCCATGGGGTCAGTTGTGAGGAGCTCTCCTTCACGACCATATTGGGATTCCTGTCTAGCGTCTCTCTCTGTTTATCTGTAATCTGGCTGGAGGTTTATCGATTGTATTAATCTTTTCAAAAAGTCAGTTTTGCTTTCCTTGATTTTTTACATGACATTTTTGGTTTTCGATCTTATTCGTGCTCTCATACTTATTATTTCTTTCCTTCTGCTTGATTTGGAATTAAATCTCTCTTCTCTCTAGTGTTCTCTGCTGTAGACACTTAAAGTTGTTTGATTTCAGATCTTTCTTCTTTTCTCATATATGAGTTTAATTCTGTAAGATTTCCTCTAAGCCCCCACTTTCGCTGTATCCACTCAATTTGATGCATTGCCTTTTCATTTCAGCTTAGTCCAATTGTTTTGAATCTCTCTTGTTGTTCTCTCTTTTTTACCCAAGTGTTACTTAAAAATTTCACTGTGGTTTGAGAATACGCTCCGTAAGATTTATACTCTCTTAACTTTGCTAAGGTACACTGCAGACCCGATATGTGGTCTGTTTGGTCTATGACGTTTCTGGTGGGCTGGCGACCAATGCATATTTTGCTGTTGTTGGATGGAGCGTTCCACAGGTGGCAATTAGAGGAACTTCATTTATGCATCGCCAGTGGGCAGCGAATTCCTTTGGCTTTTGTTTCCCTGAGGAAAAAGAGATCCTTCAGTTTGAAGGACCATTTCACCAGATACAAAACTTAGTTTGGTGGCTGTTTTCTCCTAACACTTCATTTTTTTTAATTGTTTTTATTGTTTATTTAATTTTGAGAGACACAGACAGAGCATGAGCGGGGAGGAGCAGAGAGAGAGGGAGACACAGAATCTGAAACAGACTCCAGGCTCCCAGCTGTCAGCACAGGGCCTGACGCAGGGCTCGAACCCATGAGCCAGGGGTTCTGGCTCTAAGCAGAAGTTGGACACTTAACTGACTGAGCCACCCAGGCACCCCTTTCTGACATTTACTGTAATATTTCCCTTCACTGTCTCCTTGTTTGTGTGATTTCTGATGAGAAGTTCACCATAATTCTTATCTTTGTTTTCTCTCTCTATAGGACACTTGCACGCCAATGAAGTATGTACATTGTAGTAGGTAATTTATAAATTTTGTTAACGTTTATTTATTTTTGAGACAGAGAGAGACAGACCATAAGTGGGAGAGGGGCAGAGAGAGAGAGAAAGACACAGAATCTGAAACAGGCTCCAGGCTCGGAGCTGTCAGCACAGAGCCCGACACGGGGCTCGAACTCACGGACCATGAGATCATGACCTGAGCCGAAGTTGGACGCTTCACCGACTGAGCCACCCAGGCGGGCCCTGTAGTAGGTAATTTAAAACAAAATATATTATCACTAGTTTTTTAGGAATCTAAAATTTTTATTTGAGAAGCGTTCTGAGATTGCAAGAAAACCAGTAAAACTTGCAAGGATAAGCCCCCTAACACAGACACAGGTAGAAATAAAACTGACTCCAGACTATCTTGAGTATAATTAGTAATTAAATTTTTGAGAATGTTAAAAAATCATAATTATCTTATTGATTGGTGCTGCAATAAGGAAATGCCCTGAATTTCAACAGGTGTTTAAAATGTTTTAAATAAAGGGAAAGAAATGCTCAAAATTTCCAAATAAATACAGTTCTCTATTCAGCATCATATTGATGTTCTATATGAGATTTAATTTGAAAATAAAACTTCATTTAGGGAAAAATGAAAAATCTTTTAATATGAAAATCCACTAGTATAGAAGGTAATAAAATGCTGGTGTAAGGCAGATAAAATAACAATAAAGGGACATAAATAAAACATAGCAGCAGTGCGGTGTTATTTCTTACTTGAGCAAAAACCGTGCGTAAGAGGAAATACGGTTTTAGTTTTGGACTATTTTAAATAGGGTACATAGAGGTGAAAATGTGTTTTAGAAAGAAAATGCTGGGGCGCCTGAATGACTCAGTCGGTTAAGTGTCCGACGTTGGCTCAGGTCATGATCTCATGGTTTGTGGGTTCGAGCCCCACATCGGGCTCTGTGCTAACAGCTCAGAGCCTGGAGCCTGCTTCAGATTCTGTGTCTCCCTCTCTGCCTTTCTGCCCCTCACCCACTTGCACGCGCGCGCGCTCTCTCTCTCTCAAAAATAAATATTTAGAAAGAAAATGCTGAAAATGCTAGGTTCATTTTTGACTCCACTGAAGTTGAAATAATTCAGCTGGTAATATCCAGAATGCAAAGAGATCTGTGATTCCACCGCGGGAAAGAGTTGCAGTTGTTGACGTAGACAGGACAGGAGCAGGGTGGTGTGAGTTTAAGCCACGGTGAGAAAGATGTTTCTAAGGATAGCATTCTATAGGCAAGGGTGTTGAGTAATCCAACATAGAAATTTCCTGTTGAATATAAACTGGCAAGCAGGTTAGAGACTATGCAAAGCAGAGCCCAGAGTAGTGGGGCGTGCACTTGACATTCCTTTAATATTATAAATGGGCTGATGGCCGCAAGGAAATGTTACCGTCTGTACTATCCTTCAAATGTGGGTTTCTCTGGAGGTCACCATACAGTATGTCAAATCAGGTAAGTCATACACGGCAATTTAAAATAGTTTTCATCTTCTCATTTTGTCACTCACCCTTAGGATGAAATTTTAAAATACCGAATTATTTATTTTTAGAATGCAAAGCCTCTTGTACTTAATATCCGGAAGCTCTCCGTCACGTCACTTGACACTCATGCTGGGCGTGACATAAACTTAAAACAAAGGCAAAACCGGGACTTGCCAGCATCCAAAAACTAGCACACAAATCCACACGGACCCACGCAGAAAAGTGAGCTCGGAACGTATCCACACATACCCACGCAGAACAGTGAGCGTGAGAATGCTTGCTGTACTCTTTCAGCGGTGACGCCAACGATCCTTATGCGCCGTGGCATTGGAAGGACTGTAATAACTACTGAATAATACAGAGCTGGTAACTTGCTGTTAATAGGATTCTACTTTTGTAAAACAGCCTGGGAGTTTAGAACAGGCTGCAAAGAAAGTCAGATTGACACAAATTGGAGTTAGCTACCAGTTACATATGAATTTATAGGAACAATAAAACAGGTTAAGTTATTCTTGACAGGTTTTAGAAGATGGAAACCAGGAAGAGCCAAGGCAAAAGCTATATAAAACACAAACGTGGGAGCACGGCTCACAAACAACAAGCGGTAGATGGGGAGTTACTGAAGAAAACTGCAAACTTGCAGCTATAGAATTTTTCCTAAACGAACATGGAGTATCCCAAACTTCTATTCTGGGAAAATTAACATTTGACATAAGGGAACTCGACATACATTTTATATAAAGGAAATTACATTTATTTTACTGTCACCTTTGTTTTTTTTAAGAGTTTATTTTTAAGTGATCTCTATACCCAACGTGGGGCTCGAACTTAAAACCTCGAGATCAGAGTCGTGTGCTCTACTGACTGGGCTGGCCAGGTGTCCCGTACTGTCACTTTTTATCCTTGTTTAATCAACTGACCACATAATTATATGTGATAATAACTTATAAAAAAGATGCACGTATGGTTTTACTGTCATCTTGGCAAACTAATCCCTCAAATCTCAACCCTACGGACATTGAGGGCTTAAGAATACTAAAGATTGATGTCACCAAGGGGTGAAGCATCAGACCCCTATCACTCTCCCCTCATAAACATCAACAGTTAGGTATCCATGGATAGACACAGCTCAAGGAGACCCTCTGGCGTCCTCTTTAAGAAACTCCAGCAACACGTGGAACAAAAACCTTGAGACTTTTGTCTCACAAAACTTTTGTAACCCACAAAAACCAAGACGGACCGGCTTCAATCTGCCTGCATCATCCATCCCCATGCTGTCACTGCTTGATGCCAGGAGGGGACGCCCAGCCAGAGGGTTCTCCTTGTCAGAAAAGGTGAGCACCAGCTTGCCCAGTCTTTCTGCACACGTGGGGTTCCCCCACGCACAGGACTATGGAGATGGCCATGCACGAGAGTGACCGTGCTTCCAGAGGCCCGTCTGCAGACAACGCAGCAGCTTTCTCTGCTGAAGAACCAAGGACCAGCAGGACCATCATGGACCCCCTGCGGGTTTCGTTGCATTTTGCCTCACAGGTGTCCAGTTCATGGACACCAGCCACCTGAGGGCCCTTCCCCTGCCTCCCAGCTAGTCCCCAGGACTACACCTGGTGTTCCTGTGTTGTTGATTTTTAGCCATTCTGACAGTTGTGAGGTGGAATCTCATTGTGGTTTGGATTTGTATTTCCCTGATGATGAGTGATGTTTGAGCATCTTTTCATGAGTCTGTTGACCATCTGGATGTCTTCTTTAGAAAAATGTCTGTTTTGTGCCCTTCATTCCATTTTCTAATTTTTGTTATTGAGTTGAGTTCCTTATATATTTTGGAAATTGCTTAAGAGGGCAGATTTAAAGTTTTCTCTACACAGGAAGGAAGGAGCGAAGGAAAGGAGGAAGAAGGAGGGAAGGAAGGAAGGAAGGAAGGAAGGAAGGAGGGAAGGAAGAAGGAAGAAGGGAGGGGAGGAGGAGGGAAGGAGGGAAGGAAGGAAGGAGGGAGGAGGGAGGGAAGGAGGGAAGGAGGAAGGAAGGAAGGAAGGAAGGAGGGAAAGAGGGAAGGAGGGAAAGAGGGAAGAAGACAATAGTGACTGTCAAGTGATGGATTGGTAAAGTAACTGATTACAGTGATTATTTCACAAATATACATTTATCAAAAACCTCCATTTGTACATATTAAATATATATAATCTCTATTTGTCAATTGTATCTCAATAAAGATGGCAAGGAAAAGAGAAAAATTAAAGAAAGGAAACACATTGACGAAGCAACTAGTATGCTCTGGTCAGTTTGCATAACATTCTTATTTAAAGAGGAAACTCAGGGGTGCCTGGTTGGCGCAGTCGGTTTAAGCGTCCGACTTCAGCCAGGTCACGATCTCGCGGTCCGTGAGTTCGAGCCCCGCGTCAGGCTCTGGGCTGATGGCTCAGAGCTGGAGCCTGCTGCCATTCTGTGTCCTCCCCTCTCTCTGCCCCTCCCACCGTTCATTGCTCTGTCTCTCTCTGTCTCAAACATAAATAAAACGTTAAAAAAATTTAAAAAAAAAAAAATAAAAAATAAGAGGAAACTCAGGTATTGCCCTTATTTTGCAGATGCAGAAACCGAAGATCAAAGAGAATGAGCATTTCACACCGTTATCATTTCGGGAACTGGGTGCAAGCCAGCTCGGTCTGCTTGCAAAAGCCTCATTGGTTTTCCCATAGACAGTATGCCTCACTTACACCTTCTCTAAGTTGTGTACAGAACAGTAAAATTAGGATTATGCATTCACTGTGAAGACGGCCAATCATTGTTTCCACCCATCTCCCCTCTGGTAACCAATCTATGTCTCCAAATTTAAGAGTCTGGTTTTTTGTACATTTATTTATTTGCTCATTTGTTCTGTTTCTTAAATTCCACATATGAGTGAACTCAGACGGCATTTGTCTTTCTCTGACTTATTTCACTCAGCATTATACCCTCTAGCTCCATCCATGTCATTGCACACAGCAACATCTCACTCTTTTTTTTGATGTTTTTTTATTTATTTTGAAAGAAAGAGCATGTGCACACATGATTGGGAGGCGGAGCAGAGAGAGAGAAAGAGAGAGAGAATTCCAAGCAGGCTCCAGATTGTCAGGGCTGAGCCTGACATGGTGCTGGAACTCACAAATTGTGAGATCATGACCTGAGCTGAAACCAAGAGTCGGACGCTTAACCGACTGAGGCGCCCAGGTGCCCAGAGGTCTCACTGTTTTTTATGAAGGCCAATCGCTTTTAATTCCCAAAAGCAAAGCTGTGCACCGATTCCATCGTTAGCTGCAGGCCCGAGCCACCCGCCCGCCCAACATCAGAGGAGAGTGTGTTTTGCTGGCAATTATGGGGCATCCAGGCCATGATTTTTGTGAGCTCACCCTTTTGTTTTGATTTGTTTCTCAGACAAAAATTATTAGTAGAGGTGCAAGTGTCTGGGGTTATCTTTGTCAGTTAATTTATAAGGAGTGATGCCCAGTCGATACGTGTCCTGGAGTAAATCAGATGACGTGAGACCATCGGACCGAACAAACCAGTCCACGCCCAGACTGCATTTAATTCCAAGAAGCCATCTGAAAGTCACTATCTATTAAATATCTTTTCCGTAGGATGCATGTAATGACACCCCAGTCCTCTACATATGCTTATCATAGTTACCCGTTAGGAATCAGGGCCTCAGGATTTATGTAAATTCCTCGAAGTTTATGTAGTGACTCTGTAATGGTGTTGGGAATTGGGACCCAATCTGCCTCATTTTAGAACTGCTTTCTGGTGAGCCATGCTGTCGCCCAGAGGTCACTCCATCCAAACACGAGTCAGGTGTGTTACTTTGGGATCCCCAACTCTAAGTCCACGTATGGAGTCTCCTTAGAGCCAAGGTCACCTCCCGCCATTGTTCTAATGATCATCTCAGGTGACATGAAAAGATTAATCAGTCCCATCTTCAGCAGTCCCACTCCCTGTGGTGATATTTCCTTGAAACACACACCTCTGGTGTCTGAACGCGTGCGTGTGCCCTGCTGCTCAGTGACCCACAACTGGGCCCACAGCTCTGCTTTATTTCTTAAGCAACTCACGTGATGAATACTCTGTTTGCATTCACAGAGCGCCACGCGGGTTTGCATTTTGTTCTCGACTTTTACTTACCATACATAAGAAAATAATCTCATCCTACGGAAATTGCAAGCAATGGAAAAATCCCCTAGCACGAAAGGAATGCAAACGTAAGGCCACATCTTTTGAATTTTAGATAACAGAGATATTTCCCAAAAAGTGATTTGAATGGAGTTTTGCCACGATAATCACCATTTGTGAATGACTGGCGGAACTGTTTTTTTTTTTTTTTAAGTGGATATTGGCAAAAATTGATGTTTTCTTCACTGCTAACTTTGCATCGGAAACAAAAAAAATCCTGCCATGGTCAGGGCTGCTCTGGTTTGTTTGTGGCTATTTTTCTTTCAAGAGAAAATACTAGAGAGAGAGAGATTTGCACTCGCTTTTGGTTGCTAGGGAGGAAAATTATCTTTAACTCGTGGTGTGAAATTGGTTTCTCCATCCACTGCTTCCGCTAAACTTGGCTATTTGTGTTTCAAAAGTATCTCCACATATTCAGTGTGTCCATTAAAATAATTTCTTTACTCTCAGACCTCAGCATGGTTAATGAGCACGCTGTTCTCTTCGGTAGGGAGCGCATCTAGAACCCCATCCGACTCTCGTGTTCACCCACGGCCTCGCCTAACTTAGAAGGGGGGCGGGCAACCAACGGCTTCATCTGCGAGTGGCCTTTGGAATGCGCAGCCCGTGTCCTCCAACCTGAGGACGCCACCTAAGGTCTGCTTTCCGCCCATCCGCTTAGGGAGGTGAAGGCGCTGGCAGGTCTCGGGCGCCTGAGGGTGACGGCCCCGAGTTTTCACTCACACCACACTGCCCCCCACCCCCAGGCTCAGATCCACACGTGTGACATCTTCCCCCAAGAGCCGGGCGCAGACGTGATGGCAGCGGAGGAAAGAAAAGGCCACCGGACTTCTGCTTGGCATTCTTGGCCTCCCGCGTGGCCTTGAGACTTACCCGGCGAGCGTGCGGGAAGGTGACGGGTGTGCCACACAGCTCCTCCTGGCCGAGGCCGCTACTGATTGTCCCCCCGGCCCGCAGAGGCGTGCGTGAGGCCAGCAGCCCCACCACCCACCCGCGGCACAAGCCAAGGCCGCTCCACGCACCGCCCGTGTCTCGAGTGGCGCATCGTGTGTGGAACATGGTGGGGACGGCCGAGCCATAGGCGGCTCTGCAGTTAGATCCCTGCCCCAGTGACTGTTTTCTCCAGGTGTGGACGAAACCAATTCGACCCGCGTGACGCATGTCAACGCTTCGTGCCCACGTGAAAGAAGAGGAGGGGAAAAAACTGAAATAGAGACCAGCGGACTTAACAAGACAAAATGCTGTTTCGGAAGCTTGTTTGGGGTGTGCGTGCCTGTGCCTGCACGTGGTGTGTGTGCAGGGCGCGCGTGTGCAAATTCTCTGGAGCCGTCGAGCAGAATGGGCTTGATCAAGAAACCGGCACAGCCCTGCCGCGCTCACCGGTAACCCGGGAGGTATTGACCGGCCCTCAGCGCTGGGACGAGGGGGCTGCCGCGGCCAGACGCGGGCAGCGCAGGGTGGATCGATGCCCCGCGCAGCTCAGAGCACGTGCCCCACCCTCCCCGGCTCACGATGTCGCCTCTGAGCGTGAAGGACAGCAAAACCTTCAGGAATATGATTCTCTAAATTTAAAGCTACATAGTTTATAGGGTCTTCTAATCAGAAAGGGCACGTAGGAAATTGGAATGGAGGTGCTTATGGAATGACCTGACTTCCGTTGACAGTAAATGTGAGGTCAGTCTATTGCTACAAAACAGCGGAAAGGCCGATGGCACACGAGAACGAGGTCTGAACGCGCGTCTCCTGTGCCTTCGGCGTGTGCTGCGCCATCCGCTGGGGTCCCGCCGCACAGGACACCTGCGCGGGTGACTGAGGACGGCCGCGTGGCCGCAGATGACTGACCGAAGCTGCTTTACAGGCTCTAAATAAAAGCGCGAGGTAAACAGTAGTCATTGTTTACATGAGGACAAGGTCAGGCATCTGCAGGCCGGTGACCCCTGTCTGGCCGTCCTCCAAGAGACCTGCCAGGATTGGACCCCCGCCCCCCTGCTGGCCTCGGGGTCCCTGCCAGCATGACGCCTCTTCTCCCTCCCGACCGGAAAGTGCCTCTGTCAACAGAACACGCTGTCCCTGGATGGTGGTCCCCGATTGGAGGGGCTGAAACGAAGCTGTTGACATCTAGCTCATAATCAACACGGGGAAGCCAGATAAATACAGCTCAAACCACAATGGGGGGAAAATCCGTGGGAGAGGCAGAAAGCAGAGAATGCTTGAAATACGGTTGTGAATGACGTACGCTTATCACATTCCGTGTTACTGTAGTGCTTTCCAGTGCACGAAACCTATGGAAAAGGTAAACGTAGGTAAATATACGTCAGCTCGTAAAAATACGATACACGGCATTTCATTTCATTTCCTCTTACGGGATTTTAAATCGCTTTTCTTCCACAGGTGAGGCAGGTAAGGTGAGAGTCTCAGGTGCAGTCCCAGTGAGGTTCTCTCGAGTTCCCCGTCCAGCTGTGTCCACTACAGCGTATGTCTCCATACGCCTCGGGCATTATTAAATGAGTCTCCTCTCAAGGGAGACGCGAACTGGGTGATGAACGGCCCGAGTGGTAAGCATTTCTTTTTTATAACACCAACATAAAAGGCCACACGCAGAATATGATCGTTTATGTATTTTTTAGAAACTTTTTAATGTGTATTCATTTTTGAGAGACAGAGCACGAGCAGGGGAGGGGCAGAGACAGAGGGAGACACAGAATCCGAAGCAGGCTCCAGGCTCTGAGCTGTCAGCACAGAGCCCCATGCGGGGCTCGAACTCACAAACTGCGAGATCATGACCTGAGCCGAAGTCAGTCGCTCAACTAACTTAGCCACCCAGGCACCCCAAATTTTTTTACTGTTTATTTTTGAGAAAGAGAGATAGAGTGAGCAGGGGAGGGGCAGAGAGAGAAGGAGACACAGAATCCGAAGCAGGCTCTGGGCCCCAGGGTGTCAGCACAGAGCCTGACCCAGGGCTCGAACTCATGAACTGCAAGATTATGACCTGAGCTGAAGTCAGATGCTTGACCGACTGAGCCCCCCCAGGCGCCCCACAACAGTGAATCCTGATTAAGCTTTGAATTTCGCCACTTAGATTTTCCCCCCAGCTTTATTGAAGTATAATCGATACAAAAACTGATCATTGTAACATATACAATTTGATGGGCTTGGGTTTATGCGTACACTCGGGAAGCCATCACCACAATCAGTATTCCAAACATATCTGTCACCGGCAAGCTTCCTGGGACCCCTTCTGTGGTTTGTGCCTGTGATAGGAGCACTTTACGTGGGCCCTACCCTCTTAGCAGATGTTCTCAGTGCACAACACAGCATGTTAACGTAGGCTCCATGATGCACAGCGGATGCCTAGAATCAACCATCGGGCATAACTGAACCTTTCTGTCCCCAGTCCCCCTTGTCCAGCTCCTGGAAATGACCTTTCTACTCTCTGCTGCCACGAGTGTGGCTGTGTCGAGACCTCATACGCTTGGAACCCTGCGGTATTTGTCCTCCTATGTCTGGGCTATTTCACTGAGCATAATGTTCTCCAACAAACTTTGAGCTTGAGCTTTGGGGGTGATATAAAGCTTCCATTTGTGCAAAGACTTGCTCATTCTGCGTATCAAAATCCAGACTCAGCGTTAACCTGATGTATGAATACTGCTACATAACAAGCAGCCACAAGGGTCAGTGGCTGACAATGAGGAGTGTGCACGGGTCTGTTTCCGGGGTGCAAGTCAGAGAACTTGTGGCTGGCGGGTGCCCTCCCTGCCCGGGTGTTGGCTGCCTATTGGCGTGTTCCCATGGTGATGCCAGATGCAAGAAGGACCAGGGTCCCAGAGGACCCGAAGCCTCGTCCTGGCCCTGCTCTCCGTCACGTGCATCGTGCCTATGAGCCGAAGACAGAGAGGCAAGCCGAGTTCCCGGAGTGCGGGAGTAAAATCCCCGTCTTCAGAGGAGTTGAGCAGTTACTTGCCACTGTGGCTGCTGGTCGGGGCAAGAAAGGGGCCTCCAAGGCCGCCAACCTACTACCCTCGGCCTCTCTGATTCGGAAAATCAACCTGCTTGCCTGCTGACGTGTGGCATGTCCTGACCTGACATGCATGACCTGAACAAAGATCGTTACCTTTTCCTTTGTGCATAAAAGAAAAATATGAATGAAAATAAGTTTATGAGTTAACTCCTACCCACTTCCCACATTTTACAGTTTCAATATATACTTTTATATACTTAACCCATTTTTCTGATTAATGAAACTATACATATACATTGTAGAACATTTGGAAGATTTTTTAGAGTTTCTGAATATCTTAAATATGGTAGTTATGAGGATAAACAAAAGATACTGTAACCTTTTTTCTGCGCACGAGTAAGAGCTTTAACTTACATTGTACGTTGACATTACTCTTTAACAAAAAGAGAGAAATTATTTGCCTAAGTTCTTCCAGACGCTCCTTAGGATATATGAGTGTGCAATGTAATGAGTCGGGTACTATAATAAGCCTGAGTGTATGTATATGCTCCCGTTGAAAATTCTCTCAGGAAATCAAATCGTGGAATTTCGTGGGAAGTTAAAACCATCTGGTATAATCAGCTAGGCTACGACATGCACAGTAGACTGGTGGGGATCATAATCATATAACCCAGGAATGCAGCTTGCGGGGCCAATTGCATAATTGACTCATGAAAATGAACAGCGTCTCCTTTACGAAACCAGAACAAGAATCAAAAATTTTTAAAAAATTTAACTTTTTTTATTTATTTTTGAGACAGAGAGAGACAGAGCATGAGTAGGGAGGGTCAGAGAGAAAGAGGGAGACACAGAATCCGAAACAGGCTCCCGGCTCTGCACTGTCAGCACAGAGCCCGACGCGGGGCTCGAACCCACAAACTGTGAGATCACGACCTGGGCTGAAGTCGGACGCTTAACTGACTGAGCCACCCAGGCGCCCCTGTATTTCACAGAATTTTAAGTAGGTAGAAACTTTTTTGAGAAGTAGCTTAAAAGGTTAATACAACCATACAGAAGGCGAGCAACGGAACACGATACCGACTTTTCGGCTTTGTTGCCAATATTATTTTCCCCGGTTTCGAGAAGGCTACATGCAATGCCATCGTGCGACAATTATCACACTGGCCCTGATAATGATCGTCAAGCACTCTGCCTGCTGTGATGCCGTCCGTGTCATTGTCTCTTCCCCCAGCTGGAGAAGAGGCTGAGGATGTTCCGCACATCTGCCAAAGGTACACTGAGAAATGAGATGCCGTTGTGTTTCTTATAGCCCACTCTGTGGTTCATTTTAATCTTCACAGCTAAGACATAATTTACTTTTTAATTTCCATTTATCTAGTGGTGTCATAACTGGGAAAAATAAGCCCTCTGATTATTAACGTAGTTTGTAGAGAATATAAATGAAGTGATTTCTTTGGATAGGAAAACCCATGCAGGGGACACACTCTGGGTGAGAGGAATTTAGCCATGATGAGTTTTGAAATAACCTTTCATTTTCCATTTAGAACACTGCTTGCTTTTATAGGCGGGAAGGTGGCTGGGGATGTTCAGAGTGGGGGCCAGTGCAGGGAACACATCTTCCAAGTAATGTACATGGTACACGGCGTAGATAAGTGTACGTATATATTAAGTGTATACATTATGCATACTTAATGGATGTACCATAATTTACGTCTATATTAATGGCGTTGATGTAACCATGCATGTATACTGCCCATATTTATATATGTAATGCATATTATATGAGTATAAAACATACAAATCATATATAAATATTTTATGATATATATAAAGGTATGACATATAATTATGTTTTATTTTTTTAATGTTTTTTAATGTTTATTTATTTTTGTGACAGAGAGAGACAGAGCATGAGTGGAGGAGGGGTAGACAGAGAGAGGGAAACACAGAATCCGAAGCAGGCTCCAGGCTCTGAGCTGTCAGCACAGAGCCCGACGTGGGGCTCGAACTCACAAGCTGTGAGATCATGACCTGAGACAAAGTCAGACGCCCAACAGACTGAGCCATCCAGGTGCCCCTATAATTAGGTTTTAAAACTTGATTGTAGTGATAGGTGTATAACTCTACGAAGTTACTAAAAAACATTTAATTGGACCCTTACAAGTATACCCCAGTAAAGATGCCAATGAATGTATAATGGTAAAAACCACCAAAAAATAGAATTAATATAAATATGGAAATATTATATATCATATATTTTTGTAAATACAAATATGTATGATATATATATGTATGTGTAAGCTTCTATGTATATAGCCTTACATGTTACATAATTATATATTCTATATATTTAAAGCTATGTCCCTTATCCATTATGCCTATTTATGGAATAAATACCTGAATTTTGCAATTTGAAAATCATCTGTGTGATGTTGACTGCATAAACTTTTGTGTCAAGGTTGGTTGTAAACACGTATAATAAACTTTATTAGGGGAACTTCACATCAAGTGAAATACTAGTGTTTCAGATTGAAAAGTTCCTAGTTTTGTTTTTTTTTATAGCTTGTCTATAACTTGGCTTATTGACCTCTTAAATTATTTATTTATTTATTTATTTATTTATTTATTTATTTATAGCTTATTTATTTATTTTGAGAGAGAGAGAGAGAGAGAGAGAAAGAACACATGAGCAGCAGAGGGGCAGAGAGAGAGGGAGAGAGAGAATCCTAAGCAGGCTCTGTGCTGTCAGCCCAGAGCCCGACACGGGGCTCAAACTTACTAACCAAGAGATCATGACCTGAGCCAAAATCAAGACTCGGACTCTTAACTGACTGAGCCACCCAGGCGCCTCAAATTTTTATTTATTATTCTAAAGCCCCCTTATATGTTTTCCTTCCCCCCACGGATTTTTAGCTTTCGATTACCATTGATTTCCTGCTGCCTGTCTTGTAGGAACTGTGAGGGGTCGGGCAGGGACCTGGCTCGGCCACCTGCTGGCCTCAGAACAGGGACATTCCTTTTACCTCTCATGGCGTTTTTTTTCTCAAGTGAATGATGAAGCCTGTCCTAGTATGTCATTTTTAAGGACTATTTTAATTCTAATATTCTACAGTAGTAGGATTCTCGATGGATTTTTATTTGTTTATATTATTTATGTTTTTGTTCATTCTGAGAGGTAGCACAGCACAGGTATTGGGCTCAGATCTGACTGACTCAAGTGTTTGCTGACCGTACAACATCGGGCAAGTTGCCTCTGGGTCCATTCCTTCAACTGGAAGGTGGAGATGGTAATAATCTTTTTATGATGATGCAATGGGTTAATACGTGTAAATCTCTCAGGGACAATGTTGGTTGTAAATGTTATATATACATCGGCTATAATTATGAATTATAATAAAAATATATATTGAACATGATCTTTTGCATATGTATATTAAACCTGATTTTCAAGTTAATGCTTTATTTTCAACTCTGTTCTTTGTGTGGAGTTTTCTTATAACAAAGCAGTGTTCCTGACCAAGCACTACATTGCCCCTTCTCTAATTTATTGGGCCATTTGGTTGAATGAAGTGCTCAAACACAGCCGAGGGAGAGTGGGAGATTTGGCCTCGTCCAGTGTCTTTGCATCAGTGAGATGCGCCAGTTCTGGGTCCGGACCCCAAGCTACCCCGTGAGGCTGCCCTCCCTTCTGATCTCCCCTCCCGCCTTGTCGCGAGAGCTGGCCTGGGCAGGTCTTCTGGAGACGGAGATGCAGATGGGGCAGACCTTGGCTGCCCAGTCCCTGTAAGCAGAGTCCATCTGGGTCGACCCAATGTGAGAGGGGATAGCCAGACTGGAAGGGCTCCTGGCCTTGTCCGAGCTAGATGGTGGGCCCTCCAATCAGTCACTAAACGAGTACCCTTGTTTCAACCCCCTGCACCCTGGATGATGTAATACAGCATCACGGAGGCAAATAGAAATGTCTAGAGTAGCAGAATAAAGAGTAAGTATGTTTATATCAACCAGTGCTACTAACAGAATAATTCTGTGAGCTAATGAGCACACAAACGGAAACACACAAGGATGTAAGGAGCATATGCAGTGTTTTACGCAGGAGAGTTTAAAACCCAGACAAGTCTAGACAGCGTGTTAAGTATTCACAGAGTTGAACCTGACTTCATGTGTATGATTAGCTGAGAGGATTTAACACATGATTTAGCACAAAGATGTGCATGGATAGGAGCCCATGAAGCATGTTAAATTGCTATATTCTCTTTTGATATTTTAGAGCCTCAGCCTCTCGGGAGAAACGCTACCCGGTTCCCGTTTCGGAAGGCACTTCAGGCCTGTTTTGGCAAGGCTGGAGAACAAAAGAAGGAGAGGAATATGAAGGCTCTTACTCGATCTTTCCAAATGTCTTCAGAGTTTTTGTGTTCATCCCAAGAAGAAGAGAGAAGACAAATGAAAAACAGGAAAATGACTAATTGAATTAAAAACAACGTGACTCATCAGCAAAATGTCTTCTTAGCCCACATCTTCCAGCTGACTGATAAACTAAATCCCCCATTCAGGTGAGTTCTGCAGTGTGATCTAGGTGGTTAGACATCTCGTTCAGGGAAGGTTCATCTTAAGCAGCGTGACCACTCCTTCTGGTCCATCTTCCACCATTGGGATTAAAGCTTTACAGAAACTCTATTTGCAAACAGAAATTCCACTTCTTGATATCAAATAGTCAGTGAGGTTGGGATACTTTCTTTTTAACTATAGTTGACTTCATTTAAGGAAAATTAAAACAGAGAAAGAGAGAGGAGGGGGAAGGATCACTTTCAAGTGCACCTACACCAATCGCCACTATAGGCCATGATCCGGTTGACAAAACAAAATTTAGCGAATTTTAAAAAAGTAAAACCCTACAGATTTACATTTTCTGATCGTACTGTGATTAAACTGCCAATAACAGAAAAATAGGAAAATCGCCCAACACTTGGAAATAAACAAAAATAATTTATTAAATTTTTTTTTTTCAACGTTTATTTATTCTTGGGACAGAGACAGAGCATGAATGGGGGAGGGGCAGAGAGAGAGGGAGACACAGAATCGAAACAGGCTCCAGGCTCCGAGCCGTCAGCCCAGAGCCCGACGCGGGGCTCGAACTCACGGACCGCGAGATCGTGACCTGGCTGAAGTCGGACGCTTAACCGACTGCGCCACCCAGGCGCCCCAGCAAAAATAATTTAAAACAAACAAACCAACCCATGTTTCCATGGAGCAGTCTCCAGAGAAATTAAAAGCGATTTTGAACTGAATGAAAGTGAAAGCCCAACATGTCAAAATTTTGAGACAAAGTATTTCGAGGAAATCTATACCATTAAATCTATACCATTAAATACTTACACTGGAAAAGTAGAAAGGTGTCAGATTGAAAACGCAGTCTTTGGGGCACCTGGATGGCTCCGTTGGTTAAGCTCTGACTCTTGGTTTCGGCTTCAGTCATGAGCTCGGCTTCCTGGGTTTGAGCCCTGTGTCAGGCTCTGTGCTGGTGACATGGAGCCTGCTTGAGATTGTCTCTCTCTCTCCTCTCCCTGTGCCCCTTCCCCCACTTGTGCTGTCTGCCTGTCTCAAAATAAATAAATAAATACTCTTAAAGAATTCGATCTTCCATTTTAAGCTGCTTGGAAAAGAACCAAGGAAACACACAACAAACAGCACCGGTTGGTTCTGACACCAGCAAGTGGATGGGATGGTCCCCACCCACGGCTGCTGAGCTGTAGCACACATGTCACGGAGGTGTCAAAAGTTTTATTACTCACCTAACGTGTCTTCCTGGGAGAGCGCAGTGGCTCCCAAGCGGGTCTGAAGTGGCTTGAGGCTGTGGGGAGAGGGGCTGGCGTGCAGTGCTAATCTTGTTTGTCAGGTGGGCTGGGGTAGGGTTCCCACCCCTGGGCACAGGACTTGGAGGAACGTTCCACTGAACAAGATGTGTGGAAGTCCAGGCAGCGCGCAAGAAGACACTCAGCACCATCATACATAAAGAACACAAAGTAAAACAGGACAAGTCACTTCCCCCATCCACGTACTAGAATGGCCACAGTGGAAAACAATAGCCTTTGTGGGTGTTTTTGAAAAGATGATTCTCAATTCATTGTAAGCCCCTTGGCTCAGTCTCCAGGGACTTTGAACGAGTCTCTTTGCACATTCTGACCAGGTTGATGGATGTTTCTCCTGGGGAGAGGTTTCACTCATGTCTGGTTTCTTTTTGTCCTCATTTCCTCTATTTCTGCGACTACCTTCAGTGTATCCTTTCTTCTCATTTTATAAAATTTACCTTTTTCCCCAAAATACTGATTTCAGGAAGAGGGTTTTTTTGTTTGTTTTTTCCTTTCAGTATCATTCAAGCTGAGTATTCATTAATTTTCCTGAAGAGACCTCTTTTTCAACCCATACCTCCTTTTAAAATAGTATTCCATAGTAATAATATAATTGATTTGTAAATCAATAAATGTGTGAAGATAATAGAAGACCCAGAAAAAAATACATTACTTCTTCTGCATTCAGAATCTCCAACTTTCCAGGGGCACCTGGATGGCTAAGTCGATTAAGGACTTTGGCTCCAGTCATGATCTCACAGTTCGTGGGTTCGAGCCCCATGTCAGGCTCTGTGCTGACAGCTGAGAGCCTGGAGCCTGCTTCGGATTCTGTGTCTCTCTCTCTCTTCCCCTGCCCTGCACATGCTCTGTCTCTCTCTCTCTCTCTCAAAAATAAATCAACATTAAAAAAAAAAATCCCCAACCTTTCAGGCACCAAACACTTGTCTTGTACCTGTACGAATTTGCTCTGAAATATTTAGTAAACGATCTTTATTATCAGACAGAGGCTGAAAGTGTGGGTATTTCTGAGAAAATTATCTGAGGACTCCCCAAAACTGAGAGAACTTCACCAGCCACAAGAATATGTGCCTGAGAGACAGCACAGCAAGTTTCCCAGGGAGGGATATTTGAAGACATGACACCTCTTTCATTTTTCTTCCTAATCTGGTAGCTGTTCCATACCCTGAAATGGTCTGTCGGTCATCATCCGTGACAGCATTTACCATTTCAAATTCAGACCCTGCCTTGGGGCACCTGAGTGGCCCAGTCAGTTGAGCATCTGACTCTTGATTTCGGCTCAGGTCACGATGCCAGGGTCCTGAGTCCCTCGTCGGGCTCTGCACTGACAGCGCAAAGCCTGCTCAGGATTCTCTCTCTCTCTTTCTCTCTGTCTCTGTCTCTCTCTTTCTCTCCCTCTGCCCTTCTCCCCAGCTCATGCTCTCTCTCTCTCTCAAAATAACCATTTAAAAATAATAAAAAAAATTCGACCCTCCAAATACTTGGCGTGCTTTATTATTATGTTTTCCATCACTGGTTAGCTTTCTTAAGTGATAAAATAAATATGGGTCATAGATTATAATTCTAGGTGAATTTCTCTGAATTATTTGTCACATGGATTTTTAGAAGTAGCATCAAAAACTAGAATTGTGATCGTGTGAACAGGGAGTAATTGATCCTACCTGTTTATTTGAATGAGACGTGCTGGTTTCTAAGAGGTTGTCTATTTTAGGGATTATCTCAAGTTATGTAAATTTCATGGCCTCACTGTCCTCAATGTGAGGTGGGAAGTGGCAATGGTTCACACCATTGCATCTAGCTTATTCAGTCTTGCTATTCCAGTCAGAATACACAAAACCACGTTACAACAGATATATAAATTAGCAGTACAGGAATTATGAGCACATCTCAAGAGCAGGTTCCAGGTGGCCGGTTAGTTAGGTAGAATGTTATACTTTAGGATCGGGCCTGGATGCATTGCTGTGCTAAGACAGGCCCAAGGGGTCACTTAGCTTCCAAGGTTGTGTCTGGAGGACAGACACCACCACTGCAGCCACAGTCGGGCACGTCCAAGGGATCAGACGGTGGCGAGGAGGCTGGAGGGTCTCCAAATGAAATGGTATCGTGTACACGGCCCCCATCATGACCGATGGAATGGGGCTGTGGCAAGTTGGCATATATTTGTGTGACAAGATGTTCATCATGCAATTGTTTAAATTTTGTGTTTGGTTTAATAATTTAACAATGTGTTAGGAAAGCTTTTATGTGTGTATATATATATATATATACACACACACACACATATATATACATATATATACACATATATATGTATATATACATACATGCATATATACACACACACATACATATATGTATATACATACACATATACATACATGTATATATACATATATGTATATGTGTATGTATATACATATATATGTGTATGTTTATATTTATACACACACACATGTTTTTCACTTCAGGAGCCACATGACTTTGAGGTTTTCCTAGACTTTACTTTTAAAAAATGTTTTAACGTTTTTTCATTTTCGAGAGTCAGCACATGAGCAGGGGTGGGGCAGAGAGAGAGGCAAACACAGAATCTGAAGCAGGCTCCAGGCTCTGAGCTGTCAGCACAGAGACTGAGGCGGGACTCGAACCCACAAACCATGAGATCATGACCTGAGCCAAAGTCAGATGCTTAACAGACTGAGCCACCCAGGCGCCCCCAGACTTTGTTTTTTAAGGCAGTTTTAGGTTCACAGTAAAGGTATGCAAGAATATACAGAGATTTCCTTTTTTTTTTTTAACGTTTATTTATTTTTGAGAGACAGAGAGAGAGCATGAGTGGGGGAGGGGCAGAGAGAGAGAGGGAGACACAGAATCTGAAGCAGGCTCCAGGCTCCACGCGGTCAGCATAGAGCCCAAGGTGGGGCTCGAACCCACTAACCGTGAGATCATGACCTGAGCCGAAGTCAGACGCTCAACCGACTGAGCCACCCAGGCGCCCCTATAGAGATTTCTCATATGCCCCCTGTGCCTGCACACACACACAGCCTACCCCCTTATCAACGTCCCCCACCTGATGGTACATTTGTGACAATTGATAAACCCACACTGATGTGTCACTGTCACCCAAAGTTCCCAGTGTACAGTAGGGCGCACTCCTGGTGTTGTGCATTCTGGGGCTTTGAACAGATGCTTAAGGACATGCGTCCACCATCGTACTGTCCCACAGAGTAGTTCCACTGCCCTAGAAACCCTGTGCTCCACCTGCTCGTACTCCCGCCCACATATATTTTATAAAGATATATTTCCTTTCATGTAGATGACTGCTTTTTTCCTAATTCAAGAAATACAATATACACATATTAATATATGTAATATTAAAACAAAATATCATATATACATATTAAAACTATGACAGATTATTGTTCAGTCTAAAACATATCCTCTTTGATCCTAGTTTTTCTAAATGCATTAACAGAAATTACAGGTAAGAAATTATGTCTATATCATTTAGCCAGGATTCTAAAAATGAATTAATAATTATTCAGGAACTTTGCTCTTTGAGACAATTACTATGTTGACGTATGACACTAATAAGCTCTTACTTTTAACTGAGATCGAAAGGGAGGCTTGTTTGCGATGTTATTTATGAAATCGATAAGAAACTAGCGTGATGGTCAAGAAGGCACTTGTATCTCGGTAAATTAATACACCGACAAGATTTCTTTCTTTGAGGGTAACTTTCTGTGCTGTGAAGCTCACCCTTGTTCTATGGAATCATGAAATTCTCCTCGAAAGTTCTCCATTTCACGTCAGATGTTTTAATGAGCAATATCTATCAGCATGCACGTTTGCGAAAGAAGAAAGCCCGGGACGTCTGGCGAAGATGGTTCTCCTTGACCGCTCTCCTAGTTCCCTGTAGGGAGGAGTCAAGGGGGGCATTACAAGGAGCGCGGTGTTCGTGTGTGGAGGAGGCCGGCCTGGCGATCAACATTAGCTGGTTAAATACGCACAGTAAACAGCCACAGTTTTGTCTTTACAAAGATACATTGAGCAGCAGTGCCCTTTAGGGGTTACAGAGAGCAGAACTGAGTTACTAAAAATGGAAATTTATTCCTCAACATATTGCTGCTTTAAATGGGGAATATTCTGATGTCTCTAAGGCTCTTCTGGATAATTTTATCAGTTTATGACCCTAATACTTCAAGGCCACGAAATAGCTTTTCCTTTTTTTTTTTTCTTCTTTAGAGAAAGTTAGGGTATGTCATCTTTTCCATGAGTGCTGTTTCTCTGTCATCCAAGGTTTCGTCCCTTGATCTAATTAAAAGTATGCCACATTATTTGGCCTGCCTTCTAATACAGGAGAAAGCCACGTAAAAATGAAACGTGATCAGTAAGTCACCAAAGATGTTTATGGAATTTTCTTTCCCGACTTTTTTCTTTAACGCGAGCATATTTCTATGGCTTTTTTTTGGCGCTGCTCTGGTCTCTTGTGTATGAAATGGCTCGCGCAATGTTTAACGAAATAAGCCAACGGCTGCAGAAGCAAAATTACTACGGTGGCAACATATTCACGGTAATATAAAAAGAGTTCGCCATTCGCTAGCAGGGGCGATAATGCTGAGCCCTGTTAATTTGCTTTACCCTCGGGGTGAAAAATGTATTTAGGTCATGAGAAACATATGATCTCGTGTATGGGCCATTTAATAATTTTTTAAATTGATCGTAACTCTTAAATGTCCTTCGCACCTACGTCTTTATTCAAAGTACTTTTTTTTTTTATAGACCCTTTCTGTTGTGTTGCAAAGTTTCTGTAGCAAAGATCATTTTGTCTAGCAAAGCGTGTCTGAATATTCCTTCATATTTTTTTCGAACAAGAGTGGAAATACACTCTAACTTGATCCTTCCATTACCGTGCAAATAACGTTGGTTTCTTTGTAGTGTTAATTAACACACCTTTAATGACGACGCTATTAATTAGGGAGTGCTAGCTCCTGTAGCAAGTGCAGATGTAAATACTTGTGTGCAGATCCTAAGAAGTACTTTTAAGAAGACTAGAGAAATGTTAGTCTCCATTTAACCAGACGCGACTCTCAGAAAACTTGAACGTGCGTCATGTTAGTCGCTGATCTCCGAAGGTGGAAGTGAATTCTGTTTGATTTACGTAAGGTTTAAAAAGTCCTGATGCACAAGAAGACCCAGCAAAATCATTACGTGAGCAAGGACAGCATGGTGTCCGTGAGCGACTCAAAGCGTGGCCCTCCCCAGTAGGGCCTCTATCAGGAGGCTGGCCTCCATCCATTATTGTCACAGAGATATCCAAAATACAATTTCCATTTGTAACTCACTCCATCTCTGTCCCACTCTCCTCTCCTCATTTCTCTCTAAGCTCAGGACCACCACAGCATTCAAAATAAGTAAATTGTTTTCTGACTCCAGTCCCCAGTGGCTACTCCTTGGTGCATCAAGGTCATCGGCCAGAAATTTTTCAAAATCAGCCGGCATGGTGGAGACAGAAGGGCAAGGCCTGGTTCACCCAAAAGCTGAGATAGCACACGGTCTGGTAGATTTTATCCACTTCTCATTTATCTTAATTCGTTGTTGTATTGCAGGAAAAATGCTAATGGTTGTTGCATAAAAGCAAAAAAAGCCAACTGAAGGTCATTTCCATGCAGAGAGTCCATGACTGTTCAGAGCAGAAAAACACTTCTTTTGCCCTCCCTGCGTGTTGCCATTTTCATCAATCAGGATTTCTTGAGTAGCTCGTGTTTGCCACTTCTAAAGAAGACTTTTCCTATCAGTGAATTTATTTATGCCAGGAAATATTCAGTAGGCAACTCACCCACTGTCTTCCCTGCTCCGGCCGGTTCCAAGGTCCCTGTGTGCTGGGTCTGGAGCACAACTGGGGCATGGTCCCTCATCAAGGAAGGCAATTCCTCGGTATGTAACGAGGCCACCCCGTTTACTTTGTTACTATGATAAGAAAGTTAACAGATGAGATAAACGGAACTACAATTTTGTGGTGCGCGGTTCATCTGAAGGCTGTTCTTTTTATAGTCAAATAGTTGGAGAAATATCGTAGGGACCCGTTTTAAGGATCCAGATAAGAACCTGCCCTATGCCTCTGAGGCGCCGTGGGATTTTAAATACACATTATGCCGGTCAATTCGTGTAATTCTTTGGGACAGCCCTGGAGCTTTATCACCTTGCCTGTCTTGCCAGGCCACACCGTACCTCCAACAGAAGGAACACACCACAGATGATCCTGTATTCCTGCATTGATGCCCCTACCCACTTCCTGTTTGCCCCAAATTGAATGTTGGCGGAAAGACTTACAGGTGTACTACTAAGCTGATTCCTGCTCCTTCCTCTCACCCCACGAGGACCCAGAGGTTGGTTGGGCTGTGCAGCACGGGCCCAGCCACTCCACTAGTAAGGACTGGAGACGAACGTGGCTTTGATCGTGGAGACCACGACTCTGGAATGCAGGGACTCCAGACGGCCGGTCTCACGTGCAGGTGTTAATCCAGCTGGCGAGTAAATGGCAAAGCAAGACTCCAGATTTGCATCCCTTCAAAATCCATGTTCCTTTCTTTCTGCTGCCTTGGCTGGAACAAAATGGGGCTCCTGGATGAATTGTCCCTTGGCCACATTACCTTTCTTCAGATCAACAGAAAGAGTTTTATTTGGCCACGGAGATAACAGAATCCAGGTCAAATGACCAAGTTGTGGAAAGTAAGGTCTATCACCTGTGTAGCTCAATCTGTTATTGGTTCCACCGCCTGATTCTGTTGTCATACACACACACAAACATGTGTGTATATACATATATGGGTGTACATGTTTAGACAGATGCGCATTTCTGTATGGTGAGTGTCCAGGAGAATGATGGTGATAGTGGTTATAGCTTGGACGTGAAGAAAGCCCACCAGGGAATGCATTTTGAAATGACTGTGGTCAGCCTAAATAGCAGCTTGCACATTAGGGGTAGTTAGCACATTTTGGCTTCATTGGGCAGTTGGCCTACACCCACTGATGGTCTCCCAAAATGCCATCATCAGTCATAGGAATGGGTCACCAGGTAGAATTATTCCTTGCAGCCCTTTTGCATTTGGCCCTCTGTCCTTCATCAGAAACTGCAGAGTGAGTGGGGAGCACCATGGGCCCCTAGTGGGGTTCACGGGTGACAGGCAGAGCTCATGGAGATTGGGTGGGAGTGATACCTGAGCTAGGCAGAGACTGCTGGGAAAGAAACTGATTCAAGTCCAGACTGACAGTAACGGCCACTGTGCTGGGAAAAACAGTGGAAGCCGGACTCCTTCTACAGCTTTGGAGGCATGTTGATATCCATGAAGAAGGTTAAATCCTGCCATACGGTATTATTTTTTTTAAAGAAATGAGCCATATGATATGTTACGTGATAAGTAAGTATGCGAAGTTTTAACATGAGTTATAGACCAATATTGTGAGAATTCTGATGGTTATGGAGTCTAGGAGTAAAAAACAATGAAACGTGAGTGGGACCTGGAAAGAAAGAATTTTTGTCATTGTGATTTTGGAGGAAGGCACCAGAGCTAGGAGAAAGGGAGGATGTGAAGTCAGTGAGTGCACGGTCTCTTTTCATTAACTAGTGTTCTTTGAATTGTTGACTACGTGGTTTCCATGTGGCCAAGCCTTTGGTTTCACTCATTTAAACGACGTTGCCAATTTCCCCCTGCTTTAGATTCGTGAAGGCTTTTGTGAAGGACGAAACTCTACTGTGCCTGGCCCCTCCAAAGATTCTGCCCTCCTGTTCCTTGCCCAAGTTTGTTGAATCTTTTTGAATATTTCTTTCCTTTTTAAAAAAAAACAATTTAAGTTTATTTATCTATTTTTGAGATAGAGAGAGAGTGGGAAAGAGAATCTCAAGCAGGCTCCATACTGTCAGCGCAGAGCCCAACACAGGGCTCTGTCTCACAAACGTGAGATCATGACCTGTGCCGAAGTCAAGAGTTGGACACTCAACTGACTGAGCTACCCAGGCGCCCCATTTTTGAATATTTTTAATGATAGATTTGAAGTGTGAGCTTAGGGTAACTACTGCCTGGGTTGAATTCTATCTTTGTCCCTTCCAGTGTGAATTTGGGCATGCTACAGATTTTTTCTACACCTCAGTTTTCTCTTGTGCAAGTCAGACACAGACGTTTTATCAACTCCTAGGGTGGTTTTGGGCTAGCAAGGTGCAACATTAAAAATGGCTGACGCATGGTCAATATTTTGGCTTTTATAATCTAAAGCTATTCTTAATTCTTGCATGTCCTATTCTTTTCTTAACAACTTTCTTTTTTATAGATACGTGACTGATACACGAGATCATTCTTTTTTTTAAAGTTTTTAAAAATGTTTTTATTTATTTTTGAAGGAGAGAGAGAGAGAGACAGAGCATGAGCAGAGGAGGAGCAGAGGGAGAGAGAGAGGGAGACACAGAATCTGAAACAGGCTCCAGGCTCTGAACCATCAGCACAGAGCCCAATGCAGGGCTTGAACTCACAGACAGCAAGATCATGACCTGAGCCGGAGTTAGACGCCCAACCGACTGAGCCACCTAGGTGCCCCTACACAAGATCATTCTTTACCCAAATTTGCTAGCACAGAACTGCCCATTCCCTCCGGCTCACATACTATGAATTTGAAGTCAGCTCCTGCTTCTCACCTTTAGGCCACTCATATTTAGCTATTTATTTTTCAGAGCACTTTGATCATTGCTTTACAACCCAAATTGGATGTCACTGACAATTTCAACATAATTGTCAGTAGCTCTGAAAATATGTGATATATTATTTCAGCGGTTTTCTGCTAAATGCTCAACAGTTGGCTCCCAGATTTAAAAAAAAAAAGTACATTAGACCTGTGTACATAGATTTATTATAAATTGTACTCATATAAAGGAGGTGTAGCGCACAACTCATACATAAGAGCCACGTGTGCAATAAATGTCATTACAAACTCCATGCAGCTAATTGATTCTCCCGCAGATGGCTCTCATTGATTTTCGCCAAACTCTTGTATCTCTAGGCAAGCTGATCGTGCCCGATGAGCAAGCATGATTGTGGCATGAATGTTGGTTTATTAAAGTCAAACAGAAATACGTGGAGACTTCACTATTTCACCAAGCGTGTCACTGAGTTCTCTGATGTTTTGGATACTAGTTGTCAAAGAGTGGGAGGAAATCTCATCAAGAGTTTTGCTCTTCACAAATTAATAGCTGCAGACATGAGACACTTTTGAATTTAAACTGCATTATTAACACTTTCCATCATTTTATTAAATCTATATCATCCACCAAACATTAAATCAAGACCTGGTCACTAGTGTCGGCCCGTCCTCATGGCTTTCAAGCTACCAACATGAAGTCACTGATTGATTGCCAGGTCGGGAAGAAACCCACAGTAGCACACGGTTCCGTGGCATTCCTGCCATAGAGATAGAATAAGTAAAAATCACCTGTGAACGTAGATAACAGTAACATAATTAGGAACAACACAGTTTGAGTATAGATAACCTTGGTTTTTAATGTAATTTATTTAATAATAGGTTCATGCAATTTGCTTTCTCATAATGTCTGTGTTTGACAAGGAGCTCGCAATATTCCTGAAAATCTAGCAATCAGCCCATGCCATGTGCAACAAGCTTGTTCCAGTATGACATTGTGTTCAGGTTCATAGCAAGACAGACCACCCATGGCTCACCTGGTCTATGTGAACGGCGTTTTATTTGTTTTCCTCCAGCTCATGCCCTGTGATCCACTTCTGTTCCCCTTACTTCTCAGTTTAGCGTTTGTTACGCCTTTCCAAAGTATGCCTAAGACACCAGGACATTTAAAAAATATACAAGGAGAAAATAAGATTCCTTCTTTCAAACTTGGATTATGAACTCGGAACAGGAGACAGACAATTATCAACCAGGGAGCTAACAGCGTCGGGAGGGGAAGGCCTGCAGGGGGCTTGGGAGAGCCTGAGAATTCATGGGGAACCTTGCAGAGGCGAGGCTTGACCTCAACTTGAGCTAGGACTTCCTGAGCAGACACAGCGGGAGGCACACCACTTATTTTGTGCAACAAATACTTCTGGAGAGCTCGTGCATTCCCCATTCAGGAGGAAATTTCCCAAACACGTTACAAATATTAACTCATTTAGTGCCTGTAACAACCCCGTGAGGCAGGGACTATTACATAGCACTCAACAGGCAAGGAAACTAAGGCACCAAGAGGTCAGCAACTTGCCAAGTCGGAAGCACAGGCCGAATGTGAGGCTAGGCAACGTGATTCCATGGTGTGTGCTGTCAACCGTCACATGGCCTTCCTCTGCCACTACGACAGCATGTGACCACCTGCATTTCTGTGGGTAGCGCTGCGGCACGGGCCACGTGGAACAGAGCGGGGATAACCCAGCTGGAGATGCAGGAGGGCACCACCTGGTGGAGGTCTTGGGAGCCACAGGAAATTCTTGCATTGTGTTCCATGGGGTAGAAAAGTCCTGAATGACCTTTGAAGAGCAGTACAACAGATTTTGAGTTTTATCATCAGTGAGAAAGCTCTCGTACAGATTTATTGCACGGGTGTGCCGCACCGAGACCTTGTTTGATTACACTATGCCAATGAGGCATATAAAAAACATTTTCTT
Organism: Lynx canadensis; assembly: GCF_007474595.2. Taxonomy (NCBI): domain Eukaryota; kingdom Metazoa; phylum Chordata; class Mammalia; order Carnivora; family Felidae; genus Lynx; species Lynx canadensis. The sequence goes on along the minus strand of NC_044309.1, from coordinate 2,388,366 downwards.
ACTGTGTGTCTCTTCAGAAATTTTACTTGCTACCGACCATCGTCTGCCGAGAGCCAGCCATGTTTGTGTGGCTCAGCCCTTGGGTCCGCTGTGTAAATTGGACTAGTAGAAATATTTATCGCAACTCATATACAGTCCCTGTTGACGAGCACCTACTTCGTTCCCCGCTGTTTTGTCGTGTACAAGCAGCACGGCTATGACCGTTCTGAGAAATTCTCCAGGGGCCCCTGTGCAAAGCGTTCCCCGAGATGCGCCTGCGCGAGGCGGTGCCGTCGCCGTAGGACCTATAATCCCACGACTTCACAACTTCAATGTCAAGTTGTTTCCCGAACGAAGTCTTCCCAATTTGAATTCTTAGCGCCCCGGCACTAGAGCGCCATTGATCCATTTCCTCACCAGTAATTTATATTATCATATTTCTCAAGTATTGCCAATTCGGTGAGTGTGAAATGGAATTTCTTTGGAATCGCAATTTGCATACCCCGGATTTCTGCGTAGTTCGGGCCTCTTCCGCAAGTTAATAGAGGGTCCGACCTGACTCTTCTCCTGCAAACAGGTTATCACTTTCGTTCATGTGCCAGTGAAATCCTTTGTCTGCTGCCTCTTGGCTTGTGGTCTGTCTTTGCATTTCCCTCACGGTACTTATTCATTAATACAAAATAGGTCAGTCCTTCATTGATTCCTTTAATTAACAAGCATTTATTCGTGCTTGCTCTATTCCAGGTGCCGTGGTGGGTGCTGGAGAAGAAAGATGGGGCAGAGCAGTCTAAAGCGTATGTGCTCTTGAGGTTGACATTCTTGTGTCTCCAGGGTTTGGGATGGAAAGTTTGAGGCCGTGAAGCTCTATGGGGAGAAAGGCCTACACCTATGGCTTATTTTTAATGGGTAAGCCTGACTCCTGGTGGCTTGTGTCCCTCGCATGTATGGTGGTTCCTAATGTTCAGCTCCATTTGTTTGTTTTTAATCCCTGTTAATGCAGAAGCTCCGGATGGAGAAGGCCTTCCCGGGAGATAACTTGTGAATCCTTCTGTAGAAGCCAAGGCTGCTGGTGAGTTGAGACCATGTTAGTCCTTGTATTGGCACCTCTCAGGGCCCCGACTTACCTCCTGCCCTCACCCCTATCCTGTCCTCTTGACAGCCCCCAGCTCTTTGCCTGTGTAACAGCCCCTCTTCTCAGCTACATGGCCGGAGGGCTTCTGCTTCGAGGTTTCTCGGGACCGACGTTTGGTCTCATACGCGCCTGGTCTGGAAGTGCACAAGATTTAACCGCCCCTGAGCACAACCTTGACCACTGGGAGACAGGATGTAGCGGATCAATTCTTCTTCCCTTTTGTGTCTTTTGGGTGGAAAATGCCAAGCCACAATCCCCTTGTCTCCTCAGTGTGTCCTGGGGTGGGCGTTCAGTGACTATGCCGAATCAGTCGAGCAACACAGGAGGAAATCCCACGGAGTGCTGTGCTCCTGAGATGTATTTGTTGGTTTATGTGAACGAATGAATTCTGTGCGGATCCGCTTGTGTCTGAGACTCCATGGGGACTTGTTGACCAAATTACTTCTAATTTGAATCAATCTTACCTTCCGTGTATTGAGGGGTGTTTTTGACAGAAATTTGAGGCATCGCTGGCTGTTTGATTTCTCCCTACCCGTTGGTTGTGAATTAAAATGTTTTTTTCCACTCACACCGGAAATGTTATTCTACTGATTGAAGCAGAGATTTTATGATTCATTTACACCAAAATTCTGATTAAATATTAAGCTAGTGAAAATCTGTATCAAACCTTTTTTAAAAGTTGTGCAGTCAAAGTAATTTTTCTAATTATTTCAATTTCCAACAACCTGTTTGTTAGTATCCAGACGTAGCCTCTGTTTGGGCATGATAGGAAAAGATATGGCCGTCAATGATGGAAGTGCCAGAAAAAAGCATTATTGGTTGTAGCATCTTGGCACACGCAGGGCAAGCCCATAATCACAATCCTCTACTGGACTAATGGATTCATTCTTATCAAGTTTGTAGATAAACTTTATGACCACAACTTTCTGTTTATCTCCTCCATTGGAATTCTTTCTGCTACATTTATGAGTGACATTTGAACAGCTGAGGGTTTTCTTTGAAATTATTTTTCCATTAAGATCAACAATCATTTGCCAACTTGTGAATTCATTAAAACCTATTTTGAAAGAGAGTGGATATATTAATGCAAAAACACCGTCAGGCCTTGAGTATGATTGAATCTGAGTGCTTCCAAACTCCTTTTGAGAATTTGCAATGAAATGGATTTCAGTTAGTTTCAGATTCAAATTCTAACCTAAATTAGAATGCTAATTCATTAATTTTACTCCCACAAGGGTTAAAATATTTACACAAAAATGTAGACGTTCCATAGGAAAAGTCATTTATTGTTTTAAGACTTGGCATAAAAGGCATACAATTTTTTTTCCGTATAACCACTGTATTTCATAGATTTTATTTGTTAAGTGAATACTGAAATTGTGTAGGTATCTTGTTACAATGCAAATACATTTATTTTGTTTAAAAATATTACCTTTCCTCTTTTATTGCTTACAGAAGTAACACAAGTTTGTAGCTGAAAATAAAGATTATGTCTGAATAAATGTTCAACTGTTTTGCTATTTATTTGTTAAAATATGTATTTGATGGCTTGGCCCTAATGACAAAACTTTGTTGAATTTTTCTTAGTATATATATTAACTCTCATATTTATAGAATTGGTATAATTGTAATTCACCTTTTAGAAAAATATTACTGATACATTGTATTTTACATGTGCATTCTTTTTTTTTAATTTTTTTTTCAACGTTTATTTATTTTTGGGACAGAGAAAGACAGAGTATGAATGGGGGAGGGGCAGAGAGAGAGGGAGACACAGAATCGGAAACAGGCTCCAGGCTCTGAGCCATCAGCCCAGAGCCCGACGCGGGGCTCGAACTCACAGACCGCGAGATCGTGACCTGGCTGAAGTCGGACGCTTAACCGACTGCGCCACCCAGGCGCCCCCTTTTTTTTTTTTAATTTTTTTTCAACGTTTATTTATTTTTGGGAACAAGTGCATTCTTAAAGCAAATGAACATATTACGATAGCTTCTACATATACCTCAGTACAAACAATACATGTTCTAAAATTAAAACTTATCTATTCATATAAATCCATTTATCATAGATGGATCAAGCTGGCTAAAATACATCACCAGGTATACAGATGGTAGGGTTAAATTCTGTTACATACTGTATGAAGAAATGTCTTGTTTTTGTAATGGGTTTCTCCCTATTTTTAGTACACCCTAAATCTACGTTCAATAGATATAATTAATTCAGTGTCATGGACGGGGTCATGTGACCAGTCATACGAGCAGGAAGTTCCTTTCACAGGATCCTGGGGTGGAAAGGCTGATGGGTGACAGAGCCTTCACTTTTCTCATTCACTCACATTTCCTCACAATACCTACTTTTATCCCTTTTAAAATACGCTTTTTACTTTTTCTCATTCACAATTTTGTCTCCAAAGATTTGTCGAACGCTGTCTTTCAGGGAGTTCACGGAAAACCAACTGTGGGACAGGAAATGGAGTGGGGCCGGGCTTCTAGTACACTCTGGCTTCTCTAAACTCTCATGACACTGAAGTCTCATGGAGACAGCAAAATACCTCCCCAGGCATATTACGACGTGGGCCATTTTATAGCACAATTTGAATTTCCTTTGGCTGGAAATGCCAGCACGTACAGTGCTGGCAAAGGGTGGCTGTGATCTGTGGGTGATCAGGAGGCCTTCGATGGAAGATATGCCTTGTCACATTGTGTCAGATTTTGCCAGGTGATAAGAGGGACAAAGCAAGGAATACCACCAAGGCTCGAATCTCACGTACCTCCGTGTTCCAGGTCCCAAAGACTGGTATTCTCCAAGGTCTTTTGATAATGCACCCATGATTTTCTTGGCCCAAGCTCAAGTTAACAGAGAAGAATAGGATAAGCTGTTGCCTTGGGCCAAGTGTCCTTATGAGTGTTGGGGTGTCTTTTAAGAATCGATGTCTCTCTAGAATCTTAGGGCAAGCAGACGACTAAAATGACAATTATGTACAAGGCGATGAAGTGAATATTCACTCATTTCTTATTGAAGCACGTAAAATGCACACGGATATACACGTTCTAGGATTCAGTAAGGACGTTTTACATAATAATGAAATAAAACAATATTTATAGGTAAACTAAGATCTCCTCTCAGTGTTTAAGGATGTGGACTCTCACAGGCTGCTTGGGCGTGCAGCACAGCTCTGGAATTGACTTGTTACTTGGCCTTGAACATGTGTTATGGATGGAATGTTTGTTTCCCCCAAATTGATATGTTGGTACCCAACCCCCAGAGATGGTGCTAGGAAGTGGGGCCTTTGGGAGGTGATGAGGTCATAAGAGTGGAGCTCCCGTGAAGGGATTAGTGTCCTATAGGAGAGTCCCCAGGGAGCCCCCTCGTGGGGACACAGCAAGAAGACGTCGTCTGTGAACACGAAGTGGGTTCCCACCACACAGCGAATCTGCTGGTGCCTGGATCTTGGACTTTCCAGCCTCCAGAGCCAGTAGGGCAAATTCCTGTGGTTTAACTCACCCGTCTGTGGTGTTCTGTTGCAGCAGCTGCAGTGGGCCAAGATAGCACGTTACCTGGCATTTTCCGCTTCTGAAATATGGCGGATAATAATCGGAAATATGTCCTCTGCACGCACACCACAGACACTCACAGCCGCAAGAGTGTAAATACGTGGGTGCTTTAGCCACCAACAAGTCCTTGTCATTCTTCCCAGTGGAATGTGTGATTACTATCACTTCCTTATTCTCTTGAAGTCCTGAAGTGCACAACGTCCTTGCCGTGGTGGGACCTCGGCGCAGGCACGTCCGGCTGCTTGCGCACTGTGGCTAGTTTACGAGACCCCGGGAGTGGCAGGGAGAAATGAAAAGAAGAAACTGCATAACTATTAGGTTGTAACGTTTGATCAGTAGGTTGACAGAATTATGGAACCGGATACGCAGCAGAATCAGAGAGCTACCCTCGTGGCAAGATCATGCAAGCGGTTTTATCACCCAGTTGTAAGAAATGATTATCTTAAATAGTCTCCCTCAGCACTGGGCAGACATAGTTAATTATCCAGTCGTTTCTAGGGCATTTCAAATAACTTCTATGAACCTGTGGCTCATTAAAAATTCTAATGCACAGAGTCATTTAGATTCCGCACTAATCCTCATGTGTGTATTGTTTTGAAATTTTCTCTAACCGTTACTGAAAATTCCTTTTGAAGTCACTGCCACTCCATACCCTGACAAGGAGGATGCTAAGAATGATGTTTTGTAAAAACTTTCACCGGGAAAAATGCGTGGGACAACGGATCTCATAATTCTGAAGAGAGAAAAACAAACGGACTTAAAATACAATGCTCGGATGAAGAGGGGGGCGGGGCTTTGACATATTCTATTGAAGAGTTGTCAGAAAAGGGCATTATAAGCAACCCCCCCCCAATTATTCATTCACAAAGCAAAACAAAAACAAAATATCCATGTAGGGAGGTAGTTCTGACACCAGAATTACAAACAAGGCTATGTGACAGCAACACCCGCCCGCAACAGCCGGTTCACAGGGACTGTGCGTGTTGTTCTCAAAGATGATGTTTAAATTCATTTTAGTTTGTGGGCGACGGGGGCCACTGAGAGCTTTGACATACAAGTTGGACTCCTCTCACTCCGTCTCCCTCCCTCTCCCACCCCCCCTCTTCCCACTGCTGTAATCAACTTAACAGAAGGGGCAGAAAACAGGATTTCTTGTCCAATTTTTTCAAGGATTATTATTCATGGTTTTTTTTTTTTTTTTTTGCTGACCTCAAATTTTCCACCAGGACCAATAGTCTGGTCACTGCACAGGGAGGATCCTGAGCCCTGACCTGCTCCCTGCCCGTGTGCAGGGACGGGACAGTCACGGCTACCCTGTGGGAGGTGGGACGGGCAGGTGTGCACACAGGACACGCAGGCTGCCCTGGACGGAGGGCGGAAGGAGGGACGGGGGAGTGAGGCTGGGGACGGGGTGGGTGGCTGGGACATGCCTCCAGCTCTAATGGTGACATGAGACGGCCCTCTGTGACCCAGCACAAAGCCAGGTCCTCAGTGACAGTAAGCAGCCTGGACTCAGGATGTGCGTGTCCCGCAGGGGAGGGAACGGAGCACAGACAGGTGGCATCACGCTGAGCGGTTGGGTGCGATCCGCAGACTCACAGTGAGTCACAGATGCCCATCGCGGGCGGTGTTGACCACGTGCCGCCCCCCGGGGCCCCAGGGCCCCGGGTGAGGGGACTTCGCGCTTTTTCTGCAGGTTCTCCCTGGATGGACAGCAGCGGGACCCCCGGAAGGGTCAGGGGAGTTGGGGGGAATTGGACAGAGTCTCCATGTGTGCGAGCCAGGGTTCCCCAGACAGACAGAGCTGCTGGCTGTGAGTGGAGACACAAATGACTCATGATGACGGGCAGGCTCAGGTGGCTTGCAGGCTCAGGGGCCCCACTGCCCGCCACCTGCAAGCTGGACACCCAGGAGGGCCTGCGGGGAGTCTGAGGCCAAACACAAAGGCCAGAGGACCAGGAGCAGTGACGTCCCAGGGCAGGAGACAGACTCCCCAACTCAGGCAGAAAGAAAGGCCACTTGGGCCCTGGGGCGGTTGAATGGCACTCTCCACACTGGGGACAGTGACCTTCCTTGCTCAGTAACCCCTGTCAGAGACAACCCCACGGACACAACTCTGAATGTCGGCCAGCTTTCTGGGGGCGTCCCTCCGCCCCATCCGGTTGACCGACCACGTGTTACCGCTCGGGAATGGCAGGGATATCCCTTGGGATATGTTCTTTCCTGGGGAGGAAAGAACACGGAGACCCAGACCCAGAGCCCGCTTGAGAAGAAAGCAGCACCGGGAAAGGAGAAGCTGGCACCCCGCACGCCGGCCCGGCAAGCACCGGCTTTCCGCCGCTGGAGGGGAGGGGGCCAGGGCCGGCCCCACGGAGCCACTACTGACTGGGAGGGTTTTGTTGTGACTGAAGGATTGATTTAGAGCACAGGGAAGGAGCAGAGAGAGAGGGAGAGAGAATCCCAAGCAGGCCCCATGCTGTCAGCACAGATCCCCACGCGGGGCTCAAACTCATGAACCGTGAGATCACGACCTGAACTGAAATCGAGTCAGACGCTTAACCGACTGAGCCCCCCAGGTGCCCTTTGGGGACGTTTTGAATCCTAGAAACCTTACCGACTTTCAGAAACAGTCAGGCAGCGTTTAATTTCCCCAAATAGCACCCCCTTTCTGGCCCCTCGTACTTCCCTCTGTAATTCTTCTCCCCACTTCCGGGAAACACACATCTTAGACATTCTGTTATCGAGGAGCTCACGACGGCAACGCCAGCTTATTTGTTTGTTGAGGTTCCTGGGGGATTTTGTTTGCTCTCGTTCTTGAAACACATTTTCTCGGGGCAGGTAATTCTAGATTGGCATTTACTGTTCTCTCCATGTACCGAAGATGCTGGATTTTGAAAAGTCAACATTGGTCCAAAAGGATTGTCACTCTCTCCCTCACTGCTTTTAGGACATTTTGTTTGTGTTTGACGTTCGTGCGTTTTTCTATGTTGTGGTGGGTTTGAGGGGGATATGTTCTAGTTGGGATTCTTTGTGATTCCGGAAATTGAAGAAGAATTTCTTTTACCAGTATACACACATGCGTACTCGGTTTTTTAAATATTTTATTTCCTCCACGTTTGTTTCTTTTTTTCTTTTAGGGTTCCAATCCCACACATGTTTGTGCCTTTCCAGATAGAATAGAATAGAATTCTTGGTCATTAACTTCTCTTGAATATTTTTCAAATTTTATCTTGTGCTGGATTTTGAGTGCTATCTTTTTTTTTCTCTTTTTCAAAAAAAATTTTTTTAATGTTTATTTGTTTTTGAGAGAGAGAGAGAGAGAGAGAGAGATCAGGGGAGGGGCAGAGAGAGAGGGAGACACAGAATCTGAAGCAGGCTCCAGGCTCCGAGCTGTCAACACAGAGCCCAACATGGGGCTTGAACCCACAAACCGAAGGATCATGACCTGAGCCGAAGTCGGACACTTAACTGACTGAACCACCCAGGGGCCCCTGGGTCCTATCTTTAAGTTTCTTCTAGTTGCTTTTTGGTCTTTTGACTATGATCAAGCATAGTAATTGTCTTCCTGTTTTCCTAGTCTCTCTTTAAATATGTCTACTCTGTGATTAAATATATACAGTAAGTTTTAAATTTTAATTATTGTATTTCAATTTGTAGATATTCTGTTTGATACCTATTTTTTTCAAATCTACTTGATGATTTTTTTAATGGGCATTTGGCCTTTACTCATATTTAAACACTAATTTTTTCAGTTTAAATATTTTAAACATACTATTTTATATTTAGTTGTGATTATTCTAATATTTAAAGGTTTTTCAGTTTTGATTCTTTTTTATAGTTTTTGCTGTACTGTTCTGTGCATGGCATACTGTTTCTGTCTTTTTTTTAAAGTTTTTTTTTATTGTTTATTTATTTTTGAGAGAGAGAGAGAGAGAGAGAGAGAGAGAGACAGAGCTTGAGCAGGGGAGGGGCAGAGAGACAAGGAGACACAGAATCCGAAACAGACTCCAGGCTCCGAGCTGTCAGCACAGAGCCTGACGCGGGGCTCGAACCCACACACCGTGAGATCGTGACCTGAGCCGAAGTCGGAAACCCAACCGACTGAGCCACCCAGGTGCCCTGTTTCTGTATTGATTGTGATTATTAACTGTGAACTCATATTGTGTGGAAGTTTCCCTGTGAGAAGTGGTTGAGGTTAAATGTGGGGTCTTATAGAGCAAATTTGCGTTTGATAATGCAAGTTTACTCTGTTGCCTACGGGGGTTTCTGACTTACATTCCTGGGTGAGGTTTTACTCTGACCACCCAGGTACTAACACCCTGGGAGACATTCCCCGGGAGGGAAGGAACCCCTGTGGGTGAGTTCTGAGCCTGAGGTATCTTTTCCTCAACCCAGGGGTGCAATTTAAGGTAGACACTTGGCCTTCTCTCCTGGTGATGGACAGCTTCTCTCTGCCATCCCACTTAGCTGTGTCCCTTGGAGTCCCAGTGATTCCGATGTCCCATCGGAATTTCGAGTTTGGGGACCACAGCCGTCATCTCCCGCTCAGCCGCCCCCAGAGCTCTAGAAAATCTAAGGCTAAAGTCACTTGGGTTTGAAAAATGCCCTCGGGGTCAAAGCCTCAGCATCAATGCTTAACTCTACTCCTCCTGTTTTAACTGGATTAGGGCCACTGGGGGATCCTCACGGTATTGAGGGATAACTGGTGCTACAGCAGATTTTCACATGTATCTTCTCCAGCACCACTGGTTTCTGGTGGAAGGGTCCGTTTGCACACCTAGTTGACCCTACCTCTGGACATGGAATTCCCAGCATCACGTGGTAGCAGCTGGGTGTAGATGGGCTGTGCACCCGCCGGACAGGGGTCCAATCTGGCCCCTTCCCTCCTCTTTGCTGCAAGAGGGTGGTGCTAAGAGCTGATTCTGATTCTGTCTTGGCTCAGGGAGATTCTAAAATCCGTGGTGTGCTTTGTTCGTTCGTTTTGCATGAATTCTGTGGAAGGCTTTCCGGCCACAGCTCCTAACAAACGGCGTCATTTTAGAGTCAGGGGGCAAGCCGTTTTACCTTGACCGGCGTCCGTCACGAGAGCTCACCGGCCCTGCTCCTCGCTGCCGCCTGGTGCGGGACACAGAGGGACCACTTTGGTCTTGTCGCGTGAGGCCCTCTGCAGCATCCCCACCGGCCACCGCCACGCAAGATGGCAAGTCGGCTGTAATGCGACGACATCAACATCTCTGCTAATAATTCCCAATCAGCAGCGTTTTTCCAATAACTAAATAGTGTTTATTAGTCCCACACCCGCCCCATGCTGCTGCAGGGTACCTTCGCCGTATCATCATTAATTAGGGTAATCAAATTCCTCTTTTATCTTCGTTCGGCGATTACAAAGTCACTTTGTCAGGCATAAATTACTTGTTCATTATTATGGAAAAATTTGTTTCTTAACAAACTTCAAACAACATATACGTTATCTTCTGTACCACACTGTCTTCTAGGAAATAGATACCATTTTCCACACTGAATAAGTATAATTCAGAAGGACATTTCTAAATAATACCTCATCCGGCTTTATGTTCAGTCTATGCTATTTCAATGCTTCATTTGACTGGGATCTACAAAGTGATATAATTCATCTTTAAAGTTAGCATCATTTTCCTCTCTTCCCTTGGAAAAGCTTTTTGATGGATATATTCCTGTCTGAAAGTCTCACAGCACTTTTAAAAAACCTTAGTGTTAGTTAGTTAGTTAGTTAGTTAGTTCTCTGGGTGTTTTTCTGTACTTTGCGTTGAACACACCCTGCAGGTGATTTACGAAATCTTAATTCGATGGCTCTCTTGTCATTCAGCCTGTAGGGGAGGCGACACATCACCTCTGTCCTCTTAGGGTCTCCTGACAGGCCTGAGAACCACGTTCACAGAAGACCAGTGACCAGGAGGAAATAGTTCCGAACGTCTGGATTTATTTAATGTAAGTTTGACATGACACTGGAGCCCCACTGAGGAACGGAGACCCCAGGATGAGGCCAGGCCTGAGTGCTGATCTAGGGGGTGGAACGAAGAGATGCACTTGTAGAAAAGTAACTAGAATGTGTGGGGGAGTAAGGAGAGGTAAGGGTTAGTTTAACAGGGTTTAACAGATTTTCCCTCCCCCAATCTCTGGTGACAAGCATGTGTCCTTCCTCCTGGTATAGGGAGAATGGCTTTCACAAGGGGGTTTCATCTCCTGGAAGCAAAGGGGGTCGGGGTCAGACCCCCCTTCTTGCACCTGCTGTCTTCAAGTGCCTGTAGCTTTAAATAATCCTCACGCCAAAGGGGCATGTTTTGGGGTGGCGCCTCCTGCCACCCTGCAGCCCCAAATCTCATCTACAGCCGCCTCTGAGTGGAGAACTTTATGCGTCCTCTGTGCCTCTCAATCCACGGGTTGAGGGTTCCATGCGGACCTACCTTGCAATCTGCTGTCTGACCCTGCTGCTGGCGGCTGATGCTTGTCTAAGTCTTCTCCAGAGCTTAGGAAGATTCGGGTACATTTGTTTCCGGGCCCTCCCACGGGCCAGCTTGCCTTCCGTGCTCTCTTAGACGAGATTCTAACAACTTGCTTATTCCTTTTTCTCCTGTAACTGAGAAGTCACCTGGGGGGTCACAGAAACTGTTGGCGGGAGAGACCATCCCTGACTCAGGATTCAGTTATTTTTGTTCCTCTGAGACCTCTTCCTGGAAGTCTGATAGTTTTAGTCTTTTTCAAACATATTTCTTAATATCTGGAGTTAAGGAATATCCAGAATGTCCAATGCTCCAAGACCTTGTTCCCTACATACCAGCCCTTTGCTGACTTGATGAAGATTAATATGGCCGCCTTGCAAGCTACTTATCAAAGATGGCAGACCTCACTTGGGAAGGTCCTCTTTTGATCTCTTTTTGAACACCAGCCGGTTCTTGCCTGAGGTCACTTTTTTTGGTAATATTTTGCAGGAGAAACCATGTAATAGCCACTATGCAAGAAAACTGACCATTCTCAACTGCTGGCTTACACTGTGGACTCCATCGCTACGTGGTGTTTTGCCGCATACGCAGACAGTAGTTTTAGCAGATATTTTACCGCTGCGTATAACTTTTCTGATTCCAATACCAGACGTTTTGTGCTCTGTTGCCCTAGTGGTAGATTTTTCCGTGTGTTTATTTTTTTCCTACGACAACACTCATCGTGGTGCAATTTTACATGTTAGATAAAATGATGCTAGGTATGTTAACAGGTAAGTTTTCAAACCTCAGGCATTTATAGTAAAAGAAATCTAAATCATCCTCAACTGACCTTGAAATTAAATATTCCTGGCTGGGGGAGACTCTCCTCCAAGGACACCACAAGGGACAGGATGTCCTTCCATCGTGCGGTCTGCCGTCTTCAACAAGTAGCTCCTAAGGCGGTCACGTTAGTCTTCATCGACAAGTCCGCGAAGTGGGGGGAAAGGCAAAGTGCTTCCTGGAGGCAGCAGAAACCATTTCCATTTCCATTCCATTCGTGAGAAGTGCCCTCCACAGTCTCGTAGGCCCATGGGTGGCATAGACGCATCGTTCCTCCATGCGTCGTCTCTTCTCAGAAGCAGCTTCTTCCTGCAGAGGGCATAGCAATCCTGGTGGGCAGTCACCTCTGCCAGCGGGCATTTGGGAAGGCTCTCTGAATGAAAGGATTGTACAGACAAAACTGCGGAACGTTTCCTTGGTTGATTTGCTTGGTGAGTCCCAGCAGAGTAAGGTTTTGGGGTTGGTGGAGGACAGATCCTAAGCAGTAAGTTAATGCTTTAGATGCCAAGCTGTGGCACGTAGAAAGGTATAGATCATAAGCTCAAGTCCATGATGCAGTCTGAAATTAAATTTTATTTTCGAGTACGTGCATTTTTTTTTCTGGAAGATGGCCCATAGCTTTCTTTGGAATCTAAAAGGCTTCGTTATTGAGCCTGTTAGGTATTTAGAATGGACACAGGCGATGAAGGGTGGGCGCCGTGGCTACCCTGAGAGAACTCCCATCTCAACTGCTTCTGTCCAGTTTTGTGTGACTGTGAACAAGTTACTGTTTCTCTCTGAGCAGCTTTTTCTTATTTGCAGAGTAAATAATGGCATCACCTCCACCTGGATGCTGGAGAATTAAGTGAATCGACGCGTACAAGCACTCTTTGCAGTGCCCACACATAGTACGTGCTCAGCGAATGTTAGCTGTTTCTCTGATCAAAATTCTGCAGATGTTTGTGCTATGAATGAAGAAAGAAATGGAAGGTAAGAGGCTACTGCCACAGAGAGGATAGACAAAAGGGGCAGATGCAGAGGAGGCATTAAACTGGTCTGCAATTGTGTAGAAGCCCTTAGCTGAAATATATTCGCTGTGGAGCTAGTCTTTTTATATCATTCATTTTCCAGCAATTTGCATGACATTAACTATAATTATCACTGCTATTACAATTACTATTATTGTTTGGCTGTCTTCCTAAAGCTAAATGAGTATCTGTTAGGGGCGGAGGCTGGCCGTTCCTCTCGCGGAGTTAACAGTGGGACCATAGTTTGGAGTTCCAGCATCCGTGACACAGAGTTCTAAGTGATTTTTTTTTATCCAGTTTTGCCTGCGGCCAATAGGCACACTCTGCATTAGGCCCAGTTCTTTGCTATATCGAACACTTGAAATGCACAGTGTTATAGACAACATGGTGATAACGCGTTGTCCAACAGAACTTCCTTCCAGACTGGAAAAGTCCTGCACCTGCTCTATCTAGTAAGGCCACCCAATTCCTACCATAGCCATGTTGAACATGGCACAAATATGACAATTCAACAGTCAAAATGTCCTTCCTGTAACCAAAGGCCCAAATTTTAATTTTATTTCATTTCAATCAATTTAGATTCACACGGCCACATGTATCTTGTGGACACGGTATATGACAATGCAGCTAAGCTGTATGAAATCTAATGTAGGAAACCGACCAAAGAACGATTTCGACCAGATACCAAAGCGAACCCGGATGAGGAGCAGTGAGGTTGAGTCTTAGTGCAAGAACACTTACACGGTGAACGGTAGGTGAGAAAAATCAAACGTGGTCACGGGGAGCCTAGGTACCCGTCTTCCTGGGAAGACACAGCGGGAACATGGCCTTTTTCCTGTCAGTGACGTGTCTGAGCATCAGACTCCTGTTCCTATTGATGGAGCGGATGTCACAGGTGCCAGTTACTAAAAATGAGACACGGTTATCGGCATTTTGATAGAATTCAACTATATTTTGTTTAAAGGCCTGAATGTTTAATTGTGTTTGAGGGACTTAAAACTCCTGAGTAGTCCAAGGTGGTAATCAGTTCACTCTCTTCCACAGGCTGTTCTCCCAATGTCATCAATTCCCGTGCTCCATGAGGCGTAGCTTCTCTGTCTGTGGTATCAGACCGTCTTTCACGTGTCTGAGGACGTCACCGCCCTGATGAAAACCCTTCGTGTCCTGTCCTTGCACCGAAGACAAAACCCCAGCCCTGGAAATTCCCAGACCTTGGGTGACTCGGGCCCTCCGATTGCCACTCTCACAGCCCTGCATGTCTGTCCTTACGTCTGCTGACACCATGAATACCACATCCAGGCAGTCCCGCCCACCTGAACTGAAGGCGCCTTGACCCTGCACACCTTGCCCTCTGCTCCATTTTGGTTTCTTACTACTGCAGAGAGATTATTTGTGTTTTTGCTTGATCCACATGTTTGAAACCTTTCCTATTATATAAGCCCCTTTAAAAACACAGCGAGGACTATCTGGTTTATTTTTATTGCCACTGGTTAGCACAGGTCAGGAGCATTGTGTTAGGCTGTTGGCGAACCAGAAATTCAAGGACTATGACTCAGTGATTGTCCTTTACCCGGATTTTACCGAAATCCAAGATTTATGAGAAGTCTTGTAAACAAATCTAAAAGATCCTGGTTAGATTTTTTTTTTTTTTTTTTTTGAAAAGAAGAGACCAGGTATCAAATGGGGGACAAAGAGGACTTTTTCTCTCGAGGTGACAATGGCAGGTGAGCCCACAGGAGTCCTGTCGGGGTCATGGGGCTGTGCCAGACTGCCTCATTCAGAGCCAAACAGCAGAATGCTGAACACTGATATGTTATACAGGGATATATTTATGTGTATAAAAGTGGCAATAAGTGGCAAATAAGGTAATGCTTTTATTGAAGTTGACAGAAAAATAAAAACTTGAAGCATATTTTCATTATACTGCTTTGAAGATTTAGCTATCTGCTCAACAGAATTATTTTTCGAGGGGTGCCTGGGGGGCTCAGTCGGTTGAGTACCAGACTCTTGATCTGGGCTCAGGTCATGATCACAGGATCATGAGAGGGAGCCCCACCTCAGGCTCCCAGCCGATGGTAGAGCCTGCTTGGGATTTTCTCTTTCTCTCCGCCCCTCCCTCACACACTCTGTCTCTTTCTCTCTCTCTACTCCTCCCCTGTTCATGTGCCCACTCCCTCTTTCTCTCAAAAATAAATAAATAACATTAAAAAAGTACACTGCCAATACAAAATACAGAATGGAACAAAATATCTGGAAATCATGTATCTGATAAGGCTCTGGTATCTAAAATATATAGAGAGTTCTTATAACTCAGCAATAGAAAGACAAAAAGTCCAATCAAAAATGGGCAAAGGGTAAGAATAGACATTTCCCTAAAGATATACAAATGGCTGGTGAACACTTGAAAAGATGTCCAACATCATGAGACATTAGGGAAATGCAAATTAAAACCATAGTGAGATCCCACTGCACATTCACTAGGGTATCTATAATCAGAAATAACAATGATAGGGGCCCCTGGGTGGCTCAGTCCGTTGAGTGTCCAACTCTTGATTTCGGCTTGGGTCATGATCCCAGGTCATGGGATAGAGCCCTGCATTGGCCTCTGAGCTGACAGCGTGGAGCCTGATTGGGGTTCTCTCTCTCTCTCTCTCTCTCTCTCTGTCAAAAAAAATTCTTTATCAAGAGGAGACACATATGACAGTTGTCTCTATGTGTAGAATTGTGAAAAAGGGTCCAAATTTCCAAACAAAATTGTGAGAATGTATTTTTGATGTAAAAGTATTCTCTCTTCTCAGGTTCATGGATTTGAGTTGAATCAATGCAGAAACATTTAACGGGAATTAATGCCTTTCTTTTATTTCCCTTCATTTGATTCTAACTACAGGCTGTCATTATACATGGACATTGGCATAAAGTTGTTTTGAATTCAATGAAAGAACATGCTTTGAAATAGGTATAGAGGGTTTTATGCCATGACTGCTAACTAGTCTGTCTTTGTTTGCCATTAACAGGCTTTTAAGAAAAACATATGATATGGAAGAGTCAAAATGTCATCCACTCTAACTCATGTGGACTTAGAATGTGTACAGTCACCTACACTGTCCCCATGGTCTCCCCATGGGAGACGGTCATCGAGGGGATGTGACTGCTATTCCCATGAGCCAGCCTTGGACAGTCGGAGGCTCCTCACCCTCTCCTGTCCTTGGGGTACAGCTCGGCCCACCATTCCCATGGTGGGAGCTGTTCTCAAGGGGGTAGCCTTGACAGGGTGAGGTGATGTTGAGACCGTCTAGACTGAGTATGTGACTGAGCCCGGGTAAGGCCTCTCTCCAGACTTTCAGGATTCTGGTGTGATGTAGACAGGAATGGAGATGTACTCATTTTGTAACCATGCAAGACCACCTTATATGTAAGTTCCCTTGCTTATTTAAGTGCCGCCTATAAGTGCCACTTATTTAACTTATTGAACAACTCTCCTTGTCCTCCAGGTATGGGGGCCAGTTTGTGAACCAACAGCTGTTCTCACCTGTCATCATGAATCACTTTACTTAGTGATAATGTTAATGCTGACAACATTTTTGGGATCTTATATTTGCCATACTATAAAATGATATTTGACAGTTTACCCATATATTGGTTGGTTTGAAAGAAGCAGTGGGTGGTTCAGTTGGTTGAGTGTCTGACTCTTGATTTTGGCTCAGGTCATGATCCCCGGGTTGTGGGATCAAGCCCCGAGTCAGGCTCCACTCTGAGTGTGGAGTCGGCTTGAGATTCTCTCTCCCCCTCTCTCTCTCTGCCCCTCTCCCTTGCTCATGCTTGCTCCTTCTCTCTAAAATAAAATTTTAAGAAGGAAAGAAGCAGGGATTATGAGGTGAAACTATCAAAGAGAATCTGAAATTTGGCAGTACTTTATACATCAAGAATAGAATTTATAATTATGAAAAATGCAAGACAAAAGCATACCGTCTTAGAATGCTAATCACTGGAAATCATAACAAAAAATATTCACAGAGCATTTACAGTAATTTGAATATTATTTCAGAACCATGGATAAACTGTATAGCTGATTTGAAAGGGTGTATCTAATAGGAATCAAATTAATAGCCAATATCAAGACAAATGATGTAGGACATTCTGTGCTACCTAAGTCTTCATAGGGACATCAGTGCAATTTCTATTAAGATGATGAAAAGGGGGGTTGAGAAAGAAGGGAAATGCCTGTAGGAAGACAATCTGCTTATAGGATCTGCTACTAAGGAGATGGATGTCTGAAGGCCTGAGTTCAATTTCAACTAAGTCATGTCTGAGACCTGAGGCATTGAGGGAGCATGCAGAGAAAGGTAGAGAGGCAGATAGCAGGGCAGATTTAACCTCGGGGAAACGAGCCCCCCCCAAATCCATAATTCCTCAGTCTCCCAACTGGAACAGCCATGCCGGAATTTTAGACAGTTGTGTTGACTCTGGCCTTTTTTACCAGCTTGCAGGCTCGTGGATTTCCCTACAATGCCAAGAAGAGTGAGAGGATAGAAGTGTTTTTAGCAAACTCAAAGACACACACGATTAGGATGTAATTCTGTGGAGGGGCGCCCACATGGGAATTGAGTCCACGTGGGAATGTGGGTAGAGGAGGGTGAAGACCAAGGGTCAGTGAAGGTGGGGGTGGCGGTGGAGACAAGTTGTGCATTCCTTGGAATTTAACTTAGGATGCTGACACATATTCTAAGAGCATCGGGGAGCGCATAGCATCTCTCCGGCATGGGGGCAGCATATCAGGGCTTCATCTGGGGCCCCGGAATTGGATTTACAGCTGAGCCTATCCACCCTATCCAACTGGCCCCACGGTTGGGCGCTGATCGTGTGAATTTGGGAAGGGAGGAGGTCCCTGCTCCTTGCTGGTGGCGTGTCAGGCAAGGATGCTTGAGGAACTGGGAGAGTATTGCTGAAATGTGGGTGGCCAGTGCTGAGCTGGGTGAGGAAGGAAGGAAGGCAGGAAAATATGAGCTTCTGAGCAGGACTGGAATACAGGAGCAAACCATGTTAATAAACTATTTCATGTGTGCACCTCTTGAAACCCTATTTTACTCCTTTGGAACTCATGTCCCCATGCACGGTGAGAAGAAACTGGGCATTTTATTATAATTTTTATTTTTATTTTTACTTGTTGCCTGAGAACAGAATCCTGTCGAAATGTAGAAATCCATGATAAACGTTAGGCGCAAGGCAGGACTGGCCTTCTCCAGTGGAAAAATCCAGACTTGCTCTTCCAAGATCCTCCTGCTCAAAGTTCTTCAGCTTTCTTTGCCTTTCTCACGCCCTTGAGATAATCTGTAATGGCGTGCGGCGCCCCCTTATTCCTTCAGGAAATTGATTATTCTTTGATTTCACACTCTCTTAGCTTCCTCTCCAGTTAGTGTGAGATTGGTTGAATTTTCCCTGCCTTCCTGGCTTTTTTGCTTCATAATCCCCCATTTGCTCAGACTTATAACAGTGAGGCAGTGTCGGTAATATTTGGAAGTCTTCTGCAACGAGCTCCTTTGACAAGATCAATGCCATGAAAATGAAGACCGAAATGCCCTTTTTTTTCAGGCAGGTATTTATACTTATTTTATTTGGGACAAGAAGCTGATGCCAGAATGTGAACAATAAAATTACATGGAAAATTGTTATTATGAATCATTGAATATTTAATGAGTTATAGAAATGAGATTGTCAAACGCTAGGGGCTGGGATGGAAAAGCTATGAGGGAAAACTATAAAACTGGAAACCCGGAGCATTGCAGTTCTGAACTGACAGAAGCATCCTCAGCACCGAGGCGGGGATGGGGGGGTTGTCCTTATAAGGTAAGGCTGCAGTGCAGGGTGCTTTGGTGCCTTTGCCTAAAAGAACCTCGTAGAACAGGGGGATGCCATGGCCCTTAAGGTTTGTGTTGGTCCTTCTCCTGAATTGGGGTTAAGGTTCAAGCTGAACAGCAGGGAATTCATGTTTCCACCCATGTGCCCACTTTCCTGGTCACATATTGCAGGAAGTACACATCAGATCTTCACTTCTGATAAGCCAGTGCACTGTCCTCGGTTTAAATCTCTAGTGGGTGTTTTGGTGACCTCCAGCTATCTCAGAATTTCTGCTACGTCACCAAAGTTACCCTCACAGACATAGCTAAGAATTGGGCTTGGAGAGCCCCACCGTGGGTCTCTAGCCTGTATCACGAGACAGCCCAGGCTTCAGGGGTAAGTGGACGTCACACGCCGCTCCAGCCACCAGCACAGGACACCGCAGATCGGGGGGCTTAACCAATGATCTGTTTTTCACACTTCTGGAGGTCGAACATCCAAGGTCAGGAAACAGTATGTGTTTATATTATAGAAGATCAGGATTAGGGGTGTGGTCATTTGATTCAGAGCACAGTTTACTTTTTCTTCAGGCATAAATAGGACTGAATCCATGGAAGAATGCTTACAAGAGACCACTGAGGTCATCATTTTTCAAGTCTATTTTCTTTTTTTTTTTTAATTTTTTTTTCAACGTTTATTTATTTTTGGGACAGAGAGAGACAGAGCATGAACGGGGGAGGGGCAGAGAGAGAGGGAGACACAGAATCGGAAACAGGCTCCAGGCTCCGAGCCATCAGCCCAGAGCCTGACGCGGGGCTCGAACTCCCGGACCGCGAGATCGTGACCTGGCTGAAGTCGGACGCTTAACCGACCGCGCCACCCAGGCGCCCCTCAAGTCTATTTTCATTAATGGAACTACTTCAAAGGAAATCTTCCCCCAGAGAAAAGCAGAATTCTGGGTTAGAAAGGGCTTCTTGATAACCACGGACGCATGTGTGTCATTTTCCTTCCTCCCGCGTGGTTCTTCTACCTCCGAGGCCCTGGGATCCCACCACTCCAACAGTGCTGCAGAGTTCAGTCTGAAAATCACTGGACGCCATATCGGTAGAGAGATTTTAGGTGGACGGGAAAATTAAGAAAACATAAGCTGCCCCTGTCTCTACACGTGCACGGCTGCCCCCACTGTCCACGTGCCTACCAGGCAGTACGTTTGTCACGCTTGGTGACCCACACGGGCACGTCATCTGCACCCAGAGTCCACGGTTTACCTGCGGACTCACTCTTGGTGCAACGAACAGACGTACGATGATGCGCATCCATCGTGGTAACACCACAGAGTGCTTTGGAGTCCTGAAAATCCTCTGTGCCCTGTCTGGTCCAGCCTCCCACCTGATTTTATAATGGAGAAAGCTGATGCCAAGAAATATTAAGTATTTTGCCCAAGGCCAAACAGATAATTAGTAGCTGATCCTGAACTATTGATTTCCAGCCCAGGGATCTTTTTTCCTAATCAAATATTAATAACGAACAGAGGAACTGCTCTTTACTCTCATAGTCTTATTGTACTTAAGCAATTTTTTTTTTTCCTTCTGCCCTCCAATATAGTGAAATAACTAATGATTTCTTTCCAGACATTAAGTCTTGGGGAAAATTCTCAAAATCTTTATAGCAGCTTCTTGAAATTCACCAACAATCTTTCAGGCAGATATTGATGTTTTCTGGCTTAATTGGCTCCTTTGCCATCTGCCGCTGTGAGGTCACGGCGATGGAGACTGAATGATTTAGCGTTTTTTCAGACAGAGTCACAGATTTCTTTCCCCTTACCTTTATGGAACATTCTGCTGCTTTAACCACACCAGTGCCTCTACTGATGCACCCTTAGTTGTCTTAGCCAATCAGCTGAATCTCTCAGTCTTGGTTCTCGTACTTACCTTGTTCGTTTTCATCACGCGACATTCGTGATTGTAGGGCTCATCTGCTGTACATGGTGCCCGGTGCTTTGTGCGTTCATGGGCTAACTCTTGGTGGGCTTAGTCATCTGAGCCATTACATTCTGTAGACCATCATTCTTTCGCCTTTCCGGGGCCTAATTTACGGTTTTGTTCTCCATCGAAAAGAACACTGCTTTTCTGATAACTTCGTGACATTTACAACAAGCGGTTGTTATTGATCTTCCTCAAAATAAGTTTTCTGTACAGATTTTTTAACTTTGTGCTACTTGAGATGTAATTACTCAATTGACCATCCATGAATTGATTTTGCCAGTGGTGCTGGAGTTTCTAAAGAACGCCCTTGGAACTTTAGGCAATTATAGTTTGGAACCTAGACAGCCAGTCTCTTTTCCGGTCTTCCGCCCTACACCTTCTTTTCTGAGTCTTTCGGCTCTCAGATTTGGGGCAGAATTGAATCCTGAATACGTGAATTTCCTCAGGCCCATTCGAGTGGTTTAGTCAGGGTGAAGTTGGGATTCAGGGTGATGCTACTGTCTGATGAAAACAGCCAGCATTGCCTGGGAGAGTGGCTACAAGTCACTTCTAACTCCAGTGGTATGGTGGAAAAGGCTGTGATGGTGGTGGTGAGGGAGGTTCTAATGTCAGATGCTAATTGGAATCAGGAGCCTCTTCAAACATTTTGGGTATCTTTCAGGACTTTTTGTGTTCTCTTCTCTGACAGAATGATCACAGCCTTCCCAAATGGTGAATGCACAGATAAAAACCTGTCTGAAGTACATCTAAGCACAGAGGATAATAGAGCTGGTCCTGAGGCTCAGATGGTCGGGGCTGCTATCCTGGAGACAGCATCACCACACGAGTCCTAACCAGAAGACCAAGAGGAACAAAGGACGTGAGCCGCAGTGAGCCACGGTAAGTGTTAGCAAACTTACACCCTACCGCATTTAGTACGACTCTGCACCGCCCAGGCTGAGCTAGCAGGTCATAGAACAGTTTGCCTAATTCATGCCCGAAACCTTACTAATTATAAATATATTCAGTATTCCAGTTAAAACTGAATTATCTAGAGAGATGTCTCCATTCATCAAAATGCATGTGAAGCCACTTTAGGAATCTACTTCTATATGTCTAGATCTGTGTTTTCAAGGATATTTTTGGTAGCAATACATCCTTTTTGTCACCTTATCTGATGTGGAGGCTGCACACGCACCACTAAGCATCTGCCAGTGATGCGGGGGCAGACTGAGGGGCCCCAAGACCTGTGGTCACCCGCCTCCCCACCCCCACTTCTGCCCTGTTCTGTGGCACTTCTGGAGGCAAGAGAGAACCCAAGGGGGCCCTGAAAATCACGATTCAGAAGGACATTCTTCTGGGCTACACATTTGCTACTGTGATACTTTGCCAAAATCAGAGTCACTAAACCACACTTTAAATAAGAACTGAAGGGAGAAATCCCACTCTCTCTTCACTAGGGTGGGCTACACAGCTCTGGTCTGAATTACGATCTTAACAACCGTGTATTTAGCACCTACTTTGTATCAAACATTGGGTCATGCTTGCAAACAAGACACAGCCCTGTCCTCATAGGTTCTATATCCCATTGGACAATAAGCATGATAGAAGGCATATCAATTAAAAAAAAAAAAGCTGTAGTTTTAAATGAATGTTATGAAGGAGATAAATATGAGACAATAGAATACGATCCAAGAGCAGTGGTGAGGAAAAGCACCTGTAAGGAAGGGAAGGAGCTGGCCGTGGGCAGAGAGGAGAGAAGGGAGCATCTCGGGGGAGTCTTTGGAGCCTCGAGGCGTGCTGAAGAAGCCAGAAAGGAGGCAGTGCCCCACGATGCTTTGATTTCACGTCCCTGGTGATTAGGGACATCGAGCATTTTTTCATGTAGTTTTGACCACCTGTTTATCTTCTTTGTAGAAATGTCTATTCAAGTCATGTTCCCCCTAGTACATCAAATTCTTTTTCCTGTGGAGCTGTAGTTTTTCCTTCTATGTTCTGAATATTAACCTTTTGTCTGATATGTGGCTTGCAAATATCTTCTCCCATTTCTTAGGTTACCTGTTCATTCCATTGATAGTTTCCTTTGTGGTACAGAAGCTTTTTCATGTGATGTGGTCCCATGGCCTATTTTGTTGTTGGTGGTGTTCGTGCTTTTGGTGTCATACCCAAAAATTTATCATCAGGATGAATGTGATGAAGCTTTCTCCCTAGATTTTCTTCCAGGAGTGATGGCTGTTGTCAAAAAAAAAAAAAAAAAAAAAGTTTGTCTATCTATCTATCTATCTATCTATTTATCCATATCTATATAAAAGTTTTGGCAAGGATAAAAGGAAACTAAAACCCTTGTAATTGTTGCTGGGAATGTAAAATGGTACAGCCATTATGGAAAACATTATTGAGGTTTAAAAAAATAAAATAAAACAAATAATTTAAAAATAGAATAACTATATAATCCAGCAATCCCACTTCTGAGTATTTTTCTTTCATTATCACGAAGAAGTGAAGATCCACTGTACAACACAGTGGCTGTTGTTAACAATATTGTATTGTGCACTTAAAATTCTGCTAAGAGGATAAATCTCATGTTAAGTGTTCTTATTGCAATAAGAAGAAGGGGGGAGGAGGAGCAGGGGGAGGAGGGGGAGCTGGAGGAGAGGGAGGAGAAGGAGAAGAAAGAGAAGAGGATGAGGAAGGGAAGGTGGGGGGAGGAGCGGGAGGGGGAAGAAGGAAGAAGCTGGGACAAATCCAACATGGATGGATCTTCCTGAAAAAAGAAAAATGTGAGAAATAAACGTGGAGAGACAGACAGGGGTGGAGTCTCAGGGAGGACCTTACAGGAATCTGATTGTATTCTAAGTGCAATGAGACAGTACGGAATGGTTTCAAGCACAGGAATGTTGGTATTTAATATATTTTTAAAATACACGTTCCAATGCAACACAGTAAATAGACAGGATGGTGGGTGATGGGCAAGCAGGGTAGAGAAGCCAGAAAGACATTGCTTAATTGAGCTCAGCAATAGTCATGGTCAATGGCCCGTTTTAGAGAGAGATTCTATTGGGGCACCTGGGTGGCTCAGTTGGTTAAGCGTCCAACTCTCGATTTCAGCTTGGGTTATGATCTCATGGTTTGTGGGATTGAATCCTGCATTGGGCTTTGTGCTGAGTGTGGAGCCTGCTTGGGATTCTCTCTCTCTCTCTCTCTCTCTCTCTCTCTCTCTCCCCCTCTACTCCACTCATGTTCTCTCTCTCTCAAAAAAGTTGTCATTTTAGTTATTCCTAAGAAAGTGTCTGCAACTTTCACTTCTATAGAATTCCATCTCATATCAAGTGTAATATGGAGTCAGCTAAAAAATAATATTAATCACAAGTTCAACTGATACTAATGTTAGAGCATCTACATTTTTAATCCTGTCTAATTGAAGAAAATTCCTGAAAACGATAAGAAAAATCACTTCTCTGTTTTGTCATAAGATTTTCACGTACTGAATCAGATATGTATATACCTCTTCGTTTCAGCAAGTAGGAAAGTCAGAATCAATCTGAAATCTGACTTCAATAGTCATGAAGGATTTTGAGATACATCTCTCTTTCTGGGACTGAGAAACACGATTGTTTTTTCTTTAGCTGGCTGATATGGTAGATCGTACTGATTGATTTTTAAATTCTAGACCTGTCTCACATGGCTGGGATAAATCCTCTCCTGTTAAGGTGTGTAATTATTTTTATATATTGTTGGGTTATATTGCTAATGTATTTTTGTGGATTTTGGTTCCTGAGTAATACTGGTTTTTGTTTTTCTTTACTTGCAATGTCTTTATCTGGTTTTGATATCAGGGTCATTCTGGCCTCATAGAATGAGTTAGGAAGTGTTGTCTCTGCTTTTAATCTCTGGAAGAAATTGTGGAGAGTTGGTACCATTTCTACCTTAACTGTTTGATAGAAGTCACCAATGAAACCATCTGGGCCTGGTGATTTCTTTTTCGGAAAGTAGTTCTCAGTTTACTTTGGTTAATAGATAGAAGCCTCTTGAAAGAGCCTATTTTCTTCTTGGGCGAGTTGGACGTTTGTGTCTATTGAAGTTATCGAAACCATAATTCACCCTTCTTCTTCTTGTAATGTTTATGGGATCAGTCATTTCTTTTACAATATTAGAAATTTGTATCTTCTCTCCCTTATTTTTTGGTGAGTCTGTGCAGAGCTTTTTCGGTTTTACCGATGCTTTCAAACACCAGCTTTTGTTGCCACTGATTTCCCTTATGGTTTTCTTATTTTCAATGGTATTGATTGCCGCTCTGATTTTTATTACTTTCTGTTCTGATTGCCTTAGGGTCTAAACTTCTCTTCTTCTCCTACTTTACTAAGGAGGAAGCTTAGGGTATTGATTTTAGATCTTTAGTCTTTTTTTTTTAATGTTTATTTTTGAGAGGGAGAGGGAGAGGGAGAGGGAGAGGGAGAGGGAGAGGGAGCGAGGGAGGGGCAGAGAACGGGAGACAGGGCGTCTGAAGCGGGCTCCGCACTCTCTCTCAAACTGAGAGATCATGACCTGAGCTGGTCTGACAGTTAACTGACTGAGCCACACAGGCACCCAACTCTCTTCTAATAGATGCATTCAATGCTATAGATTTCCCTCCAAGTATTGTTTTTAACTATATGCCACAGATTTAAATAACTTTTATTTTTGTTATAATTTAGATAAAAGTATATATTTTTTCATTTCTCTTGAGATTTCTGAGTTGACCTATAGGTTATTGAAAAGTCTTTGTTTTTTTCTTTTTTAAATGTCCAAGTACTTCAGACTTTTCCAACTGTCTCTGTTGCTGATTCCTGGATTTTCTTTTTTTTTTCATTGTGGTCTTAAGGCATACTTTGTATTTCTACTTTTGTTTATCTTATCTTTTATTTTATGTTGAAGTTTATGTCCCAGAATATGGTCTATCCTGATAAATGTTCCACGTGACCTTGAGAAAAATGTGTGTCCTGCTGTTGTTGGATGAAGTGTCACTTTAGATGTCACTTTAGATCCAAAAAGACATTTGGGACTTCATTTTTTTTTATCCACTTGGACAATTCATATCTTTTTTTTTAATGTTTATTTATTTTTGGGAGAGACAGAGACAGAATGCGGGTGGGTTAGGGGCAGAGAGAGAGGGAGACACAGAATCTGAAGCAGGGTCCAGGCTCTGAGCTGTCAGCAGAGAGCCCGGCGTGGGGCTTGAACTCATGAGCTGTGAGATCATGACCTGAGCCGAAGTCAGACGCTCAAATGAGCCACCCAGGCACCCCATATATTTTAATAGGAATCCAATTTCTAAGCCAAAAAGTATTCCTTTTGGCTCTTGTGTCCCTTTGACATTCCCCTTTCATTGCATTTTTTACTATGGTTTTGGTCTTTATTTATTTTTTTTTGAGGAGGCCTCGATTTTCTAACACTACAGTGCTAGATAATCCCGTACGATTCCTACCCTGTCTTTGGACCTCCCACTTCCCCAAGGAGCACTTGGCCCCTTCTATTTGAGAATGGGCTTAGAACTCGTGCCAGCGGTGTCCCTTTTTCCTGGCGGGTCATGGTTTCCAGGTGCCCTCAGCTGACACAGCAAAGCACTGTAGGTGCATGTGCAGCTCCCGTCGACACATGCCCACGTGCATGTCTATGTGTAACTCTATCCACATGCCACCCATGACCACACCAGTCACGGCAGCCTCCCATTCCAGTTGTAAATGCACATGAAATCGTAAACTTGTGTGAGGAGTCCTGGAAATTCCACAACTTCTGTTTCGTGGCTCATACGTGCAGATGGACTCCATCCTTAGTTGAATAGGACACACGGACGAAAGTGAGCTGTTCTTATTTCCGCTCCTGTCATGGGCTCGATATGTGAACGCCGTCTCTGTCTCCAACTCACTGGGGAGCAGTGGGCAATTCCAAGGAAGAACAGGTATGGTTTTCCCTATCCTTGTCTTTCGTCCCACGTCAGCATTTTTGGCACAGATGTTTGATTAATTCAGGGAAGTGACACAGGACAGGAGGGTTGTGCTAGAGCCCCTGCGTAGTCGTGTTTCTGAGACTGTGAATGGCTCGTGTGCGGGTTCTACTCAGTACTCATCTGAATGGAGAAGGTGGCCAGTCAGGGTGGCTAGTGGCCCCACTGGCCTCATTACGGATGTTCCACACTTACCTTGGACTCACTTCGAGTCCCTGTGAATTCCCACACATCGTGGGCCCACCAGAGTGCGTACTCTGGAGTGTCACAGATGCTGGGTGAGCGAGGGCGACACTGAAGGCTGGGCACATTCTCTGCTCACGCACGTGCCCCTTGTCTCATCAGATGTGAATTACGAGGAGTTTCAAAGATAAAATCGCTAAGAATTTCAAGATGGTTGCATTAGAGTGTTCAGCTAAGTACAGGGTTTTTGTAGGCATAGGTTACACAGCCCCAGAGCACAACATGAAACCCAGTGTGTGCCTTTCTTCAGGGAGGAACACAATTTCCTGTATCACGTAAGGAAGTCTTTGTTCCACCGGCGGGAGTACCAGGTACCGCTCACTGATTAAAACCCATTCATATCTCAGGGGCAGACACAGTAAACCATTCACAGATATTTCCTTTCCAAAAAAGCAGATAACAAACTATCTTTGCAGAAGAGCTCCTGAATAGGAAAAATAAATAAATTAGTTTCTTCAAAAAGGGCTAACCTGTGTGCAAAACTACAAATCCAATGCTTACTGTGTGCCCTCAACCAACTTACTTAATCTTTTTAAATAAATAAAATAGGAAAGATAATTTCATCTTAAAGATAGTTGTGTGGAAGAGAGGTTATAAATAGAAATTATTTTAGCACTTATCCCAGCAAATATTACGTACCTGATCAATGGTCATTATTACTGGTGATGCTAGCGGCATTACTGATAAAATACTTCAGATCAATAGACTTAAAAGGCTATTGAATAATGATTTAAGAACACGGAAGATAGTTGATAGATGTTATAGACCGCCTCAGAGATCTTCAGTTTTGTTATTGTAGCTGTTTTAATAATATCTAAAAATCGACCTGAAAATATTGACCATGGTTTTAATTGATTTGATTTTCATATCAAACTGTTGTCCACTCTTCATGATGTATGCCCAAAACTCATGGGTCACTGACAGTACTAAAAGATTTATATTAACACATAAGATACTAAAAATATTGATACCACAATATAAAAATACAAAAAAAATCTGCATTTTTTTTTTTCTTTAGCAAACTCTCCTTTGCCTGCAGTTCTATCTCTCCTTTATATTTGTTTTTTCTTAAAATATTATGTCTTTTCACTGCATAAAATCATTGAAAATCAATCTTCTCATTTCTGGAGCATACTTCCCCAGCTTTATATGTTGAGTTTCCCTGGGATCTCCCTCTGCTTCCGTTTTCGTCAATGCATCCCCATATCCAGCACCCCCGTGACACAAGCATCTCAGAACAAACATTGTAGTCTGGCTCAAGACCTGCTTCTCCAAGTTAGATTTGTTAATGTTATAGGTATAGATGGATGGATAGATAGATAGTTAGATAGACGGATGGATAGAGATAGATGGATAGATACATAGATAGATAGAGTGGATGGATGAATAGACGATAGATGGATAGATAGGCAGATAGATAGATAGATAGATAGATAAGGAGGATGGATGGATGGATGGGTAGATGATAGATAGATAGATAGATAGATAGATAGATAAGGTAGATGGATGGATAGATGATAGATAGATAGGTAGGTAGATAGAGAGAGATAAGGTGGATGGATGGATGGATGGATGGATAGATTATAGATAGATAGTTGCATGGATGGATGGATGGATAGATCATAGATAGGTAGGTGGATGGATGGATGGATGGATGATAGATAGATTATAGATAGATAGTTGGACGGATGGATAGATGATAGAAAGATTGATAGATTGATAGATGAGGTGGATGGATGGATGATAGATAGATAGATAGATAGATAAACTGGCTGTCCACTGGATCTCAGAATTACTGGAGCATCTCCATCAGCATGAGCTTTCAGGAGTCTCCTCATGGATTAACTCAGTTCATCGAATATTACAGGGCAGCGTCTTCCCTCTTGTAGCCCTTCTTGGGCAATATGAGATAGTCACTCTGCTGACAAAACAACAAAATTCTGCATCATTACAAAGTTTACTTATAGGACACTCTGATTGGGACATTAAGCTGGCAGGTGGAAACAAGCTTGAGTTCACATGACTCTCCACCTCATCCCTCGCGGTCGACGCTGTGACTGTGCTTAGCCCCATTAGGAGAGGGAAACGGGGGATTTGGGGCGATCTGTTTTGGCGTCCCAGCTTGTTTGGGGCCGTGGAATGGCACTGCTTCTGCCAGGCCTCCGGCGTCTCCAAGACCCAGGTAAGGACAGTTTTACCCCGGTATCTCCAGCGGGAGCCTTACCCTCGAGTGTCCGAGAACCCGGGCTGGGCGTGCAGGCCACCCTGCTCCAGACCCTGCCTGCGCCCTGAGCCCCCGGCCGCTTTTCCGCAGCTGGTAGATCTTGGGGCCTCACAGACGGCTCCACTATCAGAAGCGGCTGCCTGGCTCCTCCGCCTTCTGGAACCAACATCATTCTCCAGAAGAACAGGTGCCTGACTTGTGGACCGCTGCCCCACCCCCGCCTCTGCTCACAGGTCCTGTCCCCTAAGGCAGCCCCTGACTCCGGTTCCAGCGCACCGCACGTGGCACCCGTGCAGAGTTTCTCACACAACCCCCCTCGTTTCTAGACCTAGTGTTCCGTCCTCATGTATTCTCTTTCCAGAAAAATCTAACGTTCCCATCTGATTACATCCCTTTGATTATGGACAAATTGTGTCCCCCAACCCCAAATTCTCATGCTGAAGCAGTAACCCCAGGGGGGCTGTGTGCAGATAAGGTCTATGGGGGTGGTGATTAAATTTCAATGAGGTCAGGAAGGCAAGACCCAATCCTACAGGTCTGTTGTCCTTTTAAGAGGGGAAGGGACCTTGTGGCCTCCCTCCCAAGTGTGTGCACAGAGGAGAGAGGACATCCGCCACCAAGGAGGGGCCTCCCCAGAGCTTGACTGTGCGCGCCTCCCACACCAGATTGGATGGAGGAAACCCCAAACGGATGCATCACAATACAGGCCCCCTCGTTTCTGGAGCGAGGTCTTTGGGGCAGGAGCTCAGGCCGTAATGGACCAAGCAGTTAGGTTACCCCAGGAGGAGAGAGACAGAACGCAGGTGGAGGGGATCGTCCGGAATTGATGGCAGAGGAACAAGATGGATGGTGACCGTCCCTTGAGGTCCCGAACCGAACCCAGCCGCCACACTGGGGCCTTCCTCGCTGACGGTATCCTCTCTTTTCTAAATATTAAAGAGACTTTTTTTGTGTTCATTTACTTTTGAGAGAGAGAGAGACCGTGTGAGCAGGGGAGGGGCAGAGAGAGGGAGACACAGAATCCGAAACAGGCTCCAGGCTCCGAGCCGTCAGCACAGAGCCCGACGCGGGCCTCGAACCCACGAACCGCGAGATCATGACCTGAGCCGAAGTCGGACGCTCGACCGACTGAGCCCCCGGTCGCCCCTCCTTTTTATTAAATGTTTTGAAGAAACAGTGACTTGCGATCCCTACAAACATCAGTGCAACCACAGGGTGAACTCCCCCTGCATCCTGCTGTTTCCGAGCAGAGAGAGTCCACGGTGAGCGCTCTCGGTGCCACGGGAGCTGACCTTGCAGTGAGGATGCTGGTGCCCCGCCTGTGAACCTGCCCCCGAGGAGCGATTGTGCTGGCCCGTGAATGTGGGGATGTGCTGGGGAGAAGCCAGGGCCCGCGTGCGGCGGGCTCCCCTCACCCCTGCGCAGGGCGCCAGCAAGCCCGATGGAAAGGGAGGGGACCTCAGTCCAGGCGAGGCCACCGCTGATGCAGAGTCTCCTGGACAATCTTCCTGGGAGGCAGCACTGTCACCTGCTTTATGTATCCGTGTGGGACGTGCCACCAGGAAGAAGAGTGGACTTTCCTTAGCACCTTAGCACCCAGTCAGAGAGCGCTCCGCCGTCTCCCGTGTCACTGACCCTGTGAGAGCCACTCAGCAAACCCCTTCCACTGAGATGTTCCGTTTTCTAGACAGGCTCCGGGGAGACAGGACGCGGGGCAGAGTCACGGGCGTGTGCCGCTGAAAACCAGCCGGGCTCTGGCAACACAGTGTAGGTGGGGCACAAACTACCTGGGAGCTTCTCATTTGCATGTCACCTTCAGCTCCGACAGGAAGGCATTAAAGGTTTATCTTTCCGTTGATAACAGCATAAAAGAGAAGATGGGGCCTAATCCGCCAAAAATTAAGAAATGCAAAAAAAAAAAAAAAAGAAAAAAAACAGAGATTAAGCTTGGAGGACATAGATGTTAACAGCTTTTCGCAAAAAAAAAAAATCCTTTCCAGTGCACTGTAGGAAAATTTCCAGCTGTATGTATTTCAAGTCTGTGTCGCGATCGGCGTGTACAGGGTGGACTTTTACTGCCCCAGAGCCGTAGAGCCAGTGTCGTCCGTAGTCACACGTGCTTGTTGTGCAATGAGACGGTCTGTCGGAGAAACCATTCTTTTTAAGCCTGAGTGGTTAGAAATCACTCTAAAATAGTCGAGTTACATTTCCATCACAACTAAGTACAGACTAATAACCATAATTGAATCTTTTTAATGACTGAAGTTCTCGAGGTCTGTCAGGGTAATTATGAAGAGACTCCATTTCATTATATAGAGGAAGCGTAGGTGTTTGATTGGGTTCTCAAGCACAGGATATTAGCAATTTTTTTTTTTTTTTGTCTGAATTCCCGATCCAGCTTCCTTATGATTTTTGTGACTCACCTGTTCTGCCAGGGAGAACTCTGATTGATTATGTGGTTTCTGGTTAATTAGGCTTTTATGGCTTTCAAGAGCCAGGTCCGGACGCAGAGAGAACCGCGGGCAGACTGAATATTCAGCACCTGGCTGGGAAGGAAAGATCCCTTTACTAACGACCTGGGTGGAGCCATGATGACAAAGAGGCAGTTTCCACGGACGCCTACAAATAGAAAAATTACTTCTCCGCCCTCCTGCCAGTTCATTTTTTGGTTCTTTGTTCAGCATAAAATGAAAGGCCCGACCGCCGGGGACTGTAGGACACTCAGAATATCCTTCAATATACTAGAGGGAAAATACAGAGGGCTTTCAGGGCTGAGTTATCTGGGATCTCTTCTCCTTATTTCCCCTCCAGATATTAAATAAAATTAGAGTAATGGACGTAATTAACTCCGAGTCTCATCTCAGAAGGATAATTTATTACCAGGTTAAAACCCCTTGAACCAGAACTCTAAGTGATTTGTAGTGATTATTATACAACACTTTCACATTTTTGCTGACCTAGTTTTCTTTTGCAGAAAGACGGGAAGAAACTAAATAATGGAGTAAAAATGAGTCTTACCCATTTCACCGATTGCATGATTTTGTCAGGCTATTTAAAAAAAAAAAGAAGCTTCAAATATTAGGTTCTTGACTCACTGGCTGTGTCAGGTAACTAAGATTCTGGTTAGCTTCTTCTTTCGAGAGCAGCGTTGAGAACACAGCTATGAACTGGGGCCGGCGGCTCGGGCAGGCCATTCATTCAGTCGCCCGCCCTGTGATCTCCGCTCTCAAAGGGTTTGCGGGCAGGGGGAGGGGAGAAGCCAGGAAACATATAGAAATTCAGAAAATAGCATCCACATTGAAATATAACTAACTCAAAATTATTTTAGACCTATTTCTTTCAAGGTGTGGTAGTGCTGAATGCTAGAGCAGGGCTAATAGGATGTCCTGTTTGCGCTGTGACAAGGTGGGGAGACCAGGTTCAATTCTGAAAACAGAAGTCACAGCAGATATTTAAATGGCAATATGAAACAAATAATAATAGTGATAAAAAACAGAGGTGGAGGGGCGTCTGGGTGGCTCAGTCGGTTAGGCGTGTGGCTTCAGCTCAGGTCATGATCTCACGGTCTGTGGGTTCGAGACCTGCGTCGGGCTCTGTGCTGACAGCTCAGAGCCTGGAGCCTGCTTCGGATTCTGTGTCTCCCTCTCTCTCTGCCCCTCCCCTGCTCACTCTCTCTCTCTCTCTCTCTCTCTCTCAAAAGTAGGTAAACATTAAAAATTTTTTTTTTAATTAAGAAGAAAACAGAGATGGAGAAACTGAGAAGAGCGTGACTATGGGTGCGGAGGGAGCTCACAAGGAATGTGCAAGATGAGGGTGACATTGGACAGCATTATGTGAAAGTGTTCTCCACAATTCACTTCTGCTTTCAGGCTGGCCTGGAAATGTGTCACAGAAAGGTGGCCCTTGGTGTACGATTTTGACTATAGATGTGCCTCAACTTACAGTTGAGGACAGGCGTTTATGGTCTCCGATACACTGTTCTTGCCAACTTCTGCTGGTGTCAGGGTCAGGTGAGGATAGTTACTCTCATTCCCATGATTGGGCTTGTTTGTACATGGTGTTGATTATTATTTGGAAAACTCTAGAATTACAAGCTGCAAAATGAGGTCCTCTTCCTCCTTTAACATAATCAACTTTAATTATATAACTAATATGAATTTTATTGCAAAACTGTTCAGTGTAACTCTTCAGAAGGGAACTATTACTGGCTAAGAAAAGGGGGAGAAGAAGAAGAGGAAGAAGAAGGAGAAGGAGAAGGAGAAGGAGAAGGAGAAGAGGAAGAAGAAGGAGAAGGAGAAGGAGAAGGAGAAGGAGAAGGCGCAAGGAGGAGCGGAGAAGAGGAACCACTGCCTTCCCCCCCAGTGCCATTCCGAAGGACTACTCGCCCGACCCTGAGCTAGACCGGCGCTGCGCCGAGACATTCGCCGCACTTAGACCGCAAAGGATAGATAGGCCTTCTCCGTTCCCCTTCTCCTCTTCCTCCCCTCCCTCTCCTTAGCCCTCATCCGCCGCCTCTCTTAAGCACTCCCCGTCGCCTGTCCGCCAACTTGCCTTCTCCCTCCCCTTCTCCTTCCGTCTCGCGCCTCGAAAGCTCTTCCTTCTCCCTCCCCTCCCTTCTCCTTCCTTCCTTCCTCCTTCCTTTCCTTCTCAGGAAGAAGAAAGGAGAAGAAGAAGGAGAAGAGGAAGGAGAAAGAAAAGGAGAAGGAGAAGGAGAAGGAGAAGAAGAAGAGGAAGGAGAAAGAAAGGAGAATGGAGAAGGAGAAGAAGAAGGAGGAAGGAGAAAGAAAAGGAGAAGGAGAAGGAGAAGAAGAAGAGGAAGGAGAAAGAAAAGGAGAAGGAGAAGGAGAAGAAGGAGAAGAAGAGGAAGGAGAAAGAAAAGGAGAAGGAGAAGGAGAAGGAGAAGAGGAAGGAGAAAGAAAAGGAGAAGGAGAAGGAGAAGAAGAAGAGGAAGGAGAAAGAAAAGGAGAAGGAGAAGGAGAAGAAGAAGAGGAAGGAGAAAGAAAAGGAGAAGGAGAAGAAGAGGAAGGAGAAAGAAAAGGAGAAGGAGAAGGAGAAGAAGAAGAGGAAGGAGAAAAAAAAGGAGGAGAAGGAGAAGAAGAAGAGGAAGAAGGGGGAGGAGGAGGAGGAGGAGGAAGATGAGGAAGCAGAAGAATTCACGACTTCATCGGGGCATGTTTGGCCAGGTTGTTTCTGTTTTTAAGCTTTAGCGGGTTTTGCCCTTCTGTGAAGAAGAAGACCAGAATTCAACTCACGTGGTTTCTGCGTATTGCTCTCTGCAGAACGATGGCTCCAGCAGCAACTGAAGGGAAACAACACAGCATCTGTGCCACGTTGCTAAACGTGATCACGTCCCCATTTCTTGTCCGCTTTGCCCTCTCTCGGAGGTGCAGACAGTTGGGCCCTTAACGCTCTTTCCACGAAGATCAGTAGTGAACGGAGAAGCAGACACCAGAGAGGCAGCAAAATACTAATGACCCCTGGCAACGCGAACTCCCCAGTTTCGTGACCGGCTGGAATGAACGATGCTAAGAATCTGACATTTCCTGGCATGTGGGATCTTTGCAACCAAAGTGAGAGATTTACTTGGAGCCGCTGAGGGAACACACAGCTCATGGAACATACCGGTAAACCATCTACTGTGACTTCCTGCGTTCAAGTCTTTGACGCGTTGGCATGGCTCTTCCGTGGGCTCCCCAAGCCGAGTGTAACAGGACCGTGTCCCTGACAGTGTGCGTCTTAACCTGTGACCCCGGTAGAAGTTCTGTCAGTAGGTCTCCAGAGAGACGTGCCTGTATTTTGTCATCTTTATTCTGAAGACAAACCAGAGGCTGTTTTATTTCTCTGCGGCGACATTTCATGTTTTTTCCTACATTCCTTAACGGTGAGCCCCTGAACGGCCCTTCACCAGAAGGATTTTTTTGGTGTCCAATATCACAATGTCCTTCTCCAAACCTTGTCACATTGCCTTCAACTGAAATATGTCTTTTGCCAAAACTAAAGTATTGCTTTGTTCTTATTTCATAATCTGCCTTTTTCCTTAGAGATACTTTTTTTTTCCTATGTAGTAACCTAATGCATTCTTATCCCTGACGAATTCATGAAAAACTTAACATGTATTTATTTTTAGATTGTGTATACAACTATTTGGGGCAAATATATATCTTAGCTTGTTTTGATGTGTGTGTGTGTGTGTGTGTGTGTGTGTGTGTGTGTGTTCAGTGTCCAGTTTACTGCAGTGGGATCTCTGGGTAAGGATCACATCTGAAATTCATCCCACATGCCCTTTACTGTCTTATTTATTTATTTTTTTGACATTAATGGCAAGCCAAAGTTGCAATCACTTAAAGTATTTTTTAAATGACCGTTCTGAGGCAGGGTCATGGTTTTCCATTCAACATGCACACTGTGGTGCAGCAGAGACCCCGTTAAAACTCCATGGTGACCCTTGGATCGTGTCCAACCAGGGCAAGTGGCTTCTGACCTCTGATTCTTAGACTTCTTGTTTGTAAAATACATACCCTATTTTCTCTCTCTCAGAATAATTGGCCAGTTGACAACGATGTAATAAGCTGTCAACCACATAGAAGGTGCTTGGTCATGGGTCCCTCTTCTTTCATTATCATTTCATTTATGGATGACCGTCTGCGTGTGGGGAATTCTCTCTCCTGGGAATTAACAGAGGTAACATGAACATGGTGATCATTGCTTCACAGAAGATGAGGTCATCTGCACAGCTAACATATTAAGAGAAGGGAGCTGGGCTTTGGTGAATGAACCTTATTATGTAGGAGGTGATATAATCCAACCCGTGTCACATAAAAAACAAAAATATAATATTATAGATAAAATAACATTAAAAGTTTTTAGGGAGATCTGACTTGAAGGGACAAATCTCTGGCTGTGAAAACTAGCAAGGATATGATTGTAAGGAAGAAAATTGTTCTCCATTTGTGACCTGTTCTTCATCTTCAGGGACTTCTCAGAATTATTTCTGATGATCGGGACGCTTTCACAGGGCTACGTGACGAGTGGGGCTTAGCACCTTGATTGCATTTCCTCTATTTCCGGACGAAGACAGTGATTTTCATTATTCGAAATAAGTAGATATTTTATTTCCTTGAAATGAACATAATCTCCCCAAAGCTCTGAACTTGGAGCTCAGAATTCTGATCATGCCCTAGAGTCTCATCTGTTTGGTCAAATGATGTAGATGCAGCCATTTGTGTGTGGGGATGGGTGTGCGTGTGTGTGTGTGCAGTGCGTGTATGAGGGTGTTTTGGGGGGCATTCTCTGACTCTGCACCCCATTTGCTTATACTGTTACAAGAAAAAGAAACATATACATTCATTACTCTCCTATTTATTTGATTCACTCATGTATAGCGCCCCCTCTGGTCGTCGTCTGCCTGGTTGTTGAACGACTTGGCTACCGTTAGATTCCCCAACAGCAAGAAGTGAGCTCAGGAGAAATGCAGCCTCTTCGAGGCCGGTGCGCCCCCTCATCTCCGGTCCCTTCCTGGGCGCTCAACACGTAAGCCTCAAGTGAGCAAGTAATATGTGTAGCACATTCCTCTTTCGAGAATTTTTACAAACTTGACATCATGAAGGTCAAGGTAATATGTAACATCGCAGAGGCGTTCTGACAAAGTATTGTTATTTATACGTTATTTTAGGGAAGGCAAGGACATTGAAAACAGCCATGTTAGACCTGTTTTGGTGTGGCTCGTTTTGCAGAAAAAATTTGAATTTCCTGGCATCTCTGTTTTAACACATCCCGAGAAAAGACCCATGATCACCAGAATCCAAATGGAACACAACATGACACGTGTACGTCAGAATCCACAAGTTCACAGTACTCATCAGAGGCATTTACTATGAGTGTACATTTCTTTTCTGCCTGGATTCAATGCCACCAAATAAAGAATCCCATCAACTCGAAACAGGCTGTCTTAAAGTAAAAATTAAGAAAGGCAATTATTGAAAGCAAAGCCCCCATCTAGCATAAATAAATTCAATGATGTAGTTAATTAAATTGTGAGTTTTATCTCTCAAGGGTAATCTGGGCTTATGGCTTTAGAGAGTCCTTCCTTGACTCTTTGTGATGTCGTAGGACGAATGGGGATCACGTGGGGGTGTGCATGGCCACCGTGTCCTCCTGAGGGTGTGAACTCCAGGAAACCTGGGCTTGAGTCTCAGCTCTAAGATGAGTAGCTTCATAAACTTGGTTGTTTAACGCTCTACTCCTTGGGTTATTCATGTGGGAAGGGAGTGTAGCAGTTAGGTCTTAGAATCTGAGACATGCAGAGGGGCTTCCTGAACTCAGCACACCCAGTGATGGCCTCTGTCTCTACTCCACGCTGATCTTTACGTGGAGTGGATGGTAGCCCAGCCGGGGGGCTGTCTATCCTTCCTGAAACTCCTGGTTGTTTCACTAAAAAATAGGAGTAGAATTGGATGTGGAAGAATGTGAGTTGAATGGTCACATACGTAATATCACAGGCTTAGGAGATAGCAACAAGCACTTCAGCTTCATTTATTCCAAGCCCTGTGTTTATATAGGGGTGTATTGACTGTATCTTTAAAAAATTTTTTTTAACATTTATGTATTTTTGAGAGAGAGAGACAGACTGCAAATGGGGGAGGGGCAGAGAGAGAGGGAGACACAGAATGTGAAGCAGGTTCCAGGCTCTGTGCTGTCAGCACAGAGCCCGACACGGGGCTTGAACTCACGGACCGCAAGATCGTGACCTGAGCCGAAGTCGGACGTTTAACTGACTGAGCCACCCAGGCACCCTGACTCTATCTTTAATTAACAGGTATTAGATGACATTGACTTAAAACAAATGAAAACTTTCAAAAATTTTAGGAACCAATTGCCTGTCTGTTGCAGTGTTTTCAGTCCCTTCTGACTCAGCAGAAATGGGGCCGCACACAATGGTCCATGGATGTTTAGATTCTTACTGAAATTAAACAGAAAAAAAACCAAAAAAAAGCACCAGGTTATGGTCCAATCAGTATTTTGTATCCTGTTTAATTATAACGTCCAAGGGCATTTAACGTGCTGTCCTCTCTTACTTATAAAGCAAATATGTACAGATTAGATTATTTATATATATTTTTTCAGTTAATGGAAATGTCAGAAGGACCCCAACCATGAATGAAATTTCTCCCACTTCCCGTAGAGAATTTCACTCACGGTTCTGAAATGGATTCTTCTCAGAAGACCTCCTTTTTATTCCTTTGACCTTTCAGATCACCCACTACTGTCCTTTTAATTTATAATTCTCCAAGCTACTGTTATCCTTCTTCTTTCTTTCCCTTACCAGCCTCTGGCATTCCTGCTCTGCAAAGTGCGTCTGTAAGATGAATGTCTCGTGGTGGCCCGTAGAAGAAACATTTTGAGTCAGACCGCCATCATTCTGTTTTTGATGACCTCCCCTCCTTAGGTGATAAGAAATGACACGTTTTCACGTCACCGGGCAATTCGCACATTTAACACTGGATTTTAAAAGTCCCGGTGGCACGTTGGCTACAGCCATCATGCATCTGTGCTTAATGAGAATAATTAATCTCTGTGTTGAAGTGAACTTTTATAGGAGGTCAGAGGAAGTGCGCAGGGAGCAGGTCAGTGTGGAACAGCTGAGCGAGGAGCCTTGTCCCCGCCTGTCGCCGTGTGAAGTCTGGAGGCACGTGCTCGGTGCCCCGTCTCCCCTTCCCGCGTCTCCCGGTGCCTGGTGGACAGAGGAAGACGTTCCAGGACAAAAGTCCTTCCGCCGAGGACGATCTCAGCACAACGACTCACCATGGTGTCCTGCCTTATCACTTCCGAACAGACCTCGGAGCTTGAAAGGGTTTAGAAATTTGCTTCACTTGCCATTTCCCGACATAATGAGGAAATCAATGTGTCTTGCGTTTCGAAATGCTTGTGAGTCCGGAATAACTCCACAAGAGTGTGTGCGGTGATAAGCAGAGGCGAAGCAGCAGGGACACGCTCATCACCCCCGCATCAGAGATCGTTGACAGATAACACCGGGCCCGTGGACCGGCGGGGACCCTCCAGATTTTGTGTCTATGGAAACAGACCAGGTTTTTGGTGCAGGTTCATTTAGCAATTGTGAGGGGTGTCCTAGGAAGCACGGAGGCTGTGCCCCAAGACACAGATGGACACGGGAGGGGAAACCGACTTGCTTCGACCAAACGTGAGCCCTTTGTATATCACAGTCAGCCTGTACTTGTCCAAACGGCGCCTGCCAGGAGGCAGTTATCCACGCGTGGGGACAGAAGAGAAAAGTCCCTGCCAGCTCCTTGGGGGTGAGCAGACGTGTCAGGGAGTACAGCGAGCTTCGGGCCCATGGGAGCGTGGCCAGCTCCCGCCTCCCTGGGCTGAGGGCGCCCCGAGTGTCCTGGCCCCACGTCCGATTGCCGGACAGGTCGGTGAGCGTGTGGCTTCAGCCCGTGGAGACAACGCTGACACATTCCCGCACATCTCGATAAAAATGTGACCATGCTCCCGACAGCCTCGTTGCTCAGTTACACGGGGGGGGGGAAGCGCACGGAGAAAGCAGCCTTCTCAAAATCTTGTTTCCATGCAAATGCTTGAGGCCGAGTGGACACAGGAAAGGAAGCCACCGCGTCCCTCGCTTTGAGAAAGCTGCAGGTGTTTTCTCGCCCGGCTCTCTCCCGCCGGCTGCTGGCCCTTCCCCGTGGCTCTGCTGACCGTCTCTAAGCCCACGACCCAGGCGTTGCCTTTTCGAATGCACTTTTCAATGTAGAAGAGTTTTAGATTTACCACGAATTTGGAAAGAATGCACAGTTTACATGGACCTCACATTCAGTTACCCCCATTTTAAGCAATTTACCAGTAGGGCACATGTGTCACAATTACTGATTAGTGTGGCATCCTGTAAAGAACAGTACATCATTATTGCTTTGCTGCTAACTAAAGGCCTTACTGTTCTCAGATTTCCCTAGTTTTTACCTATTCTCTCCTTTCTGTTCTGTGTTACACTTGAGTCTACGTGTCTCCGCGGGTCCCTCTTGGCTGTGACATTTTCCTAGACTGCCCTTGGTTTGGATGACCGTGACAGTCTTGAGGGCTGGTCAGGTGTTTCGTAGAATGTCCCTCACTTGGGATTCATCTTTTGTTTTTCTCATTGTTACACTAGGGTTAGGTATTTTGGGGGGGGGGGGGGGAATCACCGTGCACAGTGTCATTTTCACTATCTCACGCCAAGGACACGTACCATCAACATGTCTTAGCTTCCTGATGCCAATCTCGATCGCCTGAAAGAGGCCATGTTTGTTGGTTTCTGCACCAAGAACTTACCAGAATTTCCCCTGCCTTTCTTTTCTGATCTCTTTGGAAGGAAGTCGCTTTGCCCCGCCCACATTAGGGACTAGGGAGGTATGGAAGCTCCTTGTCCTCTGCCTGACAGATTTATATTCTCCTCACAATTCATTTACTCGTTCCATAATTTATTTATTTTTTTATTTTTAATGTTTATTTTTGAGAGAGACACAGAGACAGAGACAGAGACAGCGCGCGCGAGCATGAGCAGGGGAGGGGAAGAGAGAGAGGGAGACACAGAATCCAAAGCGGACTCCAGGCTCGAGCCGTCAGCACGGAGCGCGACGCGGGGCTCGAACTCATGGACGGTGAGATCGTGACCTGAGCCGAAGTCGGACGCTTAACCGACTGAGCCCCCCCAGGCGGCCCGTTACTCCATCATTTATTGATGTTAGTGTGGACTGACACATATTTATTTTATCCTCTGAGTGTAACCCAGTAATACTTTTTATGTTCTGGTGCCCGTATTCTTCCAAATTAGTACATTGAGAACTCCTTCAGCTGGTCTTGTGTCTCTGACTTGCCCTCTACATTGTTTCGAGAACTTTCTTACCTCCTTTTTTCTTTATCCTTTTTCTCTTTTCTCTTTTTTCTTTCTGTTTTTTTTTTTTTTAGGTGATTCCCAATGGGAGGGAATGAAGTAATTTATTTTATTATTTTATTTTTTAAATTTATTTATTTAAATTCAAGTTAATTAATATACCATGTAGTAACAGTTTCAGGAGTAGAACCCAGCGATTCCTCTCTTACATGAAACACCCAGTGCTCATCCCATATAAATGCCCTCCTTAGTGCCCCTTACCCATTTAGCCTATCCCTGACTCACCTCCCCTCCAGTGACCCTCAGTTTGTTTTCTGTATTTGTTTTTTAAAATCTTTTCTAATGTTTATTTATTATTATTATTTTTTTTTTTTTTGAGAAAGAGAGAGAGACAGAGCATGAGCAGGGGAGGAGCAGACAGACAGACAGAATCTGAAACAGGCTCCAGGCTCTGAGCTGTCAGAATGGAGCCCGACACGGGGCTCAAACTCACGAACCGCAAGATCGTGACCTGAGCTGAAGTCGGATGCTTGACTGAGCCACCCAGCTCCCCTGTTCTCTGTATTTAAGAGTCTCTTGCGGTTTACCTCCCTCTCTGTTTTATCTTATTTTTCCTTCCCTTCCCCTATGTTCATCTGTTGTGTTTCTCAAATTTCACGTACGAGTGAAATCATATGGTATCTGTCTTTCTCTGACTGACTTATTTCACTTAGCCTAATACCCTCTATTCCATCCACATTGTTGCAAATGGCAAGATGTCATTTTTCGTCGCTGAGTAGTATTCCATATGTGTGCGTGCGTGTGTGTGTGTGTGTGTGTGTGTGTGTATCACATCTTCTTCCTTGCTTTCTGATACTATAACATTATCTAGGTTCCTATGGAATATTTCCTTCACTTATCCTAGAACTCACCATTTCTCCAAGGAGCCCTGGTCCCTTTTATGGGAGAATGGTATTAGAAACAAAATGTGGACACTTGTGTGTTGACTGCTACTGGGGAATCCTTGCTTCTCATCCAGGCTGACAAAGCATAAAGACGCCCATGAACACGTTAACCCTGTAAGTCTGTAACTATTTCCGTATGTGACCATCTGTGTCTACGTCAAGTGAAGCATGAGTTTATGTTGATGTTTCTAACTCTAATACACTGATTACCATGTGGGTCATTCTTGGCCCCTGACTTCTTGCTACCCCCTTTCCTCAGCCGTACAGACAACAGGGGCATCTCAGTCAGCCTTCCCGTTTAAGGAAAAGCTCCAGGAAACCAGACCAGAGGCAGCAACAAATATGACCATCTGTGTCTCCTGTCCCAGCTGGAATTAACCAGCTAGAT
The DNA here is from genome assembly GCF_007474595.2 of Lynx canadensis. NCBI lineage: Eukaryota > Metazoa > Chordata > Mammalia > Carnivora > Felidae > Lynx > Lynx canadensis. Next base: position 2,345,928 of record NC_044309.1, on the reverse strand, counting down.
CTGAATCAAAGAAAGTATTGGCAAGTGTGTTGGTTCGGGTTTGGTCCAGAAAAATGTCGATCGTCCTTGCTCCGTTTCTATGTATCTAGAGGTGGCATGGGCCCTCGTCTACACTCCGTCCATTTTGTTTTGAGAGGAGAAAAGTATTGGTTTCTTTTACAGTGTAATGAAATCAAAGTAAAGTTTTCCTTCAAATTTCAGTTTGGAGATCTGACCGGCTCTGAATGGTGGGTGACAATTTCGGTTTGGCTCAATTTGCTTGGGTACATCCAATTCATCAACCATCGAAATGAATTCCATTTCACGTACCTGCTAAGTATGATGAGGGTTGCTTGGTTTTACGGTTTGGGAAATCTGAAGAAACCAGATGTCCTTTGCTTAAAATGCTCAGTGGAGGGGCCTCTGCAAATCTGCGGGTCTAGGTGGAGAGAACCCTCCTCGCGCTCCTACCCCCAACACGCTGTCGTGAAAGGCACCTCTTCCTGCGTGCACGCCACCATCTTGTCTCCACACCCTTCCGCAGCCTGGCCAAGTTTGACTGGCTTAACGGGTTAAGTCTGCTAGAGCAGTCAAAATAGTTCGGGCATAGAAACACCATCCCACATTCTCACGTCCTTGGGGAAGGGAGTGGCCGATCGGAGTAACTTAGTGTGGTTTCATTTTTGTTGTTGTTCACGAAAGTAAGATGTTAAACACTTATTTAAGGAAGGAGGGGTGTAAGTGGAGAAGGTGTGGCCAGAAGGTAAATGACCATCTGCCCTCCTGGGGGGACCGTGGGGGGCAGGGCCATCACCAATTCCTGCTGAAGCCCTGATCTGAGTCGGCAGTGAGAAGATCGATGACTTATTTCCTGCGGTCACATGTTTGCCAAGACTCAGAAAATTAAAGTTCCTCATCCAGCACTTTGCTGAGAAAGTAGTAATTCTACCATTTGAAGTCACTTGGTGAATGCCTTGACTCTGTGCCACTTCAGAAGGGTCTTTCGTATGTGAAAGCAAAGGAAAGCGCGTTTTGCAAAGCCCCTCCGAAAATAGACGCGTTTTTGCTGTAAGTGTCACGGGGTCGTTCCCCCGCATTCTCAGTAAGGACACGAGTACTTTGACAAAGAAGATACCTTTGCATTTTCTTGTCCAGGTGTAACCTGAGTGGGCATCGCCAAGCTTGTAATTAGAAAGATTTGTCAAAACAGACATCGCAGGACCTAATGCTAGGTTACCTCCACGCTTAATTGTAACCTTTGAACGTCCTGCTACTTACCATAGGATGTAAAAATAGAACATATTTCCCCAAAATAATGAGCAGCAGGCATAATTGCAGACATCCTCTTGAAAGCACTAAAATGTGAGCCCAGATTATCAAGGTATAGAGACCTGAGAAAACCAATTATAATCATTTTCAGTCACTTCTTGAACTCTTCGGCATGTGCGGGCAATATGACAAAAGAGACGTATCCAGCAAAGAACTCAAATGTCTACTGGAATGTTTCAGCGGGCTGCCTTTGCCTGGCTGGAAACGGGAGGCAGGAAGGACTTCTGATTTACGCAAAATTTTCAGTCAGCCGTCAGTTATTAAAACAGCCTCCTGGGAAAAAGGACAAAGTAACAAAAAACAGATTTTTATTTCCATCGACGATCTTGTCACTGCGAGTAGCAGAGTCCTGATCCGCTCACTGCTCCAGTCTTCAGCTAAAGAGTAGGATTAAGAAAAGCTGCCGGTTACACCTTTGGCCTTGGGGGTCCGGGAAGGCTTTCCAGAGGCACATGGGGGCATGTGACAAGGTTTTGTCCAATAAGGTGATGGCATAAGCACTTTCAGTGGACAATTAACAAGCTCCTTTCCAGACACACGGAATGGTGGTGGATGGTTGCACTAGGAGTGGGTGTGCCCTGCAGGGCTGCGTCTTTTTTCTGCCACACAGTTTTGTGCAAGAAGTGTTAGTAGTGAGAGCTAACATTAGCCATGTGTAAAAGCAACTTTTGGGTGGAGTGAGTCCATGGGCTGACTTTGGAGCTCCTGAGTCTCGCTGAGGCTTCCCTCACATTGGTCGCTGACACACGAGTCAGACCTCATGTCTTGGTGCTCAGAGGTCCGTGGGAATTGTAGGAGGGAAGCGGGGAGCCCCCTGCCTGTAAATACCAATGGAGCCATCTAGACACCAATGCCTTACATCAGAGCCAATTACCATGACCGAGGAGGACATTTCAGTATCTTTAACAACATGGTCGAACTTGAAGCTCATCTCTTTGCCGGCTCAGCTTCCAACGAGTGGGTCACCGGTACCATCCCAACACTGTCCAACCTGCCTTGGTGACGCATTTGTGTACGGCCAAGTTCCTACCACATGGAACCCGCTGATCTCGGAGAAAATCTGACCTTGATTCCAACACGGGGTCTACTTTGTCTCTCTTGAAAAACGTTCTGCCCATAAAAGTCTACTTGGCTCTCACCGAAAATCTAATCTTTGCACGATTCCCTGTTATCTTTCAAATCTGTCTGAGGCTTTTACATTTGCTTCCTTGGTGCTGCAAATATGTGAATCCTAAGTATTCTAAATACACAGAAAATAAGGTAAACCAGAATAGATTTGCCATGAATTTATTTTTATGGACTCTTTTCCAGTGATCACATTTAGAAAGGATACCTTGTTTACACATATAAAGAGAGAGGAAATTAGGTGCCCACAAACCTTATATAAAAATCAATTGCAGATAAGTAGAGACTTAAATATGAATGGTAAGCCTTTACATGTTTCAGAAAATAATATAGAGGAATACTGGTTATCTTAGGGGAAGTGTGCTATTTATTAAACAAGATGCATGACCCTTTCTGTATGGTTTTGATAAATAAAATTTTCGAATGTGAATGCTGTTCACATGCCAATCTTCTCTTTACTCATTTGTGCTTAGCGCCCTATCTTTCTGTGTGTCTGATTTTTCTGTTTATGGCTTCTTCTAGTTCTTACTCGTGCTGTCTATTTTCCTGAGTGTGTGTGTATGTGTGTGTTTTATCGTGTTTACATTCAGTGGTACTTTATCTTTGGAAACACTTGGGTCATGGGTTGAAGGCATATTTCTCTCAAGTAGTTGCTTTCGCGACTGTCCAGTGCAAACACAGGATGATTTAAAAATAAGTTCAATTATCACTTACAAGGAAGTCTGTAGCCTGAATCTCTTTATAACAAGTAGGCTCTGTAGTTTGAGGACTCGGAGATCTCTGGGCTCCTCTCTCTGCCGTCAAAGTCACACCTGGAGAAAACTTGGGGCATCTTGTAACAGCATCACATGCACCGAAGAATCCCCCGGGGGAAGCTCCTACCTTGTTACTTTTTTATCTCTCTGGTTTTCTACCACTTTGCTCCTTAATTTTTGAGCCTCTCAGTTAAGCATTTAAAGCATATCTTTTGAAATACACATCCTATTCAGAATCATAGTGGTTCTGCCACATTAGGATTGGTCAGGATGTTTTTTTCTGACCATATATCAGAAGATCTTCAATAAGTTTTTCTCATCTTTCTTTGACAACTTTCTCTCTGCTTTTAAATTGCCATTTATTCTGTGAGTTCTCTGAGAATTCTATTATCTGATTTCTGCACTTCCTGGTATCAATAGCAATACAATTCAGAGGGTTTTTGTTTGTTTGTTTTGTTGTTTGTTTTTAAGACAGAGAGAGAGAGAGAGAGAGAGAGAGAGAGAGCAGGGGAATGGCAAAAGGAGAGAGAGAGAGAGAATCTTAAGCAGGCTCCATGCTGAGCATGGAGTCCTATGGGGGGCTTGATCCCATGACCCTGGGATCGTGACCTGAGCCGAAATCAAAATTCAGATGCTCAACCAACGGAGCCACCGAGGAACGCCGAGAGATTTAAGAATACCATTCAACAAATATTTTCAAGGAGTCTGACAGACAACACACGTGGAAACAAGAATTTGTCTACTAAAAGCACTGTTCCTTTTAGCTTTGCAAGTGAATAACTGTGGTGTCTGGGTGGCTCAGTCGGTTGAGCATCCGACTTCGGCTCAGGTCATGATCCCGAAGTCTGTGAGTTCGAGCCCCGCGTCAGGCTCTGTGCTGACAGCTCGGAGCCTGGATCCTGCTTTGGATTCTGTGTCTCCCTCTCTGCCCCTCCCCTGCTCATGCTCTGTGTCTCTCTCTCTGTCAAAAATAAATAAACATTAAAAAAATTTTTTTAATGAATAACTGAACTACATTTCCCCCCCAATATCATATTGCCAAGGTGTGAATTCTGAAGCTGGAATACATTTCCACAAACTTTAGTCTGGCATTTTCTCTATGAAAATATGTATCCTTTTTGTTAGAAAATCTACAAGAGTATATTTTTTGTAGACTGAGCATAACTGTTCTTTGACAGCTTTTAGGAAATGGTAGTTGTAAAGGGTGGCAACGTATGAATGACAAGACTCAGTCTCGAATGTGGCTGTGGGCAAATTGCAGTTTAGGAGAAAATTTCCTGTGGACGATGGGGGTAGTGGGTGCTGAATGCCATGCCACGGGGGGCACGTGCTTTCTTGGAAATTGGGGGACACCATGGTAAATGTTGGTTGCAAATCTCATCTCCACATTAGACACCCAGACTCTGGTGTCCTCCGGGCACATTTTAGGCAAAGAGCTTCTCTGTGACTTAGTTTGAGCCATTCAGGAACAAAACTGAAAGTCAAGCCACTGGGCCCTTGTGTAGGTTTGGAGACAGCACATTTCTGCAGAAGAACCCAATCCTTCTCATCCTCTGGTTTAACGTAAATAAGGTGACCCAGAAGTCTACTGTCTGGGTTGAACAGTCATTTGAGACACACAGAGAGCTGAAAGATCTTGTATTGATGCCCATGAGAAGGACTGAAAAGATAGTTTCGCAGTAGTTACAGATTCATGGTAATATTCCCCGACCTTGTAGTTGTTTAGATATTGGTAGGTGAGTGAAGCCTGAGGTAGCTGCCACACTCAGGTTGCAGGGCGAGCCGGAATTACTTAGGTGGGGATGCCGTTCGCTACTTGCTCCTCCATTTCTGGCCACAGAGATAGCATATGTATTTTTAAATTGACAATTATCGTTCTAATCTCCTTTATGGGTTTAAGCCCTTTGCTTGTACTGAATCAGTGCGACTTCAAGCAAAAGTCCATTTATTAAATCTTTTATTAGGCTTTTCATTATGCATGCTTGTAAAGATCTTAATAGAGATGTTAAGTAATGAAATTTTGCAAGTTCCTAAAATCTTCATAAATCTCCATAAATTGACTCTTTATGAGAAACCTGCTTTCATTGTGTCTGATTTTTATTCATATGCAACCAAAATGTTAATATACTTTAATTACAGCTAATATGATTTATCTCTTCACTCATTATATAAGTTAATTTTCTTCTAAAGAAGTCCTGTTTTCAAATTCTCTCCAGCAGTGTAGAATTAAAGTAATTATAGTTTGGCTCAGGAAATTAGTCGTGAAGGTTCACGAATGCTAAAATAAATTGGAGTTTTCGCAGGATAGATTAGGCCATATGCTTTCCAGAAGGAAAGAGGAGAACAGAAATGATTTTGGATACTGGGTTTCCTGTTGGGGAAATGTTGAAGGTAAATCGCAAGAAGTCTTGACGTTGCAAAACCCAGGGCAAACCGAATGGCCATAGTTTTTATGGCTCCAAGTGATCAAGCCAGTCTGGAACGCACACATTTGGAATCGAGGCGCGATTCTACCCCCTGACCACAGACGATGCTTTATTCAACACCCGGTTTTGTCACCTTTTGGCTTCATTTGAGCGATGAGCTCAAAAAGGGTTCTAAAACATACTAGAAATATTTTTATGATCTGTGTCTGCTGTTGCAGGTAAGGAATTTTGATTCTCCTCTCTTGAGTGTTCGGTCATGCCCCCCTCTACTCGTCTTCATATTCTACCACCACGATGCCCTCGCACCTTCAAAAAGTAAATTCGCAACCATATCACTGTGCGACTTTCTCACACACCCAGAAGGTATCACTCGTGAAATGTCTCATAGATGCTAAAAATCTGTCCATGCACAATGGGTTTCCTTGTTCTGAAGCTGGTGATTAACGCGCTTGTTTTAACAGAACAGTAACTTAACAGAAATATTCCCTGTGAATTAAAACAGAGCGGTATTTCTGGAAAATACTCCTATTCTGGAAAACATTTCTCTTCTGTGTAGGCAAAGATTGTGGGGAAACAGAAAGAGTTCACATGGAAAATAAGCGAGCAACCACGCGATGAGGGAAAACCCGGGAAATACACCACGAAACCAGCGTCTGGCCCCCTAGTGCCACAGTATCGCAGGGAAATATCCTAGTTTGGGATTCTTGAATATGTATTCCCGGGTACAGTTTTTAATTCCTATAAATAAAAGATGATTGAAAAGGACTTAATTATTTTTTATGCTTCCTACAAAACTCATAGCCCCTTGCAGATTCGGGGTATATCATCAATGAGCAAATTGTGCAGTGAGTTCTTCTGTGGGTCTTTCCCAGTTACCATGGAAGTGTCTCCTGTGGTAGAGAAGTAACCACCCCCCACCCCCCCCACCCCTGCGTACGAGGGTTGTCTGTGTTTGTGAGCGTGTGTGTGCAAGCTCCTGGCGGCTGCATGATGGATGTGTCTCATGTGTTGGGAATGCTCCGTGATTGATGACCGGCTAGATGCTTCCATATCCTGCTATTCATCATGTAGATTTCCTTATTAATATCTCTTAATCCACCAGTTCATGGATGAGAAGTTCTCTATAGTGCTAATCATGCTCCATTATAGACTAAGTTATTAAGCGTCTCCACAATTTACCATGTTGAGTATGTTCAGAAACACATTACCTGTTCTCATCTCAAATTTCAACACGCTTGCAATTTGGTTTTTAAAGCAGTCACACCACGAAGGTCCTATAACTGTGCTCAAGACTGTAGGCTGTCACAGTCTTCAGAATCTGTCTGAGATTTGCATTTCGGTTGCCTATTTAATGGTTTTGTAGTTAAGAGCACGTTACATTGAGGGCCGCCTGGGTGGCTCAGTCGGTTAAGCGTCCGACTTCAGCTCAGGTCATGATCTCAAGGCTCAAGAGTTTGAGCCTCACATCAGGCTCTGTGCTGACAGCTTGGACCCTGGAGGCTGATTCGGATTCTGTGTCTCCCTCTCTCTCTCTGCCCCTTCCCTGTTCACGCTCTGTCTCTCTCTCTCTCCTTCAAATATGATGAATAAATATATGAAAAAAGAGTATGTTATGTGAAATTAGCTATTTTTTCTCATGTAACAAATGGGTATAGTAACACCTATCATACAGGGTTTTTTGGGGGCAGGATACACAAAATACCTAGTACAGTGCCACATACATAGGAGGGTCTCAAGGTGGTAAGTTCTGCCTTTTTCACTCATTTATTAAGAATTTAGACATTGCCTAGCATGATGGTTAAACCATGAACCTCTGAGTGAGAGATCTAGGTACTAATTCAGTTTCTGACACTTAACGTCCACACAAAGTACTTAAAGCAGCTGTTTCCAGCAGAAACCCAAGGCGAAGCACAAATGCAAACTACATATTTAATTTTAAGGTTTGCAGCGGCCACCTTAAGAGGGTAAATATAAATAAAATGAGTTTTAATAATGTATTTCACACAATACGTACTGAACGTAATCACTAGGAAAACGTAACGAGGCATTTTATATGGTTTTTCTCATAGTCTTCGAAACCCAGGGCATGTTATACACTTTCAGCACATCTCAGTTTGGAGTTGGCCACAATTAAGTGCTCAATAGCCACACGTGGCTTGTAGCTATTGGTGAGTGGAAACTAGGAGAAATGTCTGATAGACAGCAACCTGTTATACGAGCAACACATTTAAGTTTGTGTCATCCATTAAAATTTAATGTAGTGCTTACTTACAGAGTATTATTAGAATCAAAGAGGATAATGTGCAATAGATAACACTCTTTGCATGGAAATCTGGTTCATGGTAAGGATCCTGTTAATATTATCTGTGCTGTTATTACTTGTCAGGTGCTGTGTTGGGAACTGTGGCTACAGATATAACTAAGGTTCAACACCTACCCTGGAGAAGGTCGGGGGTAAATGTGGACCAATGACATTTAACTTCAATGCACTTGGAGTAAATGGAAGCATTCAGGACAGCTGGTGGCCGTGTCTGCTATTTTGGGTCCACTCCCCTTCCTTCTGTAACCAGAGAGGCTGAACCTTGCAGACCGTGTTGTCTGGACTTCCTGGGCAGATGGAATCATGATGGTTGAGCCAACGGGAGACCCCAACAGAAAATTAAGGACACTGGAGAGACAGACACATTTCTTTCCTGGTTGGGCTCCAAGTCTTTGATGGAGTACAGCCACAGCTCCCCACTGCAGAGCCACTGACGTGGTTTGACCTTTCACCCCTGACCTATCACCTCTGCAAGGCCCTGGGCCCTTAACCTGGCCCACCTCTCTACATAGCCTCTTCCTGTGTTCTATCCTCTGTGTACGCTGACTGACTCAGTAGTCAACTCCACAATTCGCTCCAATTCCCACGTTCTAGAATTTGTGTTTGTTCTCACTCGAGAGGTTCCATGGTTTTCCTTTGTTCGCTTCCCGTTCTTGCCTCACCCCTTGAACCCAGGGAAACTGCCCGTGGATGCTGTAATGTGCCAATTGTGTAAATTCCCTACTTTTGACCTCCAGTTAGTGTGCTTCTTGGCCAAGCACATGGATGTTGCCAGCACAAGGGTCCCTTTGAGCAAAATGGGGAGCGTGGATTAAAGGCCACTTTCTCCCGAGATTCTGGAAGTCTGTGACGGTCCTGCTTGTCCAGGGTGGGAGGGTGACATGACGCGTAAACAGAACTGTGTGAGGAAGCCTCGCTTCCCAGTGTTCTCAATCTGCTCCCCAACTCTTCCCTGGAGACAGCACCCCCTTCCCCATGCCGTCCTGCTTGAAACCACAGAGCGGCATGAACCGCACACAGCCTGATGAACTCGAGACGCAGAGCTGAGCCCGGGAAGCGGAGCGCCTTACACACTTCCCCCACCACATCCCAGAAGCCTTTTTCAGCAACCACTTACCTACGTGTGTCTTCATACTCCAGGTTTTCCCAGTGAGTCGTAGACGAACTTGGAAACACAGTTATTGGCTGAATGTTTTGTGGGGGTTGGTAAAAGTCAGCACCACCCAAGCTGGATGCCTTTGAAAGAGGGAGATTTATTCTCTCATAGATCTGAAGGCTGGAGGTCCAGATCCAAGGTGCCAGGGGGAGCCATGCTCCCCCTGAAAGTTCAGGGGGGAGCCCCGCCCTGCTGCTTCCAGCTCCTGGTGGTTGTCAGCCATCGTCGGGGTTCGTTGGCTTGTAGCCGGGTCCTCATGTGGCCTTCTCTCTGTGTGTCCGCCTTTGGCCAGATCTCATCTTCTTGTAAGGAAACTGGTCGTGGGATTAGGGTCCACCCAAATCTAGTACGAATGTTTCTTAAATTGATTACATCTGCAAAGACCTTATTGCCAGAAAGGTCACATTCACAGAATGAATCTGAGTGAATATTTGAGGGACACTCTTCAATCCAGTACAGTTACAAAATCATTTTTATTGTAATATCCACGTTTCTTCTCAACCTTTCATTCTGAACAGTCTGATGTTTGAATGTGTCTGAGTTATTCACATATGAATTCAATTTATACAAATTTCAGTATGTATCATTTTCATTCCTGGCAATTTTATATTCATGTTTCCTCTGCATATTCAGTGTGAACTGTAGTGTTTAATAGCAGTTTAAAATATCTTTATTCTTCTTAAGGCTAACACATCAAAGATAAGATTTTCCTTTTAGGCTTGTCAGTTAATATCTCCTCCTCTCCCATAGTTTATTTATAGTTACTAGCTAATGTGAGAAACAGGTCCAGTATTTTACAATGACACATGAAAACAGCTTATGAAATAAGAGATAAACCATGGAGGCAAAACGTGTTATTTTTCTACGGTTCCTCCAGTAAATTGAATCAGACAGCAATCTGTTTGAAGACTCATCTCACAGTTGAAAAATAAAAATTTTAAATGAGCCGAGCACTAGCAGGAAGAATTTAATTGAGTAGTGGGCTACTGTCCTACTGAACTTGGGGAAAAGAACGTAACAATTCTCGTGCCCGATTTGGTTATAAGTAGACAAAATAGAGAGTCGAGGAGGACCCATTCCTACCAATGAGTGCCTCCTCGGGTCCGGGAAGATTGTAAATGACACTAACAATTTTGGGTAAGGGGGCCAGAAAATATACCTTTTGCCACTGTGATAGACAAGGAGGTTAAAATGATACGTGGAGAGACGTTTGGCCATATCCAACGAGCACAATAAGATACCCTCGTTCCCAGTTTTTGACTTCCAGGTAGAGATACTCCACACAGAGGTTGTGTTTCCAATGTGTTTTCGCACCCGGGCCTCACGAGCACGTCAAAGGAGATAGAGAAATAATAAGGAATCCCTAGAAGAGGGGACAGAACAGAAAGTACTAGGCCGACAGGTGTAAAACACAGAAGAACTGTTTTATGATTAAAACAAATGGGTCAGATGCACTCGTTATGCGTCTATTTATTGGAAATGTTTATGCATCTATTTATTGGAAACTACTTACCGATTGTTCACCGTGTCCCTGCCACTGCTCTAGACAGCAGAGACTTGGCAATGGGAAGAAAAACAAAACAAAACAAATCCTCTGACTTTCTGAGAGGGATAATAAACAGATTGCATATAAATATATGTATTTATAAACATATAACTTAATTTGGATACATTGATTTGGATATAAATTATGTAGCATAGATTATATGAATAGGCTTTACAAATACATACATAAATGAGATGTATTCCACATATCATATAATACAATATTATATGTAATTCATTGCAGTATAATATATATGTTTATATTAGCTAAGTAAGTATATTGGAGACTGTCACGTGCCATGAAAATAAAGAAATGGGGAGACGGCATAGGGATGAGCAGAAAGGCTAAGTTGGAATGTAAACACGTTGGTTACGAAAGGCGTCAGTGAGGAGGGACATCCGATCACATAGGAGGAGGAGATGGGGAAGGGGCATCCAAGGGAAGGGTTTTCCAGAAAGGGAGCATCAGGGCAGTGTAGGAAGAAGCACGGCTGATGGCTGGAGTGTCTGGTGGGTGGAGACACAATTAGACAGCCATGTTGCTAGTACCAGTGGGAGATGGATGGGGAGTGTAGGCAGACAGAGACGATGGGGATAATGGGAAGTGGTCCAACCCTGGATACATTTTGATGGCCAAGTCAACATTTATCAGTATTTGATGACAAGTTTGTTGCGGGTGCAAGGGAAGAGGGTGGTCAGGGAGAATCCCAGTTGTGAGCCTAAACAGCCTAAGGAGGGTTTGACTAGGGGAAATGACCAGGAGCGGGGAGAGTGGGCCCATCCGGAGCTCAGTTTGGGAAATAACCAGGTTTGGGATGCCTATTTGTTATTCAAGTAAATGCTATAACATGCTGTTTGGAGTATGCTCTAACTTGGGGATATAAATTTGGGGGTCACCACTGTATAGGCGGTCTTTAAAACACAGTGGAGACTAAGTGCCACCAATTAGCAGGAAACCCAAGGGCACATGATAAGTGGGAGCCACCGGATGGAAGAGAACAGATCGACATTGTCAAATGTTGCTCTTAGGCTAAGTAATGCGATGACCAAGAAGGAACCATCAGGTATGGACCCCTGGGCAGCTTCGCAGGGACTCTCCCAGAGGCATTTGGGTGAAGGTCTGATGGGTGTTAGTTCAAGGAAGAATGGACAAAGTTGGGGAGAATCAATAGGGTTGTTGCTGGAAGGAAGAACATATAGGAAATGTTTGGTATAAAAAATTAAACCCAGAGTTCATTTTATTTTCCTTTTTGCTTTGTTGTGTTACGATAAAATACAAAATAACGTGCTTTGTGTGTTGATTCAAGGCTCCATCGGAGGGGGGATATCCAAAGCTTTGGGAGAGAGGAGTGAGCTCCTGGAGCTTCATAATGAAGGCAAAAGTGAGAGAAGCCAAGTGCCCAGGTGGAAGGCGTGGCCTTATCCAAAGACGGGCAGGTCGTGTGCAGTGCAGGAGAGAAGCCAGGCACAGAGGCAGCCATGCAGGTGGGCAACGAGTGGTGGGAATTCGAGGTCTTTGTCTCCTGATTGCCTCTCAGAATTATAAGCAAACAGGGAGCAAGGTTGACCTCTGAGTGTGAAGATTGAAATCTGGAAGATGAAATTTCGCCTTCTGCCCACAATGGACTTGTGGAGACCTACCCTCCACCACATCAGACAAACCACATGAAGCAGTCGTGTTGAGACACCGGAGCACGGACAGAGTGCCAACGAGGAGGTGCCAGTTGGAACTGTCTTCCGTGCTGGTGGGGATGCACACTCGCAAAGTGCCTTTGGAAAAACCCTTGGAAGTCTACTGTAAATGTAAACATATTGTTACCGTATGACCCGGTAATTCTCTTCCTGTGTATTTACTGAAGAGCAATGAAATATGTTCACATAAAAACCCCGTCTACGAAAATTTTTAGCGGCTTTATTCATAATTGCCCAAAACTGGAAAGAACCCAGATGTCCTCCAAGTGATGAATGGACACAAAACTGTGCTGCCTATACACAGTGGGATTTTATTTGGCAACAGCAAAGAAGGAGCTATTGATATGTGCCGCAGCACGGACGAGCCCCAGATGCATTATGCTAAGTGAAACAAGCCAGGCTCAAAGGCTGAGTGATGTATGACTCCATTTATGTGGCATTTCCAAGAGGCAGAAATACAACCACACTAACGGTGGCTAGAGGTGAAGTGTTGGGGATGGGTCTTCCTACAAAGGACCAGCCTGAGGACGAATTACTTGGGATGATGGAACTTCTCCATCTATAGACTGTAGTGGTGGTTACATAAATTGCACACATTGTAAGGACGCTTATAAACATATGCTACCAAGATTGTCTTTTCTTATATTTTAATTTTCTGAAGTTATCTTTAAAAACGTGAAATGAGGGGCGCCTGGGTGGCTCAGTCGGTTGAGCGGCCGACTTCAGCTCAGGTCATGATCTCGCGATCCGTGAGTTCGAGCCCCGCGTCGGGCTCTGTGCTGACAGCTCGGAGCCTGGAGCCTGTTTCGGATTCTGTGTCTCCCTCTCTCTGACCCTCCCCCGTTCATGCTCTGTCTCTCTCTGTCTCAAAAATAAGTAAACGTTAAAAAAAAAATTAAAAAAAAAAACCCGTGAAATGAAATGAGTGATTTCCAAGGGACATATTAATTATTAACATTGACTCAAGGTATGATAGGCTTGGACAGGAAAGTAACCATAGAAGAAATTAATAAATGGGGGTCAACACACATCCAAAAGACCCAAGCAAATATGCCCAACTGATGGTTGACAGAGGTGCAAAAGAAAGTCAATGGAGAAAAGATAACTTTTTTGGCCAATGGTGCAGGAACGGTGGGACATACACTTCACTGTACGAAAATCAACTCAGACTGGATCATGGGCTTACCTATAACACACAACTGTAACATCTGCAGAAAAAACCCAACATGGGAGAAAACATTCAGAGCCCAAGGCTGGGTGAAGGTTTTAGACTTGACACCAAAGCATGATTCCTAGAAGAGAAGATTGACAAATTGGGCTACATCAAAGATAAAAACTTTTGCTCTGACAAAGATCTTGTCTTCCCCTGGATGAACAGTGAAGCTCTAGACTGGGAGAAAATATTTGTAAAAAACCCAGGCCTTGGGGCGCCTGGGTGGCGCAGTCGGTTAAGCATCCGACTTCAGCCAGGTCACGATCTCGCGGTCCGTGAGTTCGAGCCCCGCGTCGGGCTCTGGGCTGATGGCTCAGAGCCTGGAGCCTGATTCCGATTCTGTGTCTCCCTCTCTCTCTGCCCCTCCCCCGTTCATGCTCTGTCTCTCTCTGTCCCCCAAAAAATAAATAAACGTTGAAAATTCACTTTAAAAAAAAAAAAAAAACACCCAGGCCTTGTACCCGGAATCGATGAAGAGCTCTCAAAATGTGAAAATAAAACAATTAGGAAACTACATTTGGAAAATGGACACAAGACGTGGGCAGACATTTCACCAAAAACAGCACACAGATACCAACAAGTATAGGAAACATGGTAAATGTCAGTAGCCACGAGGGAAACAAACAAAAACCAAAACTAGATGTTACTACACACTTATTATAATAACTAAAATAAAAAACTGGGATCACACCAAGCGCCGGACAAGACACCCGTCGATGGGCTCGCTCACACGTGGCTGGTGGGAGTGCAAAGTGGGGCAGCCATGTGAAAACTATTGATGGTTTCCCTACAAAACGAGACACACACTTATAACAGGACCCGGCAGTTCTCTTGTATACTAATTCTAGAAAATTGAAATCTTAGGCTCACACAAAAGCCTGCACGTGGGTGTTCATGGAAGCTTTATCCATAATGGGAAAAAACTGGGGAAAAAAACCCCACGGATTTCCTTCAGTGGGTGAAGGGTTAAACCAATTGTGGTACAAACAACTTGGATGCATTTCAAGGGAATTACGCGCGGAAGCCGGTCTCCAAATGTTACATGCTGCAGGAGTCCGTTTATATAACATTCTTGAACTAACCAAATTGTAGAGATGGAGAGCACATTAGTGGCTTCCAAGGGTTAGTGGTGGGTTGGAGGGGGATGTGGCCGCCAGGGGATCCTCGTGGTGCATCATAATTGTGGGGTGATTACACAAGTCTACACATGTGACTAAATTGCACAAACCTAAACATGCACGACAGACGACAATTCATAAACTAACAAATCTCAGTGAGCGGCGTGGGTCACAGCGAGGCCAGTTCCTGGCTTTGATGCCGTACAGCCGTTATGTAACAGGCCACCGCCGGCCCCTGGGGGAAATTGACTGAAAGATACACGGGACCTCCCTGTACATTGTTTTGCAACTTCCTGTGAATCCAATAAAACGTTAAATAAAAATACATGTAAACTGCATGTGCAGATGTATGCGTGTGTGAATATCATCAAACCGTTCGTTTTACTTGGCTTAGTAATTCCGATTTTAAGAAATTTGCTTCGGGAGATCATTACATAGTTGCCCAATGGGGTTTATTATAGCAGAGTTCACAACAGAAAAACTTTGGGGAAAAATGTGTACTACTGTCAAGAAAGAACGCCTCAACTATACTGTGTGAGATACAAATAATTTTTAATACAAAGGGAAAATCATAATATAACGTGTAGTAGAATGCATGATGTTGTAAAGACGTATACAAAACCACTCTCATTCCGTGAAACCTGCTCCAATGACCACTCCTGAAGCCAGTCAGTCAGATTCCTCCTTTCTCCTTAAAGCTGGTCAGCCGGCAGGTGCAGCCAAAGAATATGCTCTCATTGCCAAAGCGTCAGCCGGTTTCTAAACAGTCCTAACCGTCCACCAATCCCTGAGGCCGCACTGTGAACATCCGTGGTCCATCAGATCAGCTCCCCGCGGTGTTCACAGCACGGCTCTCCCTGGCTTATGCAAATGAGCAACTCTGACTGTTTCAGACCCTGAGCCTGTATTTCTTTTCATCAACAGCAGCAGCGGCGGGCCAAGCAAGTGGAAAAGTACTCACCCAAAACAAGGAAGGGCTGAGAAGGGTGAGTCATGAGATCTTCAGGAGCCATATCAAAAGCTGAGGACGGTCTCTTTCCCTCTGGACGAGGGGCCGGCACGGCCGCCATCTAGATTTGTTGGACGACCAAAGGAAGGTGGATGCAGGCTCCGGCAATACTGATTTAGAAGGGTCCAGATGCTACGCCAGTAATCACACACTTGATTTGGGAGGTCATTCGTGTCCACCCATGAGCCCCAAGAGGAGACATCCTTCCTCCTGTGGATATTCCTTTGGTCGTGATGATTCTCTGTGTGTCTCACCTTCGTCAAGCATGCATTCCGCAGCTTAACTTTTATGTGTGTGTCGTCATTTTCGTGCCCTCCTGTGTTCTCCCCATACCACTGAATCGGGGACAAACGCCATTTGAAATGGCCTGGCCTCTCGGCACTGAGTGACCACGGTCACACATGTGCAGTGTGGCAAGCCCACCAAGATGGAGACCATGCTATTGAGGGAGATCTGGCGCTAGAAGTTGATGTGTCAAAGCGGGGCCCACATACTCAGCTTCAGGCCCCTCCAATGCAACACAGGAGCAGCTAACGGTCAGCCTCCTGGAAGGTCGTGCGTTTATGCCTTTTGTGTATTAGAGTGAGCATTCTCGTAGACTGGAGACCCGGTGGGGCGCCCCACCCATCCCCCGGTCTGACTCGGACAAGCCTGTGAGGGGGGCTCCCCACCTGGGAGTAACAGACACCCGGTAAGGAATTTCGTGGCCGTCACGTATTTCCAGGTAATATTCAGTGGGCGTCCTCCCGTGACACTCAGTTTTCCAGGAGGCTGTCCCTGTGGCCACTCCCTCCCTGTGTCTCCCAGCCAGGGTGGACCCAGCCCTGGCCATGACCTCGCATCCTGGGAACCGATTTGGTACCCACCGAGGGTCCAGAACAAGGCTTTCAGCCTCCCGGTGGGTGGTTTTGCACACTGTCCCCGGCCGACCTCCTGCGGGTCTCGTCAACATGCTTTCCAATTCGTCTCGGCTACATGGCTCCCTTTTAACTGTGGAAAGAATGACAATAATGGTCAGGTTATTGTTAAACAAGATAAATTGTTATAAATTATAATTTTCTCTTAAAACATTTTTAACGGCACGTTAACTGATAAGGCACAATGGAGGGGAAGAGAAAAGAGAGGTTGCTAAGGAAACAGTAGGTTTAAATGAGCGTCAGAATGAATAAGAGGTAAAATGCATGGAAACTGGCTATATAATTAAGCTCTGTCACCGTTTCCCAGTTGACAGCGGTCGGGGCTGCAGAAAAGACAGGCCTCTTTTCTGATCCGCCTGGGCCCTCGCTGGTGTCATGAGTGAGGCCAGATGGAATCTATTCCCCTTGGCCAAACTCCCTGATTCCCCAGCCCTAACTTGGGTTGTGCCCTCGTGGTGAATTATACATTTCACACGTTAGCCTCTGTTTCCCGACTTTCTACGGAGGAGGACGACACTGCAGAGAGGCACAGGGCCCGGTGCAGGGTCCCGTCCCCCCGGCCCCGGGCCGTGTGCGGTCCCCAAGGCCTGGCTTCTGCCCGGCTGCGTGCAGCCCTGAGAACCGTGGCGTCTTTGTCTGACAATGGAAAATATTACAAGCCATCAATAAGGCTGATTTTCAGAGAGCGCGCACCGAAACGAGACATTTCCCTGAGAATTGCCTGGCCGATTTCCTGACTTGGAATGTGTTTTCCTTCTTAAAGTTTTTTGTTTGTTTGTTTGTTTCTTTTATATTAAAAATAACAAAGCAAAAATTGCTTTAGGTTAGATAAATAGAAGCCATATGCCTATGGTGACTGATGGTCAATGAGAGTGGGTCATGACTGGAGAGACAAGGGACAATAGAAAAGGGTAGATTGAGAGAGAGGGATAGACACAGAGACAGAGAGAGACAAAGAGACAGGGAGATACAGAGACAGAAACAGAGATACAAGAAGAGACAGAAAGAGGCAGAGAGAGATACAGAGACAGAGAGAGATAGAGGAATAGGAAGAGACAGAGACAGGGAGAGACAGAGACAGAGTGAAAGAGAGAGAGACAAAAAGACAGGGAGATACAGAGACAGAGAGACAGGGAGACAAAGACAGAGAGATGGGGGAAAGGGAGAGACAGAGACAGGGAGAGACAGAGACAAAAGACAGAAAGAGACAGAGAGGCAGAGACAGAGAGATAAGGAGAGATAGAGCGAGATAGAGAGACAGAGGGACAAGGAGAGACAGAGAGAGAGACAGACAGACAGACAGAGACAGAAACAGACAGGGACAGCGAGGACAAGACAGACAGCAGGCACGGAAGATGAGAGACCGCATGGAGGAAGGACCACAGGACAGGTGGGGAAGGAGGAAGGCGGAAGTGAGGTCTGAGCCCCCATGAATGGAGGAGCCTCCAAAGGCACAGAGAGGAGGGGCGTTGTGGGTCTGCGGTCCAGGAACCAGAGAACTCACACAGCCCAGAAACTAAGTGTCACAGATGAACTGTCCCCCCCGTGAGTCCATTTCATCTGGGCTCGCGTTCTACTTTCCATCAGTCAGGTGTCGTGATGCAGAAGAGCCTGGCCCGGTGTCCGCAGAGATCTGTCCCTTGATGTCCCTGCTCCCCAGTGGACCCCACCACCTGCCCATCACACAGAGCGGCCACGATCGCGGGTCCAGGGACCATGACTTTGCGCCTCTGCTCATCACACTCACGGGTCCGCCTGCGGGGCTCAAGTCTCGTTCTGCGGCATCCCTAAGGATTCCCTTGATATGAACGGGGAGTAGGGAACGCCACACAAGCCTTTCCCTTGTCCGAGCCCCGAACTGTCCTCACACAGGGAGGAGGGCCTACTTTGTTTTTTCCGTGAAAAGAAGAGCTTTGAGAATGCGAAATTCAACACTCGTGATGCATTTCTAAATCTGTGTGCCCAGACCTGTAGGAACAATAGGATGGAAAGTTTGAGAATTGTCTCCGATCACTTGACTTGGCAGGAGAGGGAGAAACATAATGATACAAGACAGCAATCATCTGCCTTCCCAGAATGCAGAGAGAGGGTAGAATCAGAGAGAGGGTTTTATTGAGCAGAATCCGGTTCTGTGGTAATTTTAGGGCAGGACTTCCTGTGGCACGAATGTTTTAATCCTGAGGTTTTATGGGAGGGTCTGCAAGGAGCCTGTTCAGCATTAGAAAGAGATACCACCCGGGAGTGTCTGTCCTCAGAAGCCACTCTGCTGTGAATGACAGCTGATTGTCTTAAAGCGTTCCAATTGTCCCGCTCCTGCATCATTAGATGACAGTTACAGACGCGCTTAAAGAAATCTGCGGCCAGGTCCACCTGGCGTGAGACGCGCAAGGTGTGATTGGAGGATCTTCCTACTTACAAAATCGCCTCCTCAGTCAACTCTTAGGGCTCCCACGGCGTGCAAGCTTCTTGCAGGTAGGGACCCCTCTGCCTGGGCCTCACAGCACCCCGTCCCCAGCATCCGGTCCCCAAGCATCCCGTCCCCACTGTGCAGGGGGGCACTCAGTGCTGAGGCCTTTTCCGCATTTGGTGAAGCAACGGCTTTCCGGAAGCTCCTCATTCAAATGCAAACCTGCCATCTGTGTGTGGGGTGTTATCAAATACTACGGCTTATCAACATCTCAGCGGGCCCTGAATTGAAGGCACCGGGCCTCTCGGGGAGGGTGTGGCTTAGGGACACCAGTGGTTTGCTCCTGAGAAACATAAACATAGAAACATGAAAAAAATGGCTTTCCGCATAATGTCGAGCTCGATGTGACCCTAATTGTCTGTCTGGCTCTATTCCAAACAGTGTGTATTTGATCAGTGCCAGCTTGCTTCCCGAATTTGTCTGGTGCAAACACTCACAGGCCCCCCAGCATCGAGCATTGGCCTCCAAACAGGGGGCGTCCACAGCTCAGCCTCTGGGCATGTCAACCACACGGGAGAAATAGCCAATCTGAACGCTATCCTCTGAACAAGATTTCGAGGTGACCGTAACAGGGAGTACACACTCTTCCCCAGAGTCACTCTGATCCTTGTCATGCGCATTTTATGTCCCTTACTACCTGGGGCTTCCTTTCGGCTCAACTCCCAGAAAGAACTGTCTCTTGACAAAAGACACCGAGTGACCCTCTCACAACGTACGGATTTAGCACACATGAGCTTAATCGCTCTGAAGAAAACAGAAAAGGTTGTGGGCCAAATACACTCATGTTGGAGAGACAAAGGACTGTTCGGCGTCCAGTTTCTTGCCTTTGCACGGTGAGTCTGGGTGGGAGGCTGCAGGGGGGACCGGTGACCACCGCAGGCTCCAGCCTGAGACCGGTCAGTGCAGAGGCCCCCTGCCTGTGCCCAAGGCTGATCCGTGACAGGTCATGTCCGGTCTCAGAACATCTGGAAGGCTGTAGATAGGGAGGATGGAGTCTGGAGACTGGATTAAAATATGATTCTGCTCTCCGTGAGGGCACAACCTCAGATCTGCTGTTCACCTCATCTCCACCGATGTTGTTGGGGAACAACAATATTATGTACCCTAATATGCTATATGAAGTTTGGCAAAATGGATATTGTTATGGGTATATCCATACATCTCCATCCATACATCTCTATCATCTATCTATCATCTAGTCTCTATCATATTCAATCATCTATCTACAATCTAACTATCTATCTATCTATCTATCTTCTACCTATTATCTTTCATCTATTTCTTATCTATCATCATCAATCCATTATACATCAACCATCTACCTATCATCTGTCATCTGTCTATCTATCTACCTATAATCTATCTAATCTATCTATCTATCCATAATCTATTTCCCCATATTCATTGCCTAGTACATAGATATATTCCACTACGAATGACAGCCATTAATATAAGCATCTTCCTGAAGACTTCTCTGGATTGTAATTCCATTGGAATGCCATACTTCCTGGACATAATCATGTTCTTTTCATCCAATTCTCATTCATAAAAACATTTCGAGACTCTCTCACGTGTGACTTCTGTAGGTACACACTGACCGTATTTTGGCAAGCGAAGGATAAAATCTATGTGCCTTTCCTGGGGCTCAGGCAGGGCGTTTAACCAGCTCAAATAATAGCAAGGTCATTTCGTCTCAGATGCCTCTGTATACGATGTGGACTGGCCTACAGCTTACTTATTCCATTCATTTCAGCCGTGTTCATAATCGACACCGACCTCGACAGTTTAACTGAGTCTGGTCAAGTGCTGAGAGAATTAGTTTCTTCAGCTCCCACCTGACCTGAGGAACCGTCTGGGGTAGGAAGGATGGCAGGTTGGGACTAACGCAGCTGAGCGGAGACAGTTCTCTTAGCTCTTGCTGGGAGACAAAACAAACAAAAAATAAAAACACCAACGCTATTCTCATATATACTTGCGTTTACAGAAAATAAAGTAGCAGCAGGAGGGGAAAAGGGAACAAACAAACAAGCCATCGGAAGAAGACAAGAAGCCAGGCTGCAGGAAATACACCATCACAGCAAGTTAATAACACACGAGTGATGCTTTTTAAAAACCAGAACTTGGATGGTGGAAAACAGAACCAACACAACAATGATCAAGGGGCCATGTTCACAAGCACGGGAGGGGAAGCTAGTGCAGACACGCTGGGAGCTTGGGTGGGACCTCACAAAGTGGAGTCGCACCACGTGTGCACCGTGTGGACATCAATCAAGTTCTTGGGGATTTCCCACCTGATTGGGAAACTTCTGTTCTAGCAAAATCCTGCACACAAATGTTACAGCATCGTTATTTGTAATCACAGAAACTGGACCAAACTGCATGCCCTTCTATAGGATAATGGATAAACAAACCGTGATAAGAAGAAACACTACCCGGCAATAAAACGGAATGAGAATCAGGATATGCAAAGATATGAGTAAAGCTTAAATGCAAAACGCCGGACTGAAAAGGCCGTGTGCTACATGAGCGCTTTGATAGGAGGTTTTAAAAGAGGCATGGCTTGGGGCGCCTGGGTGGCGCAGTCGGTTAAGCGTCCGACTTCAGCCAGGTCACGATCTCGCGGTCCGTGAGTTCGAGCCCCGCGTCGGGCTCTGGGCTGATGGCTCAGAGCCTGGAGCCTGTTTCCCATTCTGTGTCTCCCTCTCTCTCTGTCCCTCCCCCGTTCATGCTCTGCCTCTCTCTGTCCCAAAAATAAATAAATGTTGAAAAAAAATTTAAAAAAAAAAAAAAAAAAAAAGAGGCATGGCTGAGAGATGGAAAGAGATCGCTGGTTGCCAGGGGTTCGGTGGTAGGATGGGGGGGACAGGTGAAACACGGGCGAAGCTATCCCGTGGGCACTGCGGTGGTGGGGAGGTGTCATGGTGTACTTCTCAAAATCCATACAGTCTCACAGCACGAAGAGAAGACCTCAGCATGTGCACATTTCATACACATACGCACACGTATGTCAAGACGTCCCAGGATGGATTGCAGGATGTGACAAAATAATCGAAGTCTAATAATCATGGCATCTAATAATCAAGTGATCTCACTGAGGGGCTGGGGGAAATGCTGACCTCAGTCATTTGGAGGTCTTGGAAGGAAGTCTAAGACCAAATGCAAAAGAAACTGTAAACGATCGCCGGATGCCAGTTGATAAAGCTGTTTCCCAAGAGGGTCCAAATGAACAAGCCTGGAATACTAGCCGTGTAGACTGGAATCGGACGGTTATGGAAACGGGGGGTGGACGGCGGATGGCAGGAGCCAGTGTTCTCACCGGCGGTGCGGGAGGTCGAAGAAAAGCAAGGAAGGAGACTGGAGCGTTTGGTGTCATAGCAGATTAGAACTAGGCACCGTGCTATGAACTCATGTGCAGCTTCACAGAGATACAGAGAATTGCGCCTAGTCGTATTTGTATCCCCACGTGCATACCTGGTTTAATGTGCGCACACATCTCCTTATGTCAGCTGAGAGGTCTAGAAGCAATGGCTTCCCACTAGCAACACGCACAGCATCACATCTGGGTTTGTCAATATTCCCCAAGAACATGGCTCCTTAGAGATGAGCTTGCTTCTGGAACCAGGGCAGGAAATACACAAGGCGAGCCTGGAATATCTGAAAGTGCCAGAAAATAAGAAAGTGTTACACACACACGCACACATGCATGCACACACTCAACGATGGGCTCTGTCGAAGGGACACAGAAGCCAACTACGGAGTCCCCAGTAGCCAAACCTGGAAGAACAAGAAAATAGACATGGTGGTATGGATGGGCTTATTACGCAAGGTATACAATAAGTGTCCGTACGTCCACAGTGATATAAAGAGAAGATTAAATAAACGCATGGAGAACAAGAGACGCATCCCCCAGGCAGAAGAATTCCTAACATTTCTTTGACACCCCCCCTCTTGGCCACGAGGCGTAAGTCATCATTCCTCGTGCGTGCCCTCCAGAGAACAACTTCCTCCCCAGGAACACAGAGTCGAAAGGGGGCGCAAAAGGACGACTTTACCGCGTAAACCTGGCACACAGCATTTCTGCTGGTGTCCAAGCTTAGCACCCACAGCAATGTGTCCTGGACAGTGCACGACTCTCCCATGTGAGGTGGGAATAGAACTTCATGCTTTTCCTCCAAAATACACACCATCCCCGACTATCCACGAGAGAAGCATCCGACAAATTGAAAGTCAGCACATTCTACAAAACACGGGTCACTACTTCTTAAAGCTGTTTCAAGGCCATCCCAACCAAGGAAAAGTCACTGTCGGAGCCGAGAGGAGCCTGCCCGACTCCATGACTAAGCGTGATGCGGTGTCCCTCACGGGATTCTGGAGCAGAAAGGGGACGTTACGTAAAAGTCAAAGGAAGTATGAATAATGTATGGACTTTAGTTAATGATCATGTATCAATACTGGTTCATTAATTGTGACAAATATGCCCTATTAATCTACTAAGGTATCAGTAACAGAGGACATCGGCGGTGGGTTACATGGACGCTTTTTATAACATCTTCACAATATTCCTGTAAATGAAAAACTGTTCTAAAATTAAAAGTTTCTTTAAAAAATTATAGGACATCACAATACTATTCAGCAAGAAAAGAATATTTAATTCCCTCTTTCAATGAGCGGGTATGAGCGGTTTAAAACCAGCAAGTACCAAGTGGGAAAATATGCCGGCCTTGCCTTTGGATTTCTTCCAGTCACGGATGATTGGGTGACTCCAAAAGAGGAATGAAAGAGAATGGCCCTAGGAAGTGGGCATAGGACGTGTTTTCTGCGCGTGAGGCTGAAGGAGAGGACGTGCCATGGTGACCGTCACAGGCTCTGCCCGATGAGGTTTGATCTGAACTTTGGAGAAATTGCTCCCTGATACGGATATTCTGTCTTTGGTACATGAAAGAGGGTCTTTTTGAGGCCAGTGGAAAAGCAGAGTGAGGGAAGGGGGCTGGGGAGTGAAAAGGGTCTGCCGAGAAGACAACACCTCTCCTGGAGCCCAGGGTCACTAGGTGTGCAGGTAGCAGGTGCACCCAGGGGAGGTGCGGGCTGGGAGCTGGCTGGACGCAATTAAGAAGCAGCTTGAGTAGACGCCTTCCCGCGGTGCGGTGAGTCATTCACGGAGAAATGGAGAGATGGAAAATTAATGAGGGCAATTTTAGAATCAGGGCGCTCATTATAGTGCCATGCGTATGCTTTGAATTAGAATAGGAACAACAGAACAAAGGACTCTGAAGGGTGCTCTTTGCCTTGAAGTGGTCCCGGCTTTCACCTCGAGACACGGGAGCACCAGCAGCCTCTGCGCCCTAACACCCGGGTCACTTACAAGTCGGCTGACGCGCCGCTCGGCTCCAGGGCCGCGTAAACTGGTCCTTTCAGGGCTGCAACCGCACGGCCTGCGAACTAGGAGAGTCCCGCACCGTGGTCCGGAAGGGAAAAGGTGTTCTTGCATCCTGCGTGTTTGGGGAGGACCCAGAGTTTAAGAGTATTACCTTGAAAGAATTCTGTAGGTGATGATACCGTTAGAAAACAGCAACCTAGGTTTTAAAGTAGTAGGAAAGCTGGAGAAATGGAAAAAAGGAGCCAGACTGGTAGGCACAGAGCAGCAGAAAGGGCGGCTGTGAGATTCAAAACCCACGTCCGTGGTTTTGCATCGGTCACCGGGTCAGGCCACTGGTCACGTTGGAATCAGAACCCTGGTCTGCTATTTAATCTGATAACTCATGTCCTTAAGCGTGGGCAACATTTTAAGATCTGTGCCATTGGTCTCGTCTTCTGATTTTTCTGGACTACCACACGTTCCTACTAAACGAGAGAAATCATTTTTGCCAGCTTCTGTGTTTGAAATGGTCATTTCACCACTTAATCACCATGAAAGCTTTATTATTTGGGGTTACCGATTTAGGACAATGTTGAATTTGTAAAGCCCTGACCTGATGGCTCTATGGATCTTGCTTTGAAATTGTATCAGAATAAAAAGATGTGTCTACATCTCTTTTGCTGTACCTTTAAGTAAGAGTTTAATTAGAAATAAGTGACATTTAGAGGTAACCGATACTGAAAAAAAAGTTTTCGAATGTTTTCTTTTTCCATCAGCAGTCTCGACTTCATGGGTCAGAAGATTGTTTACTATCAATTACTTTGCAATTTGTCAGAGTCACATAAATTAGGAAATTTGTTATACACTATGAAGCCTAGAACAATGCACATTTCAATAAAATGAAAATGTTGCCCATGAATAAAAATGCAAGAGTAAATATAGCCTTAACTCTCTCTCCCTCTCTCTCTCTGGACCTCTGTCTAAATAATGAATAATATGTGATCATTTTAATTCAGTTCCAAATCTTTCCCATTTTTCTTCGTGTGATCAGTAGACATTCTTGATATAATTACAAGCTGTCCTTTTGTTAAAGACTCAATTATGTTCTACTGCATGCACGAGGGCAAGAAACAAACATATGGGAAGCATGTAGAGTCCATAAAATCATAGTGAACAGAGAGCAGCCGAGATTATGATGTGAATTAGTCTCATCATCTAGAAGAGTTAGAGTAAAAGATGTCTCCATATATTTTGTTTTTGCTTTCTTGTGTGGCCATAATTAGCCGTGATTTGGATCTATTAGTACTTTCTTGTTATTGGAGTGGGTTCAGAGCTAAGTCCGGTGGATAAAAGAGCCCTGTCTAAGGACATTACCCAAACAATAGCAGTCTGTCCCCTCTGCCGCTGCCTGGGGCTATGATCTCTGTTGGGGCGACAGTAGTCTGGCTGGGAATTTAAAAGGAATTTCTGGAGAATTAGATGACCACAGGGAGTTTTGAAAGGCTGTGACATATTCTCAGACATCTAGAAAGCTACGTGCATGAGGGGATGTCGGTGCCTCTGCCCGGGGAGGACGGAAGATGTGTGCAGGGAGGAGGGCCCCGCTGCTCAAGGAGCTAACCTTGAAGCCCTGTCCAAGCAGAAAGGGAGGGCTAAGACCATCTTGTAATTTTTCCAAAGTTTGGAGGCATGCCTTCCCACATAGACCCTCTTGGCCAGGGGTGTGAGACAAACAGGCCAAGCATTTGAGAAATATCTTCCAACCTGTCATTGGCAGAGCGCTAAGTTATACTAACCCTGGGAGAAAGCAGCCAACGGAATGTGTGTCTGATGGATGCAGTAGACAAACGCTTTCAATTAACTCTTATAAATATTTTCAAGGAAGTAAGGGAAACGATGTTTAACCAATTATAATAAAATATAATAAAACATGTCTCGCCAAATAGAGAATATCAACAGAGACATATAAATTATAAATAGAAGCAAACGGAAAAATCTGGAATTGAAAGGTAAAGTAACTGAAATGAAAACTTAATCAGAGGGGCCCGAGAACATATGTGAGCTTGTAGAACTGGAGGGTAAGTCAACAGAGATAATCCAGTCTCAGGAGCAGAAAAGACGGAAAAGCAGGGAGTTGGCAGAGAGATTCCTAAGCCCGTAGGACTCCATCAGGCGGACCTACCATACGCATCAGGTCCGTCCCAGAAGGAGGAGAGAAATACATAGCAACAGGAAAAATATGCCGTGCAAAATACCCATGTAGAAATCCAAGAACCTCCATGAAATCCAGGTAGGTGTAACAGATTCACACCAAGAGACAGTCTGATTACGCTGATGAAAACAACAAAGATTAAGCCAAGGCGTGCAAACATTTTAGCACAATACTTAGCACGCTGCTCACAATTACTTGTTAGCCATTGTGGATAGTATGCGTGAGTCACCGTTTATCACGAGGGATAACATTTATTGAATGTTGCATATTGATATGAAGACATGTTAGATGCATTATTGTATTCAATTCTCATTTAAAAATGTCCCTTTCTGTCTCCCTCTCTCTCTGCCCCTTCCCCGTTCATGCTCTGTCTCTCTCTGTCCCAAAAATAAATAAACGTTGAAAAAAAAAATAAATAAAAATAAAAATGTCCCTTTCTTCTCAGCCTCCTGCTTGTTCTCCCCTGATTCACTATCCCCGCCTCATATGAACCGATCCCACAACCTTCCAGGGGGTTCCCCAGGAATTACCCTGACATGTTCTCTTCATCGTTGTCAAAATCACCTTTTGATAGAAATTGGATGCCACTTTTTTCTGCTTAAACTAATTTCCTACTTTTGTCTCTTAGGACAAAACCTGTAACTCTTGTCAAGGCTCGCAAGCATGTCCCGTAAATGTGTCAGCTGTCTGTGTTCTCTCCTCGAGAAGCCAGATGTTGGACATCACTTGCTTCCAAATGGTTAATCTAGCTTCAGCCTAAAGACCCTGTTCTGGGAAGGGCTTTCCTTCCATGACTTCTCTACTCTGGCCCTCGCTTTTGCTTCCAAATATGCCATGTGAGCCCCTGCTGTGACACTCGTCTCAGTTTGTTGTAATTACTTTTTAAAGTGCGTCTGTCTTGCTAGTCTCTAGGCCTCGCAAAAACACAAAAGCATAGGGATGGTTCCCCTTACCACCAAATATGCAACAATTAGCCCAGTCCTGGCGTTGGTCAGATGGCTGGATCCGGCATTCAAGGCCAGCTGCCCTCTTCTTCCAAAATGCCCAATTCATCCAAGCGTTAGTGTTGGCCAACTGAAATGAAACATTTCACTCCAGATGGAGGATAGGGCGCATTTTATTGTTTGCTCACGGTGGTACAGTGAAGCATGCGGATGCATCTAGAAAGCACACGCACAAATCAAAGACAGGATCTGCGATAAATCATCACGACAAAAGCAACGCTTCAAGAGGATTGAGGTACGTCCAACCCTGCATGCTCACCTCTCTTTCCAATGTTTCACTGCTGAGGAAAACGACATTTTAACCCACCTTCTGTCCCTTTCTCAGTCCCCTGTGTGACTCTGGTAGGCTGACCTCTGACGAAAGGTGTAGCTACCTATTAGTTCAGGTAGAAGGTTGAATTTTTCTTGTCCTTCTGTGACTGGTTCCTCCCTTCATACCTTGTGATCGTCTGGCAGTTGGCTTCCCCAGGGTTTTGAGTTTTGCCCGGCAGCCGCGGGCTCGTGACTCGTGACTTCATTTTTCCTGCCGGTGCAGGTGCCGTGGTAGGGCGGCCGGGGCCCCCCCCCCCGTGCTGAGGTACACAGAGCCACCTGCTCACACAGGAGAGGAGGTACGGGCCTCTCACCTTCCCCTGCCCGGCCCCACACCTCCTGCCCATCGCTTGTTCTCTTCCTACTTCCACACGGGTGTTTCCATGAAGAAAGACCATCACTGTAGTTCTTTTGTTTGTTTGGAGACTGAGCTAAAGCAAGGTCGGAGGGAACGGTTGGGAATGGGAAGTAGATGTCGGGCGGGAAGGGTAGAAATGTATCCAGAATTATTTTGTGGCAAAGTTCTGCTAGTGTGGCCTTGTGGAATGGAGCCATCGTGGGGTCACAGGCCAGCCCGGTGCGGGGGAGAATGAACGCTGGCGGCCTGGGGCAGAGCTCCTGTGTATGCCCCACGATTTACAGACCTGGGCAAGCTCTGGGCTGCATCTTTAAGTGGACGGGGCGCCTGGGCTCTCAGTCGCTTAAGCGTCTGACTTTGGCTCAGGTCATGATCTCGTGGCTCGTGAGTTCGATCCCCGCGTCGGGCTCTGTGCTGACAGTCCGAGCCTGGAGCCTGCTTTGGATTCTGTGTCTCCCTCTCTCTCTGCCCGTCCCCCACTTGTTCCCTCCCTTTCTCTCTCTCAAAATAAATAAACAAACTTTAATAAAATAAAATAACGTGGATATAGTAGTTACACTGTCATAGGATGTTGTGAAGGGGACGTCAGCACAGTGTCCCATCATCAGTAAATCTTGATCAGCATTTTCTATCTTCAAACTCACACCATATATCCCGATGACTAACAGTGTTCAAGAGAAATGTGTTTTGGATGACTGTCTTCCAAAGTTGTTTTTATTTTCTTTCTGTTCTGGAATGTCTTTAGTTCTTTTTACTCTTTGCTTGTCTGCATTTCTGTCTTCTCTTCTAGGAGATTGTTGGTTTTAGGTGAAATTAAAAAAAAAAAAAACTATGGGGAGCTTGGAAGAATGACAGCAATACTTGATCTCTGAACAGGCCATAGAAAAATATTTGGGAACGAACGAACTAGTGTCACGGGTAAAAAAAAGTCTGCGTTGTGTCCCCAGAGAAAGCTACCCAGCGGGGGCTGTAGACGAGTAAGTTCAGTGGGAACTTAAACTTGCAAATTCATAGTTCCCTAAAAATTTAATGTCGGATGAATTATTCAGTGTCTACAAGCCTCAGCTTTTCTGTCTGTATAATCGGCATGATGATATGGTTAGTGTAAAAAAAGTAAGAAATGAGAATACACAGAAATCGAGCGATTCACTGATACAACATGAGACTTTCTCCTCTTCTCTGGTAATTATATACCCATTTATATATTAAGATCTTACCCACCTTATCCATATATTCTCAGTCTGTTCTAACCACCATTATCTTATCCGTCTGAGAGCCATGCAACTTCTCATCTGTAACATCCACTTGAAATTAAACGGGTCTTGTCACTTCCTTCCTGTGAGAGCTTGGGCAAGCTAATTCACTAAACTTTAAGTTTCTTTCTCTTTTGCCCACTAAATTGGATTAAGGATAGTGGTTCTGGTGTGATAGCTCTGAGGACTCAGTGGAACAGTACTTGTGAGGCACTGGGCACTGTGCCAGGTAGGAGCTTTGGGAATGTCACGGGTCCTATTGGTTTCACCGGTCCACCATATTACATATCCTCTTATCTGAGCTCATGATCTTGCTTTTCATGTAACTCAGTATTATTTTCCACCTGCATTGGAAAATGCAGAAGAGGTACCTGGTTTCCACTGTCAACTGAAGAATAAATCATTTCAATAATGCCTAAGAAGAGGAAGGAGACAGAGTACAGAT
The DNA here is from genome assembly GCF_007474595.2 of Lynx canadensis. NCBI lineage: Eukaryota > Metazoa > Chordata > Mammalia > Carnivora > Felidae > Lynx > Lynx canadensis. The sequence goes on along the minus strand of NC_044309.1, from coordinate 2,315,937 downwards.
TCTGGGCATAGACCCATAGGTGGGGGCGGCGTGCTGGAATTGGCCAAAACCGTGTTGCTACGGCCCCTGTAAGATGCTCAGGACTTCAAGCCAACTGATGTCAGGTTGGAACTTAAATGGTCCATGGAGACAGTATTTATTCCGTGAAAATAGACAAAAACTACCAACGAGGGCCCCTCCCCATATTGTAAAGCACGTCCTGTGTTCGTCAGTGTTCTCCAGAGAGGCAGAACCAGTAGGGTGCATCTATATAGACAGGGATCATGTCAATAGCTGTCGATGTAGATGTAGATCTGTAGGTCTAGATACAGGGGACAGCCTGGAGGCAGTTGGGTCTCTTGGGGTTTGTCATCAGAAGGTCCGTGACAGCCTCTGTCACTCAGCTCACCCCATGTCATCATGTAGGCATTTTATCACCTTGCATCATCACAAGAAGTAGTGAGTATGGAGATATTTTGAAGGAGAGAGAGAGAGAGGCCACGTTCGTGTAACTTTTATCACAGTACACAGTCATGATTATTCTATTTTATTATTACGTATTGTTGTTAATCCCTTCCAGTACCTAATTTATGAATTACACTTTATCATAGGTGTGTGTACTTAGAAAAACATAGTGCATGCAGGGCTCAGTACTGTCTTCAGTTTCAGGCATCCACGGGAGGTTTGGAACATATCCCCCACATTAAAGGGGGGATTACAGCAGGTGCCTGGACCGAACGACTGACAGTGGATTGGAGCACGAGCTGTAGTCTACATAAGCAGAAAACAAAACTCTGCCTTTAAAAACTGTCTTGATACGCAAAGTGAATATAATACATACATATGGATACATACCATCACCCAATAATTGCATCTGAAAAGAGCCTCTTGTAGAGGTCTATAGAAGCAAAGCAGAGACATCCAGAAACAATGGTTGTATACAAAATGGAATTCAGAATTCTGCAAAGTCTCAATTGTTTTTAACCTTTTGCTCATTCAATTTTCTCATCAAATAATCCTTTGAATGGCTTACTGGATCGACAATAAAGGAAACTCATCTCATATGGTTAATGTGACATCCTTTTCCATGGTTTCACATGGGAGATGTTATTTTTATTGTCGGGTTACAGGGAAGGAAGGTGATTCTGAGCATTTCTTTCATGTCTTTCTTTGATCATGAATCACGAAGAAAATGCACCTGAAGTGTCAGAGCTGCTGTAGCAAATGTTGGTGATTAAGTAAAACAAAGAAAACAAAATCATCCCCCCTACTCTCAAAGTGTGGGACGCGTCCTCTCAGCGTGCCGCTCCCTAGCCCTGCACCCTGTATTCTTCTAGGTAGCTCCCCACGCTACCCAGCATAAGACTTCAAATGTTCTTCTTCAGAATACACTTTCTTTCCGATTGTTTCAATGTTTCATTGAGCCATCGTGCCCTAGTGTTTAGTACTGCAATCAGGAGGAGTGAGAGCGATAGAAAGGTCATCTCTCCTTTTTTCTATCGCTGCTCAGAACCCGGTGGAAGAACGTGCCTGCCAAGCAGGAAACGGAGAGAGCCATCATCATTCGTGAATTCAGTATGTAATGCCATCAACGGTACAGAATGCTCCCCACCGGGTCCTGACGGTGCTTCTGGGAGATCTGGGAGTCAGTGCAAGCTGTGTTTAGCCAGAGGCAGCCCCCCAGATTAGCTGTATTCCCACAGCCCCAGATGCCGAGTAGTCCTGCTTATAACTTTCTACATTTATACTTGCCAGAAGGAACGGATAGAATTTTCTACTGGGTGATGATTAAAATCGGTACGTATCAAATCAGTTAGGTGTGCGTTCAAGCCCCAAGGAATAATTGACATTATACTGATAATAGCAATTGAGGGAAGAGTCTGTATTCCAGATGTGTATTTGTAAACAGGAAGCTGGCATGCAAAGAGTTAGCAAATAACAAAATAACAATGATGAGCAGGTGCTAAATTAGAAAACCAGATCATGTTCTCCAGGGCAACGAAACCACAACCTTCAGGGTTATATTCTCTCCTGGAAAGAAATTATTTGCTTATTACCAAAAAAAAATCAATTTAGTTTTCTGAAAATTAACAACAACAAAAAAAAACTTTACATGGTCAGGGCTTTAACCGACAATGAATAGTACATAGAACAAAGTTTTGCCCTCAAGAAAAGCCAGATTTCTTTTGGACATGTCTCTGGAACGATGTTCGAGCCTCGGGTGACATCCAAAGGACACATGGTCCTTTTTTCTCTTCCTTTATTTCCAAATTGGGCGTACGTTTCCTTGACAGTTTCGACTGTGGAAGTGATATGTTTGCCTTGAGTGTATTTTCTAAATTTAAAATTCACAGAGTCCCCATGGTCTGATTAGCACAAATACTGAGGAGGCCAGTAGCCCGTAGGTCTGGAAGCCAAGGCCGTCCCTGGGAGGCAGAAACGGAACAGGCAGACCAGGGCACAGACGGGGTCATGCTTCTAATCACACAGTTGGCTTTACGCAGCTTCTCCTGGGATGTGCCTATAGAGTCGTTTCTTCTACAAGAAGATATAATCAAACCAAACGTGTGGTCTACCATATTTTTTCCCAAAGGGGATCAAGATCTATTTTGCAGAATTGCTTGACATCAAATTACACACGGCTTGGGGGAACTAGAGAACATCACACACGTGAAGTGGCCAATGTTTTCTTCATCTTCTTCCCCTCCTGGGTTCCCTAGCAGCCAAGTCTATGTAGCAGCCAAGTCTATGGAGGAGGATGCCGGGGCTTCTGTCCGGTACACGTGTGATGGCATCAGCTGGGCTCACAGGCATTTCCGTCGGCTTGCGGTGGGCCTGGAGGGGTCCAGTCTCGGGTCCTGCCTCCCCTTGCAGACTGACTTCCTGTACAGCGGGAGCCTCGGGTGGGGAGGGGGACCTCGGCGTGGTGTTGTTCCTTTAGGGAATAAAATCAGGTCTCTTCTGAACCCGAAATATCACTTCCATTTCTTTCCAGGTGACTAAAGTCATACAAGAGGAAACAAGCCTCTTGAGGCAAACGGATCTGGGTTTAAACCCACAGGAAGGTATCAGTGATTCTCCTACAATCCTCTGGGAACACGTGGTTTGGGAGGTACACCAGTGTGGGGACCATGGCAGCTGGAGGGTGGGGCGGGAAGGGGCCGGACGCAGAGGGGAGGGACAGCCTGCTTCTACTGAGAACTTCCCGGGAGACTTCAGGGTGGGGCTTGTCTCTACTTTCTCAAGTAGGGATGCACTCGAGAAATCTTACTGAGGCAAGATTTATTTGGTAAATAAGTAAGTGTGAAGAAAAGAGGTGACAGGGGAAAGACTCTGAGTTAGAAAAACGTTTTCATTTAAAGAAGATAAAGCTCTGAAACAGATTTATTTTTGACACTTGCCCCAGCAACCCAGGCATTCTGTGCTTCAAAACACAGTCGTGTTAGCTCTTTGATGCTTTTGATGATGTTGTTACAATCCTACTTCTTTCTCTCAGCTCTATATTGAAAATACAAAATCAACCTGCCGCCTTCTCCCTTAGTGTCTCTGTCTCTCTATGTCTCTCTATCTCTGTCTCTGTCTCTATCCTTCCCTCTCCTTCTGCTGCCCCTTTCTCCCCCGCCAGGCTTCTCTGCTTTTCCAGTTTGCTGTGCATCAAACATATGCATTTTTCTTAACAACGTATTTTGATGAAAAATCTCCAAGAGATCAGAAAAATGAAAGATTTAGATCCCGTCTTGATTTATTTATGGTGTTTTGAGTATATCACTTTGAATAATTTTCTTAGTGTGCTTGATATTTCAAGACCTCATCGGACGAACAGAGGTTACTGGTATCAGCCTTCCGCCACTTTGTGTGACGTGTAGAAACCTGACTCTCATTTAGGTCCTTTGATCTCCCCATGGTCTAAATATGCGTCCTAAGTATTCCCTCCACATCCTCGCGTGTTGAGTACCACATCGCACGGTGTCATAACCTGTGCTTCAGCCATCAAATATGGATGAAAAAGATAACCCATTATATTACTCAGTTATTTAAACTTCTGTTATATTTATATGGGTATTTTTTACCCATTCCAACATTTGTTTGTTTTTTTTTTTTTTTCCTTTCTGAAATTCTTCGTTTTCTTCCCTTGTTTCCTTCTCCCATGGAGAAATTCCTTTATCATTCCCTTCAGGTAGGTATCTTAGAGGCTGTTTCTCGAAATTTCCTTTGTCTGAAGTGTCTTCATTCCACACCGCCCCCGCCCCCCCCCCTTGTGTATTCATGAAGCGTATTTCACCGGATAGAGAACTCACATTTCCCAGTCCCATCTCAGGATCTTAAGGACACGGTGGCCTCTGTGGTTTCATGTGACAAATCCATTGACAGTAATGGGCCATTGCTCTCTGGCTGGTACCAATTTTTGTCTTTGTTTTAATTCTTAGAAGTTTAATTATGATGTGTCATGGCACGGATTTCCTTGAGTTTATCCTGTTTGGATTTTACTTAGTTTCTTGAATCTGTAGATTTATGGGGCTTTTTCCCCCTTAAATTTGGGGATTTCCAGCTATTATTAGTAAAATAGTTTTTCTGTCTTGCCTGTCCTCCTTTCCTCTCCCCTGGGACTCTGGTGACATGAATGTCAATTCTTACATTATTGCCCCCTGATCCCTAAGACACTCCTCTTTTTGTTTTCGTCTCTTTTCCTCGTTGTTCAAATTGGGTAAATTCTATTAATCTGTCCTCAAATTTACTGATTCCATCTTTTGTCACCTCCACTCTGCTATTCACTCCATTCCCCAAGATTTCTACTCCATCCTGTAGGATTTCCATTTGATTCTCTCTCTCTCTCTTTTTAAACATAATATCTTTGCTGAGATTTTCTATTTTTTCACTTATTCTGTCAGAACTATATTTGCTCTGAAAGCATTTTCATGAGGCTCCTTTAAAATCCTCTTTGGAGAATTTCAACATCTGATCCATCCTGCTGTTGGTATCTCTTCATTGTCTTTTTCTCTTCCAAGTTTTGATATTTCTGGCCTTTGGTATGACAAGTGATGTTTTATTTAATCTTGGACATTTTGGCCATCATGAAATGATTTAATCTCCTCATCACCCTCCGATAGTCCCCATCCTTCCTTCTTCTGTTTGCTTTTCTCTGCAGGCTGACCCTCTATTGAAGTGTGGCGAGAGGATGGGTGTCTATGTGCACCTGTTCTCTGGGCCCTGCCAGCGTCCCCCTAGCAAAAGTGGGTGCTGGCTCGTAAGGCCTTGTTGCAGAAGATGGGGTAGAACTTTAGGTCCTCCTGGGCCCACCAGTGCCATCTTGCAGAAAGTGGGGTGATAACTTGTAGCACCTGGTTACATCTGGGTGGTCATGTAGGCACAAATCTGGGAGAGGGCTGCTCTATCACAAGAGACGGAGAAAGCAGAGACTGACTCACACTGCTTTGTGGTTGCAAAGTGGGAGTGCAAGCTTCAGTCCCCAGTGGGCCCCTGGCGCTGGTGGGAGAAGAAGGGAATGATGGCTCCCTCTGCCCACCCCCCATTCTACTCCACTGACACAAGGAAACACTGACACATCACCAGTGAGACCAGCTTCCCTCTAACAAGTGTTCAGCAGGAGAGCCGGAGCACTGGCTGGGTCTACCAGGTCAGGAAAGGAGATCAGACCCAGACCCTTGGATCCACCAATACCGCCTCATTGGGGCATTGAACTTCTGTCACCAGCTTTGGTGGATGATGGGGGTGCAAGATAGCTACCTGCTGGGCCTGCTGCAACCCTGGAGGGAGGGGGTTATGGTTCAGTATTTCTGGCGGTCCTTGGCTAGATGAGGGGGGATGGCCAAAAGGCTCCTGTTGTTAGCCTACCCTTTCCCAGTCCTTGGGAAGAGAGAATGGGCTTTCCTCAGAGTTTGTTTGTGTGTGTCTGTGGGAGACTTGGGGTTGGATGTCTCTACAACAGCCCGGCTGGGAAATACGAGAAGCAGTAAAGAAACCTGGAGGGTCCGCAAAGAACTCACTGCCATGTTATCTCCCCTGTCCTGAGGTCCCTGGGCAGTGGGCCTTCTTTTCACCTTGTAGTGTCTTCCCACGCTTGTATATTGTGTTGTGTGCAGTTGTAGGTTGGGCGGTAGCTCTTGCGACAGGGAGGACCTGGAAGGGAAGGGGCTGATTCATGGTGGCTGGAACCATAATCTTGTGTCAGTTGGATGGATTTAGAGGTTGAGGTTTGCTCTTCTCCACAGGATATGAGCGATTCAAATGAGTTCTTGAGCAAATAAGTAGAGAACATTCATTTCATCTCTTAATGACATCTTGAAAATTTGAAATTGTTGCATTCATTTTAGGATATAATTTCCTCAAGATGCAATGTAGTCATCGGCACTTTTTACCCTGTATGATATTAGCCCATTCTGTAAAAATCTGTTAACTTTACTTTGACAATAACCTAATTCTCAGAAATTCAGTTTTAATATTGGCTTACTGAGGAATATTATCTCCTTAGCAGATATGAATCTACACGGAACATAATGTGATGACAGCTCATAAGGGGGTCTGTGTGACAAAGCTGATTCTTATTTAATGGCTTTATTTTTTCCCTTGCTTTGGTTGCCTTATTTCCTCTTTCCTGAGGACGTAAAAACAACATGCCTCATAAGAAACATGTGATTCTGGGTCAGTGGAAATTTCTAGTCAGTTGAAACACTTCTTAGGTCTAGAATTTCACCTTACTTGCCATTGCATTTAGAAGAAATTAATTTTATTCTTCCTGCCCCTTTTTCCCTTGAAACAAATTTAAGCTTACAGATAAATGTAAAATTAGTACCAAGGACTTCCACATCCCCATGACTCATGCTCCCCAGTTCCTCTGTTGTTAGCATTTTACCATGTTTGTTCTAAGACCTCCCTGCCTTCCATATCCTATCTTAATCTCTATCTACACAAATACACACACACACTCACCGCTCTCAGGTCTCTCACAGCATCATGTGCAGCTGCAGAGACGAAGATAAAGAAAGTATATTGTGGATTCACTTTTCAACCCTTGTTCTAGCAACCTTTGCAAAATTCTACTTTGTATCTCACAAACTAACAGACAAACAATCATATATTATCAACATATAAGCCTGCACATCAGGAGATCAATACTGACCCAATGCTTCACACCAATTCACACTTCCACTAAATTCGCAGCAACATCCCCTTGCGTTTCCCAGGCTCGGGATCCAGAGTCCTACTGTGCATTCAGTTGTTCTGTGATTCAACCTCCTTTGACCTCAAAGAGCTTTTTATCCCCCCCCCCCCAAGGACTTTGATAAATTTAAGGGGACCCTGGTCAGGGCCCATCTGGGGATTTTCCACACGCTTCAGCGCACACAGTAGTAGTAGGGACTGAGTGCCCTTCCCAGTGGGCCACGTGAAGGGGCACATCATGTCACCTCCTGCCACCGGTGGGCGCGTTAGCCTTGTCACCTTGTCTACTGCGCTTAAGCCAAATGTCAGCACTTTCCCCTTTGAAATTAATATACATTCTCTGGGGAGACTTTTGAGCTCATACCCTGTTTCTTCTAGAAAGTTCATTTGATGGCTTTAGCACCCATTGGTGTCTCCTGCTGTGTGTGTTGTCACATGGTCATTTCCTAGTTCCATCATCCCTTCTGCATTTATTAGTTGGCATTTTATCCTAAGGAAAGGCTTTCTTTCCTCGGGTATTATTTATTTACTTCCCATATTCATTTGTTTACTCATGTATTTCTGTTTTATTCAACAACTTGCAATGCACTATCATTTATATAAATACTTAAATGGCCTGCATTTGACCATGCTAGGCCCCTTCAAGTTGGCTCTGGTGTCCTTCTGACCCATTCTTCCCATTCTTTGAAGTTGCTCTTTGCTTCTTGGCATAGGACCTAGATCCTAATTCCATCTTGCCCTTTCCCTCCCTTAGCCCTGGAATCTGCTGGAGTCCTGGTTCCTCTCATTGGAAGATGGCTACGAGAAACCAGTGTGTAGACATCAGGTGTGTTTATTGATTATGGGATTGGAGCTAGGGGGTACATACATGTGCACACAAGCACATATGTGCATACCAACACATCTCTATGTTTTTCCTATTTGTGTTATGCAATTTTAAAAACTGAATTCATACATGTATCTGCAACTCCAGCCCAACACTTCAGGGTTCTCTATAGCCTGCCTTCTTTGCTTGCTTATAATTCTCTGACCTTGAGAAAAATGGTGCCCAGTATCCTTAATATATTTCCTCCTTAGTTCGATCCGTTTATTATTTTCTCAATGTCCAATGTCCCTCTTGCATGAGTGACCTCTTTTTCCTTAAATCTCCATGACCACCATTCCCTCAGCCTCCGTATTCTCCAATTCCTTATTCCTAGGCATGCAGGTAACACATAGGTACCTCTCTTCCCAACATTTTGGTATTGGGATGGCCAAGGAAAGTGGGAGGAAGTGTTGAGGATAATGGAAGGGAAGCTTAGTTTTGTTTTTAAATGACAAACATTTAAAAAAATGAGGCCCCCCCAAAGAAAGAATTAGTTCCAGTATAGTGAATGTCGCTGTTTCAGCTTACCAACAAGAATAGTACTAGTAATATGGGAAGTAATGTTCTGGACGACGACCAGCAGGTATACAATATTCAGTGATATTTAGATTCCTTGTTGTGTACTCTGGGAGCACCACATGTAACTTATGGTAGAAGTCTGAAGCTGTCAGCTGAATTTGATGTATAAAATGCCTTTAATTTTAGATAATTAAACTTAACACATAGTATAAGACACCTGCATATTTTTCTTTCCACTTTGTGTGGAGAGGTGTCTGGCCTTGCACAGAATTCCGACTTGAGTGTCATGTGATTGTAACCAAAGAACATCTGAACCCTGTGCCTTAATAGGAAGACCCGGGTCTTCATTCCAGTAGCTCAAGGTCCATCACATGACTAGTTTCCCCCCATAACTAGTGGGGGGTTAAGACAACAGAAAATTGTTCTCAGGTCTGGAGGCTAGAAGTCTGAGATCAACGTGTCAGCAAGGTTGTTTCCTTCTGGAGGCTCTGAGAGGGGAACTGTCCCAGACTCTTCTCCTGTTTCTGGTGGTGTCACCAATCTTGGCTTTCCTCAGCTTGAAGCCGCTTTACTACAGTCTCTCTCTTTCTTGTCACCTGGTCTGCCTCCACCTGCGTCTGTCTCTGAAGCTCACCTTTATTTGTCAGTTATATTGGATTAGGGCCCAGCCAATACCAGTGCGACCTTGTGTTCACTTGGTTGCATCTACAAAGACCACAGTTCCAAATAAGATCACATTTGTAGCTGCTGTGGGTCAGGACTTGAACACATATTTTGGGGTGACAAAATTCAATGCATTGCACTTTGATAGTGAGATAATGGAACAGTTACCATGTGTCTAGATACACCTGCTTGGTTTTTTAAAAATATAATCTCTTAAGGGCATGAGCTATTCAATATTGCTTACTGCACAGTTTCCCTAAATCAGTGTTTGTTTCCCCAAGTACAAATAAAATTTTGATGGCAAAACAAGTGTGTCCCAAGGATCTATTGTGTTTTGTGCTGGAGTTAAATATACAGCCCACATGCCCCAGTCACTTTCTCCCCGGGGTCTTGTCAATCCAGAGGTGCCAAGACTGGTAACAGGCTCCACTTAAGGCTTGCACGGTGGGTCTTATCACATGCAATGTTTTCATTTTCCATTTTCCTCTACCTTCCTCAAATTACCTGTTATGTGGAAGACAATAATGTGCAAAAAGTTAGCAACTGTCAAAATAATTTTAAAACATGCTACTTACAAAGTGCTGCTGTCTAATATACTTTCCTTCTTGCTCAGCGTCAATGACTAACATTCATCAAAGTGTGGAAGGCAACTGCTAAATTGAACGTGATGCCTGCCAGATTTGACTATCCTTTCCTCAGAGGGTGGGCCGCCATGTCATCGGCATCTGGGTAAGAACATTTCAATGATAGGATGGGCCCACTTAGGGGCACTGCAGCATGGAAACCTGGGCATTTGTTCTCTGAAACAGTAAAACATGTTTTGAAAACGATGTGAGAGGACAAATGGGGCAGCAGAAATGAACTTCAGCTACACCACATTCTGGCTGGCCATCCTCACCCATGACGATTCTCTGGTTTTCTAGCCACCAACCCATGGCCCGATGAGGCCAACTTTCCTGGTGATCCCATCTACCACCATCCCTCCCTAACAGAGAAATCAGTTAAAACCCCAAAGAAAGGCTATTAACTTATTTTATCACCATTGGAAGACCCCAGGGCAGAAATGAGACATGTGCTAGTCTAAGGACATGAATATCAAGGGTGGGTAGATGACTCTGTTGTCAAGACCCAATGACCGACTTTAAAAGTTAATACAACCATCTGCCTTATCCGTGAGGAGTATGTCCCAAGACCTCCAGTGGATGCCTGAAATCACAGATAGTACTGAACCCTACATCAACCATGCTTTTTTCTATACACACATACCTGTGACAAGGTTTAATTTATACACTAGAAGAGAAACACTAATAATAAAATAGTACAAGGTTAACAATGACTGTAATAAAAGTGATGTGAATGTGGTCTCTCTCAAAATATCTTCTTGTCCTATACTCATGTGCCTTCTTCTTGTGATGACGTGACATGACACAATGCCCACGTGATGAAGTGAGGTGAGGAGAGCAACGAAGACATTGTGAGGAGGGGTTGGGGTACCACAGGCCTTCTGAGGACGGGTCAGGAGGGCCACCTGCTTCCAGTCCCGGCTGACAGCCTGTAGCCAAAACCAAATGAGGAGATGCTCCTGGAACAAGAAATGAGCTGCACGTGTGTCTGTGGGAAAGCTCACACACAGAGTATGGGGTGGGGGGACATGGGAGCCAGCTTAATAGGCACAAAGATAGAAATGTATGTGACACAAAAAAGCTCATAGGGATGAAATCGGGAAACTGCTATGTCTACATGTCTTAATTTCTTAATCTAGAGGTCCTAATCTCACAGCTTTGCAGATTTAGAGGAAGTAAAGTTGGCTGAATGATAAAAAAAAAAAAAAAGGATTTATTAGGGGGTAAAATAACCAAGACTTTCAAAAAAGATGTTTGGTTGCCTGCCATCAGATTCTGTCATCGTTCTTTTCCAGCTGAAGATGCATACTGGAAAAGGAAGCGTTAAGTTTTAAGTTATTTTCACTATTTGAAACAGTGATTTGTGTTTTAAAGGTGAAATTCAATATCACACATTCAAAATCGCTGCAGTTAATTTCAAAACTTAATTTTGTAAGAACACTATTTTCAACATACGAATTCGTATGAAGAATTCCAGGAAGTCTAAATGAGTACAAGGCAATGGGAAGCTCCAGAAAAAGTGACAGGTGAAAAGGTGTTCCTTTTAATTTGCTGCAATCACAGTTTTATGCTCACATCAGGGTTATTTCTAGGCCAGGGTTGGTGAGGCCTCGGTGACATTTGGACCATACTTGGACTTCTGTTTTAATGTGGATGCTCCGGAATAAGAAGAACACTTACAAGTGGATGCCGAGATGATGCAAAGACCAGAGACGAGAATTGTCAGGAGTCTGGAACAAAAGTCCATGTAGGGAAATTGCAAAAAACTCAGAATATTTCATCTGAAGGACAACAAAGCAGAGAACAAGAATAATACTGTTTGCCAGAAGGTATTTGTCATCTGATACGGTTGTGTGTGGCAGACAAAGGGCAAGACGGGTTTCACCAGGACAACAATGTAGACAAGAACCCCATAAAAGGGAAACTTAATGATGAGAAGCCTTTGGAAAGTGACCAACAGTCTGGAGGAGAGCCTCCTCCGGAACATTTCTGTGCTGGCAATATGGGCACACTCATTGACCTCTAAGTTTTGTTTACCAGGTCTAGGATCCTAAGACATGACTCTTCCAATGTTGGATAATGGCTGTGTTCTGCACTGTTTTTTTTTCCAAGTCAAAAGAGAGAGGTTTACAGTTTAGAGATATTTATAAGCAGTCAAGAGTTATTATATTCACAATTTGCAAAACTGCCTTGACATTCAGAGGTTCAAAGTCAGAAAACTTTGGAGCCTTCTGCACACAAATAAAACTCCCGATATCCCGTAGAACTGCCCAGCGGTGCACGCCTGGAAACCGTGCCTTGCTTAACAGACCACATGCGGACATTCAGATCTGTCAGATGATAATGGAAGGCACAGTGCTTGGAGCTCCACCTTCTCATGTATGACAAGGCAAATGACTCCGCTTTGAGCATAATTGTGCTGTGAATGCACTTCCCGACCAAGCGCAATAGTCACCGATGCAAGTCCTACCTCAGGGGGAAAAAATCCCGAGTCTTAGTTATTTCTGTCAATTGGAAAATTCCATTTGTTGCAAAACAACTAAAAATGTTTCTTAAAATATTCAAGTGCTATTCACTTCTAATACTCAGGGGAAACTGAAAAATCTACTTTGATTAGACTATACATAACCAAAGTGATGTGGTATGAAAACATAGTCTTTGTGCTGGGACAGTTCTGGGTTCAAATGACAGACTTGCTATGTGCTCCTGGCAAACTAAACTCTCTCTACCCACTTCCCCATCAGGAAAATGGGAACAGCTCATTGGTACACTACAGGGATTGTGACACAGCATGAACAAAGCGAACATGGAATCAAAGGGTCTTATTTGTTACCTCTCCCCACGCCCCATTCACCACCGATTTCCCTGGTATCTGAGGACGCTGAACTCCCCTTATACTGGGAAGTTCGATTTGCCACAGGGGAGCCAGAGACAGCAAGGGGTTCCTGGTGCAGGGAATGCTACAGGATAGGTGGTGTTCCCTAGCAATTCTCAAAGAGATCAACCATGTCCACATCCACAATTGTTGATAAGAGCCCCTAGCGTCTTGGGTCTGCTACTTTGGCTTTGGGTAGGTAACCCTTCCTGAAAATGCTATATTCCTTCCTGAGGAGAAGTAGCTCAAAAGTAGATTTAAAGGCATCGCTTGGGATACCTGGGTAGCTCAGTCAGTTAAGTGTCCGATTTCAGATCAGGTCATGATCTCAAGGTTCCTGACATGGAGCCCCGTGTTGGGCTCTGCCCCTCCCCTGCTCATGCTCTCTCTCTCTCTCTCTCTCTCTCTCTCTCTCTCTCAATTAATAAATAAATATTGTAAAAAAGGCATTGCTTTAGGTCTTAGGTAAGGTTTGCTGCAGACTGATGAAGTCTGAAGTCTGAGTGTTCTATCCTTCCTAGTATCGCACATAAAGGAAGACACATGAGTGCACGTAGATGTGCTCATGCTGTGCGCGCGCGTGTGCACACACACACACACACACACACAACCGGGAAACCTCTTGAAGTGAAATGTGCTATTTTAGCTCCTGGGGTCCCTAATCCATAAATACCCATGCTAATAATATACAATCAACTCTCTCTGGAAAGGTTTAAAAGCAAAAGAAATATAAACAAAGCTTTTGCTTACCCCTAATTTGATTCCTGGTTAGAGCCAGCACTGCTCTAGAGTCTATGGTTATTATCCACATGTATTTCCATTTAGAACGTGCCAGCTGGGGCCAGCTCTCATGGGAGAATTGTAACAGCTGTCCCAGTGGAAAATAAAAGCGTGTCACTTTAAATTTTATACCAGGGCCAAAGAAATGTCAGATTCCTGCCTCAGCTGTATAATGACACACATTATCTTTGACCTCAGCACGGCCCATCAATTCATGTTCATAAGAAAATTACACTTTGGATTTACTTGATTCCTGTTCTTTATCCAATTTCTTACATAAAAAGGCAATTTAATCTTCTCTCCAATGCCCACTGGATAAATATCATATTCAACACTAGCATGCTAATGTTTGGAAAGTTTGATGATATTTTTTGAAATGCTGGCCACAGTATCCCCCTCTTTCTTCCTGTACCACTGAATAATTGCAATCGAGTCCATTTTAATTAGTTATTCTGGGCCTCTGATAAAACCCATTGCGTCTCTCCATTGGTAAATCTTAGGTTAAATAAGTCTTGTTTCCTTTATGGTCTTGTCAACCCCAAGCACATATCTGCTTGCATGGACTTTGTTTTCCATCCCACTGACTTTCCAAGTATGTTAAATATGTTCTTTACCGTATGTTTTTGTGAATAAGTGGGATACTTGGACTTCTAACAGTCTTCAGAGGATGCATTAAAAGTTTCCAAATGCTTTAAAAAATTTTTTTTGATGTTTGTATTTATTTTTGAGACAGAGAAAAAGCACGAGCAAGGGAGGGGCAGAGAAAGAGGGAGACAGGGACCAAAGTTGGCTCCACACTGTCAGCACAGAACCCGATGCAAGGCTGGAACTCACAAGCTGTGAGATCATGACCTGAGCCAAATTCAGATACTTAGCTGCCTGAGCCACCCAGGTGCCCCTCAAGCTTGCAAATTCTTAATTTATCAGACTTTAAAAAGCTGTTTTTATTTTGGATTTGATTTTCAACCATTGCTTCTGTAAGATGCAGTTTTGGCCCATAGACTCAAGAGAGAAGAACATGCATTTGTTTGGGATGTCATGTAACACATAGATGGAGAGAGAGAGAGAAATGATAGATAGATAGATAGATAGATAGATAGATAGATAAATAGATAGAATGGGTGGATGGATGGATGGATAGATAGATGTTAGATAGATAGATAGATAGATAAGATAGAGATGATATAGATATATAGATAGATGATATAGAGATAGATGATAGATAGATAGATAGATAGACAGAATGGGTGGATGGATGGATGGATGGATAGATGTTCGATAGATAGATAGAGATGATATGATATATAGATAGATGATATATAGGTAGATGATAGAGAGATAGATAGATAGATAGATAGACAGAATGGGTGGAAGGATGGATAGATGTTAGATAGATAGATGGATAGAGAACTAATATACCGCATATCAGAGTATGTAACATCAGCATGAATTACTGCCAGTGATTTTTCATGAATCACTTGGCTCAAGTAGAGTCTGCTAGATTTCTCCACTATAAAGTTAGGACTTTGGTCTCTCCACGCTCTGTTCTTTGGAAGGGGAGGGAAAGTAAACCACCTGATGGGGGAGGAGGAATCTACGTGTACTATTTTACCTGACACTCTTTGGAAAAGAGGATTTCTTCTCTCCTATTTACATATATATTATGTATATGCCCGATTATTTATTTATAGCAGTGTACGCAGAAAGATGTTTAGTCCAAAACTGTTACTATTTGCTTGTAACAGCTCCAGCCGTCAGATCTCTTTGAGGTGGGGCACACATGCCCTGCGATGCCCCCGCCCCCCTGACACTCGAGCACATCTTCACATTCTGCCGCTCCCGGGTCTCCAGGCTCAGCATGCATTTTCTTTTCCCCGGCCATAGAATCTGTGATTTCTACTAGTGGGATTGGTTCCTTTATCTATTTATTTTTTAAAATATAATTTATTGTCACGTTAGCTAACATACAGCATATACAGTGTGCTCTTGGTTTCAGGAGTAGATTCCCGTGACTCATCGCTTACATACAACCCAGTGTCTGTCCCAACAGGTGTCCTCCTCAATGCTCATCACCCATTTTCCATTCTCCCTCACCCCCCATCAACCCTTAGTTTGTTCTCTGTATTTAAGAGTCTCTTATGGTTTGTCTCCCTCCCTCTCTGTAACTATTTTTTCCCCTTCCCTCCCCCATGGTCCTCTGTTAAATTTCTCAAATTCCACGTATGAATGAAAACATATGAGATCTGTTTTTCTCCGACTCATTTCACTCAGCATAATACCCTCCAGTTCCATCCATGTTGCTGCAAATGGCATGACTTCATTCTTTCTCATTGCCAAGTAGTATTCCATTGTATAGATAAACCACATCTTCTTTATCCACTCATCAGTTGATGAACATTTGGCCTCTCTCCATAATTTGTATTGTCGAAAGCACTGCTATAAACATTGGGGTACATGTGCCTCTATGCATCTGCACTCCTGTATCCCTTGGGCAAATTTCTAGTAGTGCTATTGATGGGTTGTAGGGTAATTCTATTTTTAACTTTTTGAGGAACCTCCACACTGCTTTCCAGAGTGGCTGCACCAGTTTGCATTCCCACCAACAGTACAAGAGGGTTCCCATTTCTCCGCATCCTTGCCAACATCTGTTGTTGCCTGAGTTGTTAATTTTAGCCACTCTGAATGGTGTGAGGTGGTATCTCAATGTGACTTTGATTTGTATTTCCCTGATGATGAGTGATGTTGAGCATCTTTTCATGTGTCTGTTTCCTTTAATGAAAAATGGTGTCTGAGAACAAAGACTTGGGTCCTGGGTGTGCTCTCTCTCCTATGGCTCCTGGCCTCTAGCCTCCCCAGGGGGCAGAGTTCAGAAAGGCATTTGTACACTAACCCAATATATATGCTTGTCTCTGTGTTTATTTTTGGATTTATCTGTCATATATATTAAAATGAACATCTATCTGTGCTCATATCTCTCAGTCTAATATAGGAGAAAAACATCTTTAAAATGTTGAAAGAAAACATTTGGAAACAGAATTTTTAATAGATTTTTTAATGCTTATTTCTCTATTTTGAGAGAGAAAGAAAGAGAGAGAGAGAGAGAGAGAGAGAGAGAGAGAGGAGAGAATCCCAAGCAGGGTCCACACTGTCAATGGGGTCAATCCCACAAACCATGAGATCATGACCTGAGCCGAAATCAAGAGTCAGATGCTCAACTAACTGAGCCACCCAGGCGCCCCAATAGTTTTTAAATATAGAAGTGAAAAGAGGAATTTTAACACACACACACACACACACACACACACACGCACATGTGCACATATACACAGAATTCACCCCCATCAGGGGCACTGGCTCAAACAAGTCTTCCAGACTGGAAGGAAAGCATCCTAGCAATGCTTGGATTTAGAGTTCGATATGTGAATCAATCAGAGACTAGACAATTGAAATTATCCAAACTGGTGCACGAGGTCAAAAAGCAAGAAACAAACCAAGCGAGTATCTGAGACTTTAGGACAGTAGCAAACAGTCTAAATGCAATGAGATGTATCATCTTAATTTCAAACAAAGTAGGTAGTGAAACAAGAAAATTAGCACAGGTCACCTGGGGTACTTCTTAATTGCGAGAGTGTCCGTTCGCTGAGCAGACGTAACTTTCTTAACTGTGCACACAGGCAAAAACTCGGCTTCCGGAGCACGATGCAAAGCAGACAGAATTACAAAGTCACCGTGGCAGTGCAATCCCACTTGGAGATTTTGACAATTCTCCCTTGGACAGCACTCAGCTGCCGTTAGCTGCTAAAGCTAAACGTCTTCTGATATATATATAAATGGTTATTTAAAAAATATTTGCACGCCATTTTTCACTGTTTTCTTGTTGCTGTGGTGTGGCTTTGGTTGCTAACGTGTATTTTGTAAGACCTTGTATACGAGGGCAGAAAGTAGTTTTTATTAGAATTCTAACCATGTTTTCTATTTTAAAAAGGATCTTTATATTTTATGGTGACTTTCATATGCAGAAGTATTTTTTATGTATCAATAGTATCTTATCTTTTAAGAAATTTGATATTTTAAAGTTTTTCTCCTTAATTCAAAAATATTACGAGTATTTACAGATACAATTATTTTCACGTTCTTTTATGTTTAAATATTTAGTCCATCTATAGTTTATGTTCATATGTTGTCTCAAAAAACTCATACAGTTGAGTTTTTCCATATATGAACCAATTATCATAATGCTATTCATGGAAGCACGCCGCTACATTATTGGAAATTTCACTCATTATATGTTAAATACCCTTTTAAAATAGGTCTATTTTTAGGACTTCTGTTCTCCATTGATATGTCTGTTTTTGAATTAATACTTCTTTAAAACTTATTATAGCTTACAAAATATCTAGCTGTGAAATTCCTCTCTCATTATCTTTCTTCTATATTTCCTTGATTATCGTGTCCTATTGTTGCAGAAGAAATGTGTAATTATATTGTCAAGTTTCAAAATAAAAGCCATTTGGGATTTTGACTGAAATATAATTACATGTATACTGTGTACTTTGCCCTACTTCTGATTTTAATAAAAATGTCTTTATTATTTTCATCTTTGTTGGATACCGAATCAAAACGAGAACTCAGTTTTACGCCAATAAAATATGTTTTTACTTTTATAATAATATTAATAACCTCAATGTATCAAATGCTTATGGTATGACTGTGCCCGGCTCTATATTCTAAATGGTGACAATGATAAAAAATTATAATAATATAATCATAATCACGATTGCTACTTTCCACTTACCGTGTTCCCGACGGCGGACCAGACTCATTTCTTGCCTTATTTATCCTCCGTACCCACAGGAAGCGTCTCCGGCACAACCCATGTCCACCTGCTGAGTGGAAGGCAGGACGGAACAAAAGCAGACATTTGTGTTCTGGGGTTGATCCGTGACCTGCGTGGGGGCAGGTTGTGAGCACTGTGGTTCTGAGTGCTGACTTGGGAGCAGCGTGGAGAAGGCACAGAAGGTAACAAAGTGTGTGGTGCTGCTTTGGGGTTGAAATGAACACACACCAGACCCCAGTTTGTTTAGACCAAAAAGCAAATTTAATATAAGCATACGAAACTCTGTCATCAAGTACGAGTGTCTGTGTGTGAGCATGAACGTACGTGCGTACACACGGAAATACACACACACACACACACACACACACACAAATACATGCAGGAGATCTGGAATCACTGAAACTAGGGACCAGAAAGCTGCCTGGGGACCTTCTGTCCCTGCACTCTGTCCGTCCCCATTCCCTCTGACTCTCCTTGCCTTCTCCCCTTCCTCCTCCCTCTGAGCCCCTTCCCTTCCTCCTCCTTCTGACTCTCCCCTTTCTCACTCTCCCCATCCTTCTCCTCTTCCTTCTCTTTCTGACTCTCTTCTATATATTATATTATATTATATTATATTATATTATATTATTTATATATTATATTCTATACATTATATTCTATGTCATATATTATACATTATATATACATAGTAAGCTATAATAAGTTTTAAAGAAGTATTAATTCAAAAACGGACGTATCAATGGAGAACAGAAATCCTAAAAATAGACCTATTTTAAAAGGACATTTAACATATAACGAGTGAAATTTCCAATAATGTAGCGGTATGTTTCATGAATAGCACATATATATATATATATATATATATATATATATATATATAAAATGTAAAATTCAGGGCTGTGTCTAGATAGAAACATAAAGTGGACCTAATTGTTTTCCAGAAATAATTACCTTGTATGCAACTTAAGGAAAGAAGAATCATCTGTCAAAAGATTCTCTAAGATGAGTTTGAGGAAAGTCCGCTTCGGAGTTTATAAACTTTCTTGATTAGCTTGGCCTCTAAAGTTTGTTGGCATTCAATGAACGAAGCCCTTCTATTCTTTGATGTATTTGGAGGGCAGTGCTTACCAGTTCTGGATAAACAACAGTTCTCAGACGCAAGGGGATTGTGTGGCACAACCTATTTTTGGCATGCTGGAGAGTAAACGGCAGGCCAACGGTGTAGTCTGCAGAGAGGTATCCTCTACAGGGGCATGTGAATCAGAGAAAAGCCTTAGGATCAGAACACCAGATACCACGTGTCACACACCCCGCTGGACCGCGTGCATCTCGTCACCTGAGAACCCCTCCTTCACATCCTGCAGAAAGGAAGCTGAGGGGTAAAGGCAGGGCTGGAACTGAAGGGCATCGCGCAAGCCTGGTGGAACGAGGCTGGACCGATACCGACTTGGTCTCCTTCCCCACTGACCACCGGAAGCCCACCAGGCGACGTCCATAAATGGAAGGCCTTGACCATCTAGGGGGGGAGGCAGACATAGAAACTCACCTGATCTTGAAGAGATACCCGCAGCCCACGTGCACCACAGCATAATTCACGATAGCCAAGATGTGGAGGCAACGGAAGTGTCCCCTGACGGATGGACAGGGGGAGAAAGTGTGGGATGCACACCCAGGGGAGTGTTGTTCCGCCTGTAAAAGGAAGGCCGTCCTGACACGTGCTGCAACAGGGACGGGCCGGGGCGTTGTGCTCAGTGAGATGCGCCAGCCACGGAAGGACCAACACTGCACGATTCCACTCATCTGTAGCATCTAAAATCGTCAAACTCGGGGGCGCCTGGGTGGCTCAGTCGGTTAAGCGGCCGACTTCAGCCCAGGTCACGATCTCGCGGTCCGGGAGTTCGAGCCCCGCGTCGGGCTCTGGGCTGATGGCTCGGAGCCTGGAGCCTGTTTCCGATTCTGTGTCTCCCTCTCTCTCTGCCCCTCCCCCGTTCATGCTCTGTCTCTGTCTCAAAAATAAATAAAACGTAAAAAAAAATTAAAAAAAAAATAAAACGGTCAAACTCGTGGCCCCAGGCAGTAGAGGGTGGTTGTCGGGGGCTGCAGGGGGTGGAGGAAATGGGGAGAGGCTGATCAGGGAGCCTGACATTTCAGTCACCCGAGACGACTAAATTCTAAGGATCTGCTGTGCAACATTGTGCCTGTAGTTAACAACACGCGTCCATTCGCCTAAAAATTTGTCAGGGTGTTAGAGCTCATGTTTCGTGTTCTTACTACGGTAAGAAAATTGGGGGCAGGCCGGTCACACACTTTGATGTGCTCTTTAGTGAACCAACTGTGACATCCGGAAGGAGAAAGAGGTCCACGAAGAAACATCAGCTGTGGGCAGGCGAGAGGCAGGAACGCTTTCCAGAGGACGTCCCCAGGGCCTACATGTCGTTATAAATTTGTCCAAAGCCGTGGAATGCACGACGCCATGAACGGGCCCTGGGATAAACTCTGGACTTCGAGGGCTGATGCCATGTCCACGTGGGTCCGTCAGTTGCGACAAACGTGCCAGTCTGGTGAGGGATGTTATAATCTTTGTCTTTGTTTTCCATAGCAAAACCATTTATTTCAATATTACATGCCTCAATTCCTAAACTCTCCAGAAATGGTAACGAAATAGGCGGGTGCCTGCGTCTATGTCCACAATTACCAAGCTGACTGGTGTGGCTGTTTTCTAGGGCTCAGTATTCCACTGGCAGGGAGGGGAAGTCCTGCGGGAGGCTTTGAACAAAATAAAGCTCAGGACACCTGCTTGCTTCAATTTGCACTGAAATCACCTTCCTGGACAATTCATCAAAGCCGCACAAATACATCGTGCGTTTATGAACAACAGAGGAGGATTCTGGTCTTCATGGCCACCCGTGCCTGGCGGTTCGCTTGCCATTCACACGGGACCCAGGACAGTTCACACAGGTTACCCGACACCTGGGCTCTCAGCCCTGAATGCCAGGAGAGTCGCCCATTCAGTTACACCTTTGTCTCCTGGTGTGGATGTTGATGTGGGGGAGGCAAGGCACATGTGGGGGCAGTAGGCGTGTGGGGAGTCTCTACCTGCCCTTCAGTCTTGCTGTGGCCCTAAAACTGCTCTAAGAAAGAAAAGAAGGTCACCAAAGAGGATTGTGGTGGGGCAAGTAGCTTCGGGGGGAGGAAACCACCAGGGTAATAAGAAGAGATTCTGACCCCCGAGCACAGAACAGGGATGGTTCTGGCGATCTCTTCCACCTTCTTAGCAGCACACGTTCCCAGCCAACGCCACTTACAAAATGTGTACATTCGACGGCAGATTTTCCCAAAAGATTACTTTCTCCTAAGTTACAGATAATTTCATTCATGTGACCTAATTAACATAACACTCGGTATCTTTACAAGGATCCCAATGAATCGGTCATGAAATAGTAAACGTTAACTCTTAGAGGAGATATCCATGTAGATGTGTGTGCAAATATATGCTGTGTCTACATATATACATAGCTACGTGTGTGTGTGTGTGTGTGTGCGCGCGCGCGTGCGATTAGGGTCCAGAAGATCTAATTCATCCATACGGAAGGCAAGGCCAGTGGTCTTAGTCTGATCAGGCTGCTAGAAAAATACCTGCCGATCCGTCTGGTGAGACCCCGCTTCCCGGGTCACAGACGGTGTCTTCTCCCTGTGTCCTCACACGGAGGGAGGGGGGAGGGGCACCCTGGGGTCCCCTTTATAAGGGCACTAATCCCATCACGGGAGCCCCACCTTCATAATCTCATCAGGGGTCCCACCTCCTGGCACCATCCCTAGAGGTTAGATCTCAACATATGGGTTTTGGGGGCACACAGACATTCAGTCCCCAGCACTTCTCCCCCGAAATTTCAGGGGGCAGATGTGGTTCACGAAAATACTTTAGGTCTTATAAGTATGTTAACCACTCAGGTAATCCAAGTATAAGGGGATGACATTAGAGAACACGGGAGCTGATGGCACTTAGAAAATTGATGGAATTATTAAACAAAACAAGATAATATGTAGTTTGTTGTGCGCTACAAGGTGAGTAACTATATAAAATGACAGCCGTGAATCGCAAGATTAGTATTTTATTTATATTCATAGAAATTATCCAGAAGTACATTGAGTAGTAGTTTATACAACTCTGCCAGTAAATATGCTCTCTGAGGGAGGACTTTCTGTGGTTCTTTATATATTGCACACATAGACATGTGTGCATATATATACATACACAAACTGTATACCCTGTACATATATGCGTGTGTATGTATATTCCCCCCGCCCTGATTGCATTTACTGGAGTGTTAAGGTGTGGCTATGTGGGCTGCACAAGGACCCTCCCCAAACAAACGAGCACGTGAACTGAATCTTTGCTCCCTTCGGACACAAAGCATTGTTCTTGTCCTCGGTGCTACTGCTGATTTCTGGCTCCTTTTGAATCCGGTTGATGCCGAGAGTTGTTTTTACTTATCTGTCAGTGACAACTTGAGGCCACCTCCAGGACGTGCCCACAGTTTTTCTGTTTTTACACAGATGACTGCATATTTTAATGGCAGTCCACGGTGAGGCTCTGGGGCACAGCTCATAAAGAGCTACACACACACACACACACACACACACACGCCAATCATTTTCAGAATCCCTCTGGGTTTGGAAACCATAAAATGATGGAGAACTTCCTTTCTCCTTCGGAGGCTTTTATGAAGCGATTGTCTCCAGACCCATGAGGCGCATTTAATTTTTAATGTGTTGTGTCGCTTCCAGAATAGTGCAGGACCCCACTGTTAATTACAGGCTCGCGCCTCTCTTGTTGATGGGTGGCCATATGTTCTACCCCTGTCACACCCGGGATGCCACTCCCATAAAGCCGTCTCAGTGAGGAAGAACAGGGGCCCGGGTTTATCTTTAATGGTGGAGAAGTCTGACTCCTTCAAGAAAGACATTTTAAGAGCTGAATCAAACGTTTGATTTTCTACTAAACTGCAAAACGAAAACCATTTTTAACAAATGCTGTCGTTAGAGCCAACTGAACAAGGACTTTAGGAGGACTTTGTATTATTGCCTAAAGTCCAATTTAAAATCACTTAACTTGTCACCTTAGGGGCTTTATCTATTGATTGGGCATCAATATTTAATCCTCTGTTTCTGAAGAAATTGCAACATAATAGACCATCTTCAGTGCTATCTTTAAAAAAAAAATCCACTCCTGGTGTCTATATTTAGAATATAATTTTTAAGATTTTGCTTTTTCGAGAAAGTACTTTTTCTAAGATATATTTTCTCTCAAAGGGTATTTTGGAACTTTATATTGGTGTAACCTCTCTTTGGATTCTTACTTTAACCTCTGTGTTCATAAAAGATCAAAATGCAATTACTTCACTGTTCTCAAAAATTAGAGCGCACCGCTCGCTTGAGGCTGCCTTCCATGTCGGCCGGCGGGGTCTCCGGCGTTTTGAGGATTTGCTGGCAGTCTGATGTCGCGTCTTTCCACTCGGACGGGGAGGCAGTGGCCGTATTTCGTTGCTGTCAGTCCCGATGCGCGGACATAGGCGTATCTGCCTGTGGAGGTCTATCGATGCGAAAGACACGGTTTTCATAGTGAGGGATTACCAGGCTTAAGTTGACCCAGATTCTTGCTTTGTTTACTGGTGACTTGGTATTTGTAGAAATGGAGGAGGAGGTTGCTTAGACGCTCTACTGTCAGGTAACAAAATAATTTTCTCAATGTTTCCAAGCTCCTTTGGGAAATTATACGAATTACAACTTGAGCGTTTGGAGATTTACTCTCTCGTTTTTTGTTTCCACACATCTTTTAGAAACTTTATTCCTCAACGTAAACAATTATGCTCGTTACATTTTTAATCTAGGTTCCTGATGAATCGATTCTAAGAAGCCCCTGTCAAAACAACGTCTCTGACTTATATTTTCTAACATGTCCTTTGCTGCTAAATTCCACGGAGTGAGTGCGACTCTGCCCATCCAGGCTGGGATGTCGTGGGTTTTCCACCAATATCTGTGGCCACCCCGGCCAGGGAAATAAGAATATGCTGACTGTTCCAGAGCCTCTAGGATTGTGCCCAACTTTCAAGGTCAGCATGAAGGCTGAGTGACAGGGATTAAGCACTTGAGATCAGATACGGAGGTTGAATACTGTGTTTCCTTCCACTACCGGCTGCTTATTGATTTTTCTCAGTCGGCTTATCTGTAATGTGGCTGCATTAAGAGTACATTCCTCACGGTGTAATTTGAACATTAAAAGTCTGTATCAATGGGAAGTTTTTATTTTCTTTTAAGAGAAACGGCTTTACTGCGTTCTTTTATTTTCCTAGCGTTTTTTTTTTTTTTTTTTAAGGGATGATTAGCATATAATGAAGTACATACTTACTTTTTCGGAGCTTAAAAGTTGCAAAGGGTTTGGAAATATATACATTGTAAGTGTGCATTCTGATGAGTCTTAATACAGTGATGCTTCCACGTAACCATGATCTGACCAGGAAGCAGTGTTTCCATCGTCTTCCAAAGTTCCCGTGGGCACTTGCCCTGCAAACTACCATCAGGGCAGAGCCTGAGGCAAGCACTACCACACTTCCCATCAGCACAGTCTTGCTTTGTCTCCTCTACGGTTTCCTATAAACAGCACCACTTAGTGCGTGTGAGTTTTGTATCTGAACTCACTCGCGCAGAAAAATATTTCTCAGATTCAGGCATGTGGTCATATGCTTCCAGAGCTCATTCCTTCTGACTGAGGACTCTTTTTCCATTGTATGAATAGACGGCTTTTCTTTTTTGACCCGTTTCCTTCCTGAGGGGCAGTTGCTGTCTCCAGATTTTGCCTGTTTTGAACATAGGTTCTACGAACACTTGAGCGTGGGTTTGTGTGAAGACGTATTTGCTTCTCTTGGGTGAATGCATAGGAACGGCATTTCTGAGTCACTCTATCACCTGCTGTGTCACTTTACAAGACAATGTCACAATTTTCGAAGGGGCTGTATCGTTGTGTAATCCCCGCCATCTTGCTCCATGTGCACACCGGTTATCACCGGTCTTAACGTTGGCCGCGTTGATGGGTGTGCACGTCGTGGTTTTAATACAGATCCCCTGATCGCTGCTGATGCTGAATGTCCTGCCATGTGCTTTTTGGCTGTTCACGCATCCTCTGTTTTGAAGTGTCTGTTCAAATATCTTGTCTACTTTTTAAGTTGGTTTGTATATCTTCATGTTATTGAGATGTAAGAGTTCTTTACGTATTCCAGATACAGATCTTTTTTTAGATACGTATATCTCACGTGTTTTCTCCCGGTCTGTGATGTGCCTTTGTGTCTCCTGAAGTTTTCTTTCTTTTAAAGAGTGGGTATTTTTAGTTTGGATAAAGTCTAATTTATTAAGTCCAGTTTATGCGTTTATGCCTTGTTTAAGATGTCCTTTCCTAACCCATAGTTATACAAGTTTTCCCTAAGTTTCCTCGTGTTCAGTGTGTTCCCATGGAAGTATTATGTGAGCAGTATATGAAAATTAAAATTTCCTAGTAGCCATATATATAAAACAAGTGAAAATAAACAGAAACATTAATTTTAATAAAATATTTCACTTCATCTAAGATGTGCAAAATAGTAATTTCTTAGCATATAATCAATATGAATGTTATTAATGAGATATTTTACATTTTGCGAGCCAAATATTATCTGGCGTGTGTTTTACAGTTTTAGCACGTCTGAAGTAGAACTACTCACATTTCAATTGCCAGATAATCGCAAGTGCGTGGAAGCTACCGTGTCAAACAGCACGGTCATAGACATTTGGTAATTTAAACTTTTACACTGAGACTGTTGAGCACTTTTTTTTTAATTATTTTAACGTTTATTTACTTTTGAGACAGAGAGAGACAGAGCATGAACAGGGGAGGGTCAGAGAGAGAGGGAGACACAGAATCCGAAACAGGCTCCAGGCTCCGAGCTGTCAGCACAGAGCCCGACGCGGGGCTCGAACTCACGGACCGTGAGATCATGACCTGAGCTGAAGTCGGATGCTTAACCGACTGAGCCACCAGGCGCCCCTGTTGAGCACTTTTGAGTTCGTTTTCGTGTGTGGTGCGAGGTGAGAGTTGAGGGTGATTTTTCCATGTGGATGTGTATTTCCAGCACCCTTTGTTGAAAACACAGGCTTCCCCATTGAATCCCCTGGGCCTCTTTGTCAAAACCAATTTACAACGGCAGCCGCTGGTCAACTTCTAGCTCCGCTGTCTTCATTGATCTATGGGCCTCTCCTTTGCCAACAGTGTGCAACGTGGCCACCATAGCTGTGTAGTGAGCCCCAAAGGAGGCACTCCATGTCTGTTCTCTTGTTTCACAATTGTTGGGGGTATTGTAGGTTCTCTAGAATGTCCACATGACTTCTGAAATTGGCCTGTGGACTTATATCTGAATAAACGTTGATTAGAATTGTGTTGGATGTCAAGATAAATTTGGGTACAAGTTGCATTTTGACTACCCTGACTCTTTCAGTTCCTGAACTATGCCTGTCTCTCTTACAACTCAAAAACACGTATACGTATTACCTCCTTAACTTCCTCGTCATATGTGGTACTTTTCAGATCTCACCCATGTTTTATCTAGTTCTAGATGTCTCTCGTTGACTTTTTTAATTGATATTTTAATTGGCAGCTTTTAAAACTTCAATTTCTAATTGCTCTTGCTAGAAGGCAGAAACAGTTGGTTGTTTTATGTATCCCATGGTGCGGCTAAGCTCACCTATTAGTTCTACAATATGTTAAAGCGCTGGCATTTCTACGTGCGCGTCGTGGCACCCTTAAAGGGGGGCGGTTTTGCTTCCTTATTTCGGTCCTATGCCCTTTGTATACCTTCTCGCTCTATCCCATTGGCTTCAGCCTCCGGGACAAGAACAGTTGGAACAGACATGCCCGCCTTGCTTCCGACCTTAGGCAGAAAGAGTCAGCCGTCCGCCCTCCAGTACGCTGCGGCCGTGGGGATCTCACGGAGACTGTTCATCAGGATGTGGGGTTTCTCTCGTGTACTTTGCTAAGACCTTTTGTCGCGAATGGGCTCCCGGTGCTGTGTGCTGCCTCCTCTGCAATAATTGCGTCCGTTTGAGGCCATGGGTTAAAGCTGAGGCTCTGTGACGAGATAGCAGCACCCCCTGAGCAACCGGAAAACCAAAACGAGCCATCCTCCGGGCCGTGCCACACATCGAGGTGTGACGCTGAGAGGGGGCTGGCAGGTGCCCATGTGGTGTGAACAGACTTCAGGGGAGGGAGGCCGGGAAGCGGAACTCAGCGTGGGGACACGGCTGTGCCCACCACCCGGTCTTCTCTGAAACATGGTGTGTGTGTGAGACAGTGTGTGAGTGTGGGTGAGTGTGAATATACGTGAGCATGTGAAAGAGTATGAGTACGTGTGAGTGTGTGAGTATATGGCAGACTGAGTGAGTGTATGAGCATATGAGTGTTGTGATGTGGTGTGTGTGACCATGTGGGAGAGATTGTGAGTATGTGGGTTTGTGAGTGTGAGTGAGTGAGTGAGTGCCTGGATGTGTGTGAGTGTACGTAAGTGTGCGAGAGCGAGTGCCTGTGAAGGTGAGGGGCGTGCGGGGATGGAGGGACCATGCAGCGCCCAGGGTGGGGACACGGGGAGAGGTGCGGGGACAGGGACACGGTGGCCCTCCGACCACACCCGGAAGGGGGGGCGCGCCCCCGCCAGGGCAGAGGAAAGGAAGGGTGAGTGAGGCTCCCCGATGCCACCAGCACACAAGACCGCAGGGTCCCTTCCCCTGGGTGACCACACAGGTGACAGATGGCACCCCTGTGCAGGACACACTTCAGTCTCTGCTCTGAGCACCTCGCACACAGAAAGCCACATGCCTCAGAGCATGGTTCAGGTGACGGTGGTCTGTGCACAGAGTGATGTGCCCGTCATTGTGCCAGTGCTGGTGATGCCGGGTTTGGGGACCCAGCGGTGAGCCTGCAGGTCCCCGTGCAGAACCTCAAGGGCCTTTGGGCTTCTCGTCCTGCAGGAGTGTGGCCGCTGAGGCTCTGGAGACGGGGATGCCCGACAAGGACAGAGGAGGAGCTGGGGACAGAGAGCCCCCCTCGCTGCAGGGTCGGCACTCATAGGGAATGAGCTTCGTCAGGACTGGGCGCCCATGGGGACACCTGAACCCAAGTCGGTGGTAAAGGTGTTGGGGAAAAGCTATTTGGTGACGATTTGTCAGAATTGTTACCGGATTATTGCGGCCCATGTTCTGTCCCTTCTCTGCTCCCAGCTTCCCACCAAATCCCCACCCTGGGCACTTTGTCCATCCCCATCTCTCAGGAAAAATAATTTTTTGAGTATTTTTGTTAAAAAATAAGAAGAAGCTGGGGCACCTGGGTGGCTCAGTCGGTTGAGCAACCGACTTCGGCTCAGGTCATGATCTCGTGGTTCACGAGTTTGAGCCCTGCCCCGGGCTCTGTGCTGACGGCTCGGAGCCTGGAGCCTGTTTTGGATCCTGTGTCTCCCTCTCTCTCTGACCCTCCCCTGGTCATGCTCTGTCTCTCTCTGTCTCAAAAGTAAATAAACGTTTAAAAAGATAATAAGAAGGACTATCAGAGAAAACATGAAAAATGAGTCTAAATATTAGTCATTTCAGATCGTGCAATAACTATTCGCAAAAGCAGAACATGAAATAAATGGAGTTGCCGGTCAAGGCGACCGCATTGTTGGGTTCTCAGAGGAAAAGGGCTGAAAAGAAACGCCCCAGTGTCGTGAAGGGGCCTGGGACCCTTTGCCACCATGTCAACGGAACCGAGTTTTGAAAGATTTTGTACGTGAAAAATGCCCTCAGCTCTCCTGTTTGAAGACACGTACATATTCCTAGAAATACTATTCAATGAACGTATTTATTTGGTGTTAGGACTATAGTAAATGTAATTTTCCCTATTTGGGTTTTCTTTATGGTCATAAGACCTGCAAAATCTTTGATCCATACATTGAAACACGTTTTTGGATGTTCCTACGTTGGATCAAACTTCTCTACCTGGGTCACTTTGCACTCACAAGTAGAAGGACGGGAACAGGGACGTTAGGGCTGCTCCCTGGGACAAACATCTCGAATGTAGGCTCCAGGAGAACGTGTGCAGTGTCTTCGCACAGCTGAGCACGTGGAACTTGGCATGCATTATTGATATAAAACAAGAGATTTTTAAAAATCCCACTTGGGCTGATTGCTTCTGCTTGAGGTGCTCCATTTAATTTTGCTGCCTCTGTAGCTGTACTTGAAAGATGCGAATTTGACACACAAGTGTCCTCTGTCTGAGGAACACATGAGAATAACTCCTAATTAATGAGAAACTTATGTTCACTCATGACCACAGTTGACCCTTGAAGAACCTGGGAGTTTGGGGTGCCAACCCCCTCACGCAGCCAAAAATCCACATTTAACTATCAACTGTCTTGAAACTTAACTACCAACAGCCTACTACTGACTGGAAGCCTTACCGACCGCATAGACTGTCGATGAATACTGATGTTGTATGTTGTATGTATTATATACTGTATTTTTCCAATGAAGTGAGCTGGAGCAAAGAAAATGTTATTAAGAAAGTCATAAGCAAAAGGGCACCTGGGTGGCTCAGTAAATTATGTCTCCAGCTATCGATTTCAGCTCAAGGCATGATCTCACGGTTTGTGAGTTCGAGCCCCACATCGGGCTCTGCGCTGACAGCGTGGAGCCTGCTTGGGATTGTCTCTCCCTCTCTCTCTCCCTCCCTCTCTGCCTCTCCTCTGCTCTCATGCTCTCTCTCTCTCTCTCTCTCTCGAAATAAACAAACTTGAAAAGAAGAAAGAGAATCATAAGAAAAAATACATTTCTAGTACTGTGCTGTATTTTATCAAAACTCTGTACCTATATACAAGCAGACCTGCACGGTTCACACCTGTGTTGTTCAAGGGGCAACTCTACAGGTCGGGGCCACACACTTATGTGAGAAGTGCTGTGGATGAAGGATCGTGAGAATATCTGGAAACTGAAGGTAACATCGAATCCCAGGTTCCCAGGTGGCATATACGAATTCAGGAAGAAAGCAAAATTCGGACTCCTTATTAACCATGAGGGGTCCGCACATGGCTCCCTGAGGGCTGTCCCTTTCCCTGGGGGTGTGCTAAAACATCTGCTAGTGTTCTGGGACTGGTACGGCTGCCTTTTGCCTCTCCTGCGAATCAGGCAGCGGGACACCCTTGGTAGAGACTCATCCCTTTAAAATGAAAAGAAAAACTCTCTGGGATTTATTAGTAGTTGTGCTGTGTCCTACTGGCCTCAGTTTCGTGTTCTTCACCTAGATGGTTTTTGTGCACTCGAAGTCTCAAGACTTAGTGACCGCCTTCTGACGCTGATTCGAATGTTCTGACGTACGTAGTGCTGTCTGTCATTCCACACGGGCTCGTTGTTACTGCGATCCTCGGGATGCCCCCTGTCTGTAGAAACTGGAAACTGACTTTACTTATGTGATCGATTACAAAATGGGCCTTGATCTTTCCTCTTTACCTGCACCCTCACCCTTTGTCACAAGGCGTTCCTCCTCATCTGGTTCTGAGCTTGGTGCTGCACTCGTTCTGGCTGATGGGATGTCAGCAGAGTGGTACAAGCTGAGCCCTGCAGAGCGTTTGCACGGGTCCACGTATGCTGGTCTTGCCCTCCGTCGTGGCCATGAGACAGACATGCCGTGGATAGCCTGCAGGTGCCAGGAAAGGATGGGCGGAACGAGTGCGGAGGAGTGGTCTCTCCCAACCCGCTGAGCCCATCGGAGAATCAGTGGTCTGCTCCCAGGCACGCAGACAAGCCAGAGAGGACCACGGTACATGCCGCTAACCCAAGTGTAGACTGCAGCTCACACGCCTGTGTGAATAGAACCGTGTGTGAATAGAAAATAGAACTCACCATTTTACATCCCTGAAGTCTGTGGCTGTCTCTTATGCAGCACTACTGTGGTGCTCGGCATATAACACAGCAGTAACACTACCACACCAAAGGGCCATCATCAACATCAATGCCTAAAACATCTGGCATTCTCTTTGGGACAAGTTGGCTGCTGGGAGTTAAAAGTGATGAAGATAGGCGTGCCTGGGTGGCTCAGTTGGTTGAGCGTCCGACTTCAGCTCAGGTCATGATCTCGCGGTCTGTGAGTCCAAGCCCCGTGTCAGGCTCTGTGCTGACGGCTCGGAGCCCGGAGCCTGCTTCGGATTCTGCGTCTCCCTCCCTGTCTGCCCCTCCTCTGCTCATGCTCTGTCTCTCTCTGTCTCAAAAATAAATAAAAACATTAAAATTTTTTTTAAAGAGATGAAGAAATGAATTGAACTTTGGAAAATCATGAGGAAAGTGTTACAGAGAGCTGAGAAAATGTTAGGCCTCCTTAGATGGTTTAGAAGATTCTGACAGAATGCTGTACCTGTTAGCTTAGAAAACCATGTATACATATGCGCGCACACACACACACACACACACAAGGGTCCTTTGGATTTGCACAAGGAGGGGTGAAACTTATCTAAGCAGGTGGCTGAAACTCTCTGTCTCTTGCTAGCTGCATGTGATAGGATACCACAATACCTCAGGAAAGAGATTAACACAATAAAGAATGGGCCAATTTCAGGGCATAATTCAAAGAAACAATGACATCCAGAAATTCCAGGATTTGAGGAACTGGAAAGCAAAATAATGTGTCTCTTCTTCACCTTCACCCGCAAAGAAAATAGTCTTAAGTTAAAATAGAGCATCAGGATAAAAATAAAGTCAATGATCTTTATTGTTAAGTCATCTGAAAGAACTAAGCTAGACTCACCTAGCAGAAGCAAAAAAAGGTAGGGACGTAATTGTATTGTCCCCTGGAAGCCTGCCCTACCCAGACTAGCTCTGATGATGTCTAGAAGGAGAAACATTGAAACACACAGACACACACACACACACACACACACAGATCAAGGCTCTTGGTATGTGGGGGGAAATCTCAAATCTAAACCAGAAAGCCTACAGGTTTTCAAATTGTTAAGGTTTTTGTTTGTGTGTTTGACTGTTTATTTTTAAGTTGGTTCCTCAGGCAAAAGCACTAGCAAATAACAGATTAAAAATGTTAACATGTAGGAAGTCTTCTCGACCAGAAACTTTCCATGGTAGGAGGCGGGGCGAGACAGTTGTGCAGGAGGCGTGCCTCCCAGTGTCTCTCCAGAAGAAGTCAGGAAGCTTCATCGGAGGGCAGAGCCAATCCCACCCCCCGACGAAAGAGAGCCCACGGTGCATGCCTAACCCACCCATGACAGACGGGTGGATTGCTCCCATGTCTTGGCTATTGTAAATAACATTGCCGTAAACATGGCAGTGCAGATATCTTTTTGAGATCCTGATTTCAATTATTTTAGATAAATATTCAGAAGTGGGATTGCTGGATGATGATGTCATTCTAGTTTTAATTTTTTGAGGTGCCCCCACACTGTTCTCCAGAGTGACTGCACCTGTCTGCATTCCCACAACTGTGCAAGAGGGTTCCTTTCTCCACATCCTCACCTGCATTGGTTATCTCTTGTCTCTTTTCATTCTAGCCGTTCTGACAGGGGTGCGATGACATCTCATTGTGGTTCTGACCTGTATTTCCCCAATGATGAGGGATGCTGAGGACCTTTTCAGGTACCTGTTGGCCATCTGTACGTCTTCCTTGGAAAAAGCCTACTCAAGACCTTAGCTCATTTTTAAAAATGAGGTTATTTGGGTTGCTTGCGCTGTTGAGTTACAGGAATTCCTTATGTATTTTGGAAACTAACCCCATATCTGATGGATGGTTTCCGGGTATCTCCTTCTACTCCATTGGTTGTCTTTTCACCCTGTGGACTGCGTCTTTTGCTATGAAGAAGCTTTTTAGTTTGGTGTCGTCAGAGGAGGAAATGCTGCTATTTGCTACAGTATGGATGAACCTGGCAGGCATCATGCTGAGGGAAACAAGCTAACCACAGGACAAATAGTGCATCATTTCACCTACATGAAGTGTCTAAAATAGTCAAACTCATAGGAGTAGAGAGTAGAGCGCTGGCCGCCAGGGGCTGGGGTGACGGAAGGGGAACGCTGTTCATGGGGTAAAACGTTTCTGTTGTGTAAACGAACCAGTTGTTGAGACCCGCCGTGTATCGCGGTGCCTTCGGCTAACACGCTGTGTTGTGCACTTTAACATAGGCAAAGAGGAGAGAGATCACACTACGTCGTCTCCCCACAAAACACACACATCCCACAAAGAACACGAACACGCTGCTGGAGGTGTTGGGTGTGTTGAGTAGCTCGACTGTGGTCACCGGGTCAGCAGCACACACATATGCTCAGACTCATCAAGACGTATCTCGCAAACGTGGGAAGGTTTTTGAATATCAACATATCAGCACCAATATGAATATCTATATCTGAATAGCTCAATAAAGCTAAAAAATACCGTAACCCTAAGAAGGACAATTTGAGTTTCGACTGGAGCGTGGGCCCTCAATGTGCGTGTCTGTGTCTGTGTGTTTCTGTGTCTATGTGTGTCAGTGAGGCTTCGGGGAAAGAAAGGCACTTTCAGGACACCTGGGCCATTTTGTCTGGGCTGCTCGTCTGGAGGGAGTGACACCAGACGGGGCTACTTTCTGAGGAGACCCTGAATTAACACATTCTCATGATGTAGTGTATTTCCGGGCCCCTGGGCCTAACCACTGATCGAGAACGTCACCAAAAATAGATTCCGTATGTGCGGGCACAAAGGGGTTGTGTCTAAGATACTTGGGAAAACCAATTTACTTGAGGAATAAATAGGGTATCGTTGAATTCGAGTGGAACAGCAAATAGGCTTCAGCAATTCTTGTGACCACAACCCCCATCTTCTAAAATCTAAAAATGAGAACGACATTTCCTCAACCAAAGGCCCTGGAAGAGAGGAAGTTAGGATTTTCAATTTGTATGCACGCTAAGTAGTCACTTCATCCTAAAGCTGTAATTGAAAGTCTTTTATATGGTAAATTCAGAATAATTACAGAGCCAGAACATAGTAAATATGGCAGCCAAAGAAGTTCTTTGAAAACAAAAACTTAATTTTCAGTCTTTATCACGTATTTAATATTTGGCTTTTTGTGAATAAGACTTTCAGTGTCTCCTGTGAATGGCACGAACTGTATCCCAGCTGCCGTTGTTTTTTTTTTTTTTTTTTTTTTTTTTTTCCCTGGGAAAACGTATTCCTTTTTCAAAGTAGCAAATGTGCAAGGAGCATATTTGGCCTAATACGTGATTATGTTTCTCTCGATAACAAAGACGGAATAATTTTAGAGAAAGAAGTTTCTTTTCTGGCCACTTATCAGCTCTCCCTCCGGAGCAGCCTTACATTTGTGTTTTCTTATTTTGTCACATCTAACCGAAATTCTTTAAAATGACTTTATCTGAAGGTCAGCTACCTTTTCCATCCAACTTAACTTTATCTTCAAAATTTGGTGACTTTGGATTTGGACTAGTGATGGGTGAAGATAAGAGTAACGCCACGGGCACTCGCACCTCTGGGGGTCGAAAATGGAGCCTGCAGAGCAAGCAGGGTTTAGGGCCAGCTGCCTGCGAGAAGAGGGGCAGGATGTCCTCTGGAAGGCGGGCTCTGAAGCCAACTCTTAGCAGGTCGGAACGGAAAGAAGGTAAAGTCACTGTAAGACTCTGAGTAGTGTCCCAGACCAGGAAGACTGGTCAGGGATCTGATTAAGGTAACCTTGCATCACAGAGTGGATGAGTCCCCAGAAGGGAGTCTTGTGGTTTGCATTGAGGGGAATTGAGAAAGAAAGAGAAGAAAACACCCAAAACACGTATATCTAGTGCCATCAGGAGAATGGAGCCCCAAACATAGATTTTTAGTATCCCAATCTTATTGGTGATAAATCTCTAGAGCGAAATCGATGTTTGGGGCTATTTGGCTTGGGTGCCATCAGATAATATCTGCTAACTCATGTCCTTTGCTCCAACGTTTGCTCAACAAGCAACGTCTTGGTTGTCGTTTCTCTTCCCATGTAGGGTTCCGGTAGGAACAGGATGTCAGGTTTCTCGGCCACGGTGGGTGCCCCTCCCCAGTTTTTCAGAGGATCCTTCTGTCTGCCTTGGTCTTCCAGCTCACGGGAGCCATTTCACGGATTGGTTTCCTGGGGCTGCCAGAACAAATGACCGCACACTGGGTGGACTGAAATAAGAGCTTGATTCTCTCACAGTCCCGGGGTCCAAGAGTAGGAGCTCCAGGTGTCTTTAAAGCCACACCCCCTCCAGTGGCTCAAGGGGGGATTCTTCCTGGTCTCTTCCGGCCGCCGGTGCTGTCCAGCATTCTTGGCTTTCGGGCCTATCTCTCCAGTCTCTGCCACCGCGGTCACATACCCTCAGCCCCTTTGTGTGCTTGTGTCTTCTCCTCTTTTGTCTCTGATGAGGACATTTGTCATTGAATTTAGGATCACCTAGATAATCCAGAGCGGTCTCAACATAAGCGCCTTAACTTAATTACATTTGCAAAGACCCTGTTTTCCAAACAAGGTCACATTCGCAGGATCTCTGTATTAGAACATGGACATTATTTCATTCACTTGATTTGTTTCAGTAAAGAAATGTTCAAAACCTCTCTCAGCAGGTAACGCCCCCTCTGTAAGTTCTTCATGCTTGATTTTAAACGATTGCTTTGCTTGCCTTCAGGGTTGTTTGCTCCCTCCAGAACTAGCAGAAGCAGGTGAAAACACAGTGGACTCCGCTGAAGTTCTCAGCGATCCTTCGTTAGCGGGACTTTGCATTATTGGAGAAACATTTTTATTTGGAATGTGATGGGAAAATCAATAATGCTTATTATGTTGCTCATTATATAAATCAATAATAAGCATTGTAATGTCATTAATTCTACGTCGAAGTGTCATCAATGTGTTTTTTAGCATGTAATTACAAAATATATTCTACACAACAAGTGTTTCTACATAAATCTTTTATATTAAAAGTCAGCATGATGTTAGCACAGAAAATTGAATCTTTGTTTCCTGCCTTATTGGAATGTCAATTAATATGGAACTGAAACTAGTTATTAAAAAAAGATTGGGTTGAATAATATACATCTTTATGTGATCATAAGGATCTTTCCTCCAAAAGTTATATCGAACCACTGAAGGGAGTACCTGGCCAATGACCGTTTTCAAAAACAAACTGAGCCCATAAACTGGATCGCGGTATTAGTGAGGCCATGAGCATCGTAAATAGTCCTGCTCAGGCTGATTTAAACTTTCCTTACACAGACACCAGGTGAGAGAAGACCGTTGGGCAGGAATTCGTTTCCACCAGGTCTCATGTGACGCACGGTATCTGTGCGTCCCAGAAGACCACAGTGTGACTGGGGCTGGGGGTGACCCAGCTGCTTGCTCACCTTCAACCTGCTGCTGAGACACAGCCTCGGGTCACGGGACCAACCCGGGATGGGAAATAAGAATACAGAAACGAGCCCGAGCGCCACGAGGAGCAGGCTCACTTCTAGATGTTAGGTGACTTTATCCCTGTTTTGTTAGCGGCATCAATAGCTCCTTTATATACAACTTCTTGCTTCAGCAGAAATTATGAACTTCTGCAAAAAAAAAAAAAAAAAGAAAAAACAACTATCCAATTACCAAAAGCAACTCTGGTGAGGGGAAATATATTTAGAAAGGGCATGAGTACTGGATACCCACAGGCACACAGAAAATGTTGGCAAAATGTAAGATCAGTTTGCGGGACTCACGGAGCCCTGGCCGTGGCTCATTTTGCCGTCATCACTAATGGAACTCCAAATAGATTGGAAGGACGGGGAGGCGGGGCCCCCGTTTAGAATCATGTGCACATTTGAGATAGCCCTCCTGGTCTGAGCACGGACGTACTCAGCCAAACCGCAGCTTTCCAGCGTGTGCAGTGACCCGTGTGTGGCCATGAGAAGTGACAGGTTTGTACAGATTCCTGAAGAGACCAGCTTCATTTCGCACCGTCCCTGAGGTTGAAGCGGCTCTTACTAGAATTTTCTCCAGTTTAAGATTTCTGGATTAAAGTCACTTAAAAAAAAAAAACATAAAATCTGCCTATTTTCCCTGGTGTCTACCCTTTTTCCCTTGGTATGCTTAACGTGTTTCCCACTTTCCTCATTTATCTCAACCGTAGATGTATTTTAGTCCTCCAAATGGTTTTCCAAATAAATGTAAGAGAGCTAGTAGATTTTTAAACAGCTCTAAACGGCCCTATTTTTCTAGTGTTATCAGTTCTAAAACTTGAACAAATTTAGCAAAACCAGAGCACCCTTAGGAAATTGCACTGTCCTCCAGCAGACTTGGGTGGTGGGGGCACGTGCAGCTGTAATCACTCCGGTTAAGTCTGAGTTAACACCATGTTCAAACGTCTAGTGAGATGCAGACAGTCATGTTTAAGAAAACGTTTAAGAAAATATTTCTGCAGAAAATATTACCATATACTACGTGGTGACCTGTGATGGCTATCTCGCTGCGTGTGGCTTTGGGACCTTAGAAATGCCTTGAGGCGCCCGCACAAGTGTACCTGGCACGTGATGTGGAAATGAGACAGAAATAGGAATTGAAATTGGTCTTTCTCCCTTTTCAGCAGTTAGGTTTGGATCACATTCCTGTATCCATGCTAATTCTCTTTCCAACAGCTTATATGTTTATGTATTTGTTCACGTTTTACTTGTACGCGGCTTTGCAACAAGAGAGAGTTTGCAGATGGCCTGTAGAGCCACGGCACACAATCTGGAGTCCCTGTGGGCTTCTGCGGTCCGGTGCCCCTTGGGCGGAGATGGTGCTGACCTCCAGCCCTTTGCGAGCTGCCGACGAAGGAAGCCAGGGAGTGGAAGCACGTAGGAATCTCTAGTAAAGGTAAGGCGTGCCAGGCACAAAGAGAGGTCCCTCCAGGAGATGAGCAGATCAAAGCTCTTTTACCGTCCTGCCCAGAAGAGAAAACACAGGCGCTCTAAATCGTGCAACGTAACTCAGTGTCTTACTTTGCAACGTCTTGTTACTTGCACACAGATTACTTCCTTCTTTCTGTTTAGAAGTACATCTCAATCTGACGAAATGCTATAAATTCTTCTGTCCCTAGAAATGTGACATTAAATAGAGAATTACGCCAACCCAATTTTCCTGCCTTTCTGCTTCCTTAGCCCTTTTCTCGTGTCATGGCAGAAAAACAATTTGCCTGCCGTTGAGGACCTGAATTTTACTATGTGGCGCAGGGAGGGTTAACGGGCAGAATTAACTTTGGAATCCCATGGCGTGACTTAAGAACGGAGTTCTCGTGCTGCTGGTCCTTACATGGCCTCCTTTAATAGAGATTTCAGTCCGCCGAAGAGATAAGCATTTGACCTAAATATTTTTAAATGATTTCAAATTGTTCAACTATTAGATTTAAGCTCATTTCAACTTCATGGCTGTGGCTAAGATTTAAAGAAGAAAAAAAAAGACGAAAAGGAAGGAACTTTTTGCAAATCGTCTCTCATACTGATGCTTTCCCTACGCGTTGCTTGGTGAGAATACCTTTGCAAACACAGGAAAGCGGACAGACCCTTAGCCAACTACCTACCCACCTGAGAAATCCTGCCCCTACGCCCCTTTTCTCCAACAACTGCACAGATCTCCTCGTTCCCATGAAGACATTCACTCCGCTCTGCAACGTCGCATTGCTGCCGTAGACCCCTGGAGCTCCCCGTGCTTCGTGCTGTCACACCTCAGGCGTCCCTGGTCATGGCCTTATTGTTGTGCCTGAACTGACCAAATCAGCACGAATGTGACAGAAGCAGACCTACTTACTGGACTGAAGCATGAAGTGGAAAAGATCAAGTTTAGAAGAAAAAAAAAGACACGAAGATTTCAGACAAAAATGATAATTTACAAATCATTGACCTCAAGGGTCCTCGTCTTAACTGGAAGGTGGTGAGGAGGTGAGATTCACGCAAAATCAGGGGTAATGCTCTGCTTAACAATATAGTCAGAACAGTCGTGGATATCCAAGACGTAGGCCAGCAGACAGCATGGCCCCAGGCCCGAACAGAATTCCAAATTTCCAAGCACCCTGATAAAATCAGAAAAGGAATCCAGACTTAGAACAGGTGCAGGTGTATCCGGGGTTACAAATGTAAGAACGGAGGCCCGGAGATGGGGAAAGTATGGAATAACCATTGCTGAGGTTGAAGGTTCATCAAGAAGCAAGGGCAGAGAAGTTCAAGATAGGATCGTCCCTTCAAGAGAACCCCAAATGTGGGCTGGGACCCCTTAGAACCCTGGTTCCTGATGTGGCTGCCTACTAGAAACGCTTACCCAGTTTTGAAAGTTCTGATGCCTGGACCTCACTCCAGCTCGATGAAGCGAAGCATCACGGGACGCTTCCTGAACATTGGCATGTATCAAAAAGAGCCTGAAGTGGTTCGGCAGTCAGCACTGGCAGAGACTTGCTCCCTTAGCACGTTTTCTCTGGGCCGAGATGGGAACTGGCCCAGGAAAATAGATGCACACACACTGTGAGAGCGGGGGGCAGATGGTGGGGAGGTGACTGACGCAGATGGGACACGCCTTCACTTGGGAAATGCTTTACTTGGCTGAGGGGAAAAGACCCAGAGACTTCTTTACCATAGAAGACATCCTCTGGGCGTTATGTCCCCTTTAAGGCCTGGGTCACCTCTCCAGCTTCTTAGCCCTACTGGCCCTCAGATGGGTCTGTGATAATGAGACGGCCATGGTTCTGGAGAACCCGGATAGGGCTGAGCTAGGTCTCTGTCTGCTCTCTGCCTAAGACTGTTTCAAGGGTACCTGAAGAGGGGGATAAAATATACGTATTATATACAAGTGTATAAATACATGTTTATATAATAAATAAATACATATTTATATAAATATATAATATACATAATATGTACTATTTATTAGATATGTTTGTATTTATGTATATGCATTTGCTAATGCCATAATCGCTCATGCTTTATTTCCAAGAGAAGATTCCTAATATCTATTGATTATAATAAATCCTTCCTCCTCTCTGATTGATTTTCTGAATGAGTAAAACGTCACAGAAACAAACGGGGAAAAAAACGTGACCTCTGTTTTGTTCGGTTGGATTGATCAGCGGTCCCTTCATCCAATTGCTCCCAAGTGACGTTCTCTATTCTGGGCTGTGACATATCATGTGTACACGTTGCCTGATTCAGGGTCATTTCCAGACGTTGTGAAGGAGGACTTCGGTTGGGGGCGGGGGGGTTTGGTCTGCAGAGCGGTGTGGGATCAGAGGTCCTCAGCAGGGGGACTCACTGGGTTCAGACCACCTTCCCTGCTGCTCTACAGATTATTCCCCTCTCTGCATGGCCCATCTCAAATAGCCATCGGCAAGCAAAATCGTATTGTCATGTGTAATATCATTTTACCAACAGAGAAGCTGTAACTTACAAGGTCCTGTACATAGTTTGACAGTTTCTAACTTTATTTATTTATTTTTTTTGACTTACATCTTTGCTTAAATAATCTTACTGGCCATTGATGTTCAATGTATTAAATACCTTCTATATTCTCCAGTAAATGTTATGTCCACACAAAACTAGCACATTTTGAGAAAAATAAATAATAAATATCTCATGGAGTATAAATGAGCACATGTTAATAAGTCTTAATATCTTTGAGCGAACGTGATGTTTTCAGATGGGTTTACAGCTATCTCTGCTCTGCATGTCCCCGTGCTGATATCAGACGCTGATCATGAATGAACTCACACACGTGCCCACACCCACACGCTTTGTGCCCACACATATCTGCAGGTAGGCCCGTCACCTCTGACCAGCTGTGTGTTATCATACTCTCACACAGACACTTGAAGTTAGTGACACATACCTGAGGTTGCAATTCCCAGAGAAATAACTTCTATCTTGTGAAGTTTTCTTTTTTAACAACTGATTTTGCATCGTCCCATACTATCATCAATTATATCAAGGGTCAAAAATACCCCAAGCGATTTTACTCACCTTAATTTGGCAAATAAACTTAGACAACAACAAAAATTTTTTTCTGAGTCATTTTCAAAGTTGTAGTTTTTCCAATATCAACCTGCAAGATGTTGTGAACAAATAATTAGATGGACCATAGAGGCATGAACAAAACATATTTACCAAAGAAACATAAAATATGGATAAGGTTTCTTTCTCACTTTCTATGGGCCACATCAGCGATTTGATTTCACAATTCATGGAAAAGAGTTATCATTATAAACTTTTATTTTTATTAATGTCTATTTATGTATTTATTTTGCAAGAGAGAGAGAGAGAGAGGGAGGGGGGAGTGAGAGAGAGAGAGAGAGAGAGAGAGAGAAGGGCAAAAAGAGAGGGAGAGAGAGAATCCCAAGTAGACTCCACACTGTCAGTGCAGAGCCCAATGCGGGGCTTGATCCCATGACTGTGAGACCATGACCCGAGCCAAATCCAAGAGCCAGATGCCTAATTGACTGAGCCACCCAAGCACCTCAGCATCATAAACTTTTAATTCCACATATTCTTCTATTTTAAAATATATAAATTATTGTTGAATATTTACTCATGATATTACCCATTTCTTTGGCATACTGTACATTTTATCATTAAAAAAAGTACAGTAGCCTTGTAGCTTTATAGCTTAAGATACTAATTTAAAATATCCATGTCTTGGGGTGCCTGGGTGGCTCAGTTGGTTAAGCATCTGATTCTTGATCTCAGCTCAGGCCTTGATCTCAGGGTCATGAGTTCAAGCCCTGCATTGGGCTCCACACTGGGCATGAGGCATACTAAAAAAAAAAAATCGTGCCTTAATTTTTTATATTCAGTGTATATACATGCATATATGTATATGTGTGTATGTGTGTGTATGCATGTATATATACATAGATATAATATATGCATACATACATATACATATATACATATAGATACATATATATGTATCTATATATATATATAATAAGATTACCAAAAAAATTATTTGGGAGCATCTATTGCACATGTTGAAAAAATCAGGAGTTTAGTCTGATGGAAGTCAGAATCTTAAGGAACCACTCTTATTTTCACTCCTCGTTTGGTGAGTATTTTGCATGTTCTGGTTTACTTTTATCATGATTCTTTAGGATACAAAAATACAGATAAGATTTCTCGTTGCATAAGGATTTCTAGTTGCTGCCAAACAAATTTACTTTGGGATGAGGAGGATTCATTAGGTTTATTCAAATACTGTCATCAGAAAGAAAGTATCCCTAGGAAGAATACGGCATTTCAAGGTCATTCTCTGCTGCTCAGGTTGCTGACTGCCATGAAGTCCTTGGATGGTGGGAATCAAAATTGGAAGCGCTGTTAGATAAGAGTGGCACTCTTCATTTTAGGCAATAGAGAACTGAAATAATATCTTTACGCGATTGAACCAGCATTTGGAGCCTAGAAATCCAAAAGTATTGGAAGGACATTATGAATTCTTATTCCTAAGTGTGGATTCTATTATCTACACTTAAGATGAAAATAAATGTCTTCTTTCTACTGAAATACCATAAGAAATCTGGGTCACCTAAGAATTATACAAATACATCAGTAGACTTTTACCAAGAATGTCCAAATACTAATGAGGGTCGATATGCACGTTTATTGAACACAGATGTTTGTATGTATTAACGGATCATACGATTTATATATGATGCAATTTATATCATGTAATATATATATAAATGAGCTATAATTCTTTTTTGTAGTTGACTTTATACAATTCACATAACCCAGAAGTCTAGTATACTAAATTTATTTGAATTCTTTCTATTGCATAGTATCTGGACACCACATCTTACATTCAAAGAAAATAATATACACTTAAGTCTTCTTGTGTGTTTTTTTTTCATGGTTTCCTCTTGATGTTTACTTTAAAATCCTTGCTTGCTAGCTTTATGATTTCTTTAATTTTGAGTCTGTTTTTATTTTTGGTGTTTTATCTTTGGGGCCATATTTTCTTGCTAATAGTTTCCTTGTGATCTTTTATGATATGCCAGACATTTATAAGACATTTATGTATTTAAATTCAATATGACCTCAAAATCTACTTAAAAGTTTTGAGAAATACTACAATTACAATATTAAACTTATAAACTAAAATGTATATCAAGGTAAAAAATGACACATATTGAACCAAATTTAAAAACTAGAGATAATAAGGTTACAATTGATTTAGAAATATGAACGGGATGGGTATTTTTCCAAGGAAATGTTATTTGCCAAAACAGATCCCAGAAGGCTTAGCAAACCTCCACAGAATTATTACTACCGAAGAAACACCAAGGTGTTTTAAGTTCTAGCATGATCCCTAAATATGTTCCCAACCTATGCAG
The DNA here is from genome assembly GCF_007474595.2 of Lynx canadensis. Lineage (NCBI taxonomy): Eukaryota > Metazoa > Chordata > Mammalia > Carnivora > Felidae > Lynx > Lynx canadensis. The sequence continues at coordinate 2,272,207 of NC_044309.1, read as the reverse complement.
ATCAGAAACAGCTCAGTCCTGGGGCTCCTGGCTGGCTCTGTCAGTAAAGGGTGATCTTGATCTCAGAGTTGTAAGTTCAAGCCCCACCTTGGCTGTAGAGATTACTTAAGCAATGTCTCTAGATGCCTTCTGAGTGGCTCAGTCAGTTAAGCGGCGTTGGTCTCCCGGCTGAGAGCTTACAACCTGCTTGGGATTCTCTCTCTCCCTCTCTCTCTGCCCCTCCCCTGCTCACGCTCTCTTTCTCTCTCACTGTCTCTGTCTCTCCCCCCGCCTCTCAAAATAAATAAATAAACTTAAAAAAATTGAAAATGCTTTTGGGAGCCAAAAGGAAGACTTACAAGTGGAGTTGGAACTATGTGCTCCAAGGGGAAAACTCAAAATCCTGAAGTTATCGCTTCTTCCTAAATACTTTTGAAAATATTTAGGCTATTTACTTAAAGCTAGACAAAATAATTCTAAAGTTTATATGTACACAAAACAAACACAAATAAATATAACTTTAAAAGGGAATAATTAGGAAAAGGTAAGCCTGCCCCTGAGTAACACATAGACTGCAGTTGTAAGAGTTACTACGAGATGTTACCTCTTGGCCACATGGACAGAGCAATGGAATAGACTAGAATGCTCGGTAATAAAGTCAAATAACACTGCGATTTGACTATGTCAAGTGCCGTTTCCAATGAGTAGGGGAATACCGATTTTTCAGTATATATTGTTGGATTCGCTAAATAAGTATCCCCTAAATAGCAAATATAAAATCTCATGTGTTAGTTTGCTCATGCTGGAGGCTGCGAGTTGGAGATCCGGGTGTGGGCAGGCTGGTTTCTCCTGAGGTCTCTCTCCTGGGTGTGTAGACCGCCCTCTCTCCACGTCCTCATGTGGTCCGTCTTCTGTGTGTTTCAGGGTCCTAACCTCCCCTTCCTATAACAATGCTAATTAGAGTGGATTAGGCCCCACCACAGTGACCTTATTTTATTTTATTTTATTAAATATAATTTATTGTCAAGCTGGCTAACATACAGTGTACACAGTTTGCTCTCGGTTTGAGGAATAAATTCCCATGATTCATCGCTTCCATAGAATACCCAGTGCTCATCCCAACAAGTGTCCTCCTCAGTGCCCATCACCCATTTCCCCCTCTCCCTCGCCCTCCGATCAACCCTCAGTTTGTCCTCTGTATTTCAGAGTCTCTTATGGTTTGCCTCCCTCCCTCTCTGTTTGAAACTATTTTTTCCCCTTTCCCTCCCCCATGGTCTTCTGTTAAGTTTCTCAAGATCCACTTATGAGTGAAACATATGGCATCTGTCTTTCTCTGTATGACTTATTTCACTTAGCATAATGCCCTCCAGTCCCATCCACATTGCTATAAATGGCCGGATTTCATTCCTTCTCATTGCCAAGTAGTATTCCATTGTGTATGTAAAACACATCTTCTTTATCCATTCGTCAGTTGATGGACATTTGGCTCTAGTGACCTCATTTTAACTTAACCACCTTTTGCAAGATGCTGTCTCCAAATACAGTTCTGGGACTCAATGAAATCTGGGGGAACATTATTCAGCCCCTAACACTATTCTTCTTGACTAATATCAGAACAAAATTTCCAGGAAGACCAGATATTCAAAGTCTTAATCAATGAAAAAGAGCCCATCAAGTTCTTGAAGAAACAGATGAATTTATGTGTATATATACAACTCTAATTTTGGAGTTTCAAAGCATGAATGAAAACCCTGATGAGAAGTATTGATTAATTTGACCACAGGAAACATGTAAGAAACATTCACTTGGGAAAAATAAAATAAAATAAAATAAAATCCAAAAGACAAATAGAAAAATTGGAAAGTATTTGTTGTTCGTCACATGAGCAAAATACAGATTTTTTAAAGGTTATAAACTGACATGTGTGATGTGCAAAAGATTAACAGGGGCCTCATTACAGGGGTCAAAGATATGATGTGAAGACAGCTCATAGAAAGAGAAAAATAACCTGGGCCCTAAGGCTGTGAAATACTTCCTCCCTCTTGTACACACTAGTGATGCACACTGAAATGTCCTTGTCACTGTGATTGGCCAGCCTTGCTGATGAGCTGTGAGGAAACAGGCTGTCACACCTTGTCACAGACGGTGTTCGGTGATGTGTCGGTGTGGGCCAAGGGCCAGATGGTACATATTTCAGTGCTGGTTTTGTACGTGTGGAGCCTGAACAGCCACACAGAGCCCTCCACTTGGAGGGACACTGTGCTTGGCTTAAAGCCCTGCTGTTGCTGCTTTGAAATACCGAATAATTCCTGAACATGGTGCTATGGATTTTCATTTTGTATTGGGCACTGCAAATCATGTAGCCATGGTTCTGATTTGGGTTTTCAGACTCACGTGGCCTTAATCACTCTCACACACACACACACACACACACACACGTTTTTGGACAGCCATTTAAAATGCAGAAACCACTCTTAGCTTGTGGGTCATACAAAAAAAACGAATAGATATCCAGATGCCAGATTTGTGTTGCAGGCTTTAGATCACCGATCCCAGCCATAAAACCTTTAAATTCTTTGAAGGTATTTTCGTAACAACTAAGAAAATTTCTTTTCCAGATACATTTAATAAGTGTGATAGAAAACATTTTAGAAATTATTCAGCAAAGCTTTATTTATAAAAGGAAATGACAGAAAAGTATCTCTAAAACACTAGATTTTTCAAGTACGTTGTGATGTGTGCACACACGGAATACTATACAACTGTCTAAAGGGTGAGGCATTCTTCATGTGAAAATGTGGATGGATCTGTGGTACACTGTTCTGATAAAAATAAAGTTGATGGGGCACCTGGGTGGCTCAGTCCATTAAGCATCTGACTTTGGTTCAGGTTATGATCTTGGAGTTCACAGGTTTGGGCCATGCATCAGGCTCTGTACTGATAGCTCAGAGCCTGGAGCCTGCTTCAGATTGTCTCCCTCTCTCTCTGCCCCTCCCCTGCATGCATTCTCTCTCCCCCCGCCCTCTCAAAAATAAATAAACATTAAAAAATAAAAAACAGAGTTCAGAATTGTGTCAGACACATTTACACTTCAGGACAAATATCCACAAACATATGCTGGGGCAGAATATCAGGATAAATGGGACACCATGAGGTTGAAGGGACTCACGTGAACTCTTATCATGGATTTTAAATTTTTTTCATGTGAATGTTATGGTTTAATCCGAATAAATAAGAATCCCCTCTCTTCTTGGAGATGTCACTGTATCAGCATAAGCTGATTTCACTTAGGATGTCATGTTAAGTACTGTTCCTATCATGATTTCAGCACTGAAGGTGTTTCCCCGGCTCACGTTCAATCCTGCGTGCACTGGCCATGTGGCCTTTCTCTCTCCTTCAGGTGACCTTTTAGTTTTCTGTTCTACCTCAGCTCATGTGCTTTATTTTCTGGTAGCAAACGTATTTTCTGACAATATTTCTCATGGTCTCTGGCACATTATTCAACTCATTTTTCATATCAAATATAAAATATTTAATCAAATGAAGAGAGAATTTAAACTATAGCATCTATGTTTGAATGGTCTGTTCAGCTATTAACTAGTTGAATTTTAACAGACTACTTAATAGTCTGTTGGTTAGAGTTTCGGACCCAAAGCATTTTTGTTTATGTCATGAATTCTCATCACTGTATCAAAATCTGAGAAGCCATAGTCAAGTATAATAGTAAGTGCTATCTTGTTTAGACTTTGACGGAGCAAGCAGATAGAAATCCTTGTAGGAAGACTCACTTGCTGTGATCACTTCCGCCTTGTCTTTAATTCGATAACCCTGTGGCATTCCAAAACCAGAATACTCCGTTCTTTGGCATTTCTCAAAGCGTATTGCTGAAAAGTTAGTTGTGCTTTCAAACGATATTACTCCCTGCATAATGTCTCAAAAGTCCGGGATCATCTTAGAATGGAACAACCAAATCTGGGGCATGCTGTGAGGAAACAATAACGTGTGACACACATTTGAGGAAGAAAACGTAAAAGCATCTTCTTAATTTTCACAGCCGAATGGCCATAGGATATTTCCTTAATTTGCTCACTCAACCCAACTTATCTTATATTGGTGTATGTAGATTTTAGATCTACTTTTCTTTTGGCCCTAAAATACTGTGATTCTGGTAAAGGTATGACCATCATCATTGTCATCATCATCATTATTACTATTTTATTATGTATTATTATTATTATTATTACTGAAAAGAAATAGAGTATCCAAACCAAAACCAAATTAAATCATACTTCCTAACTTCATACACCCAAATGCTCTGTTTTGGACGGATATCTAAAAGAATGAATAGCTATTATGCATTTTTCCATCCGGTGGGAAACTATCCTCCTCTCTGGGTGTGATTCCTCCACCCAGCATTGCCAATACGCAGCGTCAGGGATGAAATCATTCTTCTCCTTTTATGCTAAATCCCTTTGTGTAAGATCTCTGTGATAGTGGGTAGACGTGGTCTCTGGGCTGAAATGTGTGTGCCTGCGTGGAGAGTGAAAGACAGAGAAAGAGGGAATATTTGTGTCGTCTTCATTACAGTAATCCTCAGCAGCACTAAAATGTGTCCAGTGTTTTTATTAGTGTCTGTAAGTTGACTGAGCCATAGTTAAGGAAAGCACGGGGAGACAGGGTGAGTTGGAAGGAGAGTAGGAATACCGTGTAGTCACAGAGCAATGTCACTTAGGATGGATGTGATAGAGAAAGAAACAAGAAAGTAGTGTTATCAGAACATATTGGAGGACAAGGTACAATTTAATGAATATTGAGAAAGGCACATATAGGGCATCCAGCTGGCTCAGTCAGACATTTGACGTCACGGTTGTGAGCTCGAGCCCCACGTCGGGTGTAGAGATTACTTAAAAATAAGTCTTTAAAAAAAAAAAAAAACAAAGGCACTTATACACAAATATTTACATAAAATATATGTTGCAATGATTTTAGTAACCTTTTTAATGTATAGCACCCAACAGATTGTACAGCATATTGCATATTTTCTGTAAGTATGCTGAACCGATTTAGTTTTTTATAAGGTGATAAACATGATATATACACATTAGTCCAGCTGAATCTCTCTCTGACACCATTGAAATTTTGCAGTGTTGCATTCTGAAAGACGGGGGCTTGAGGCTTGACGTGCCCGATGTGATTCAAATTTTTGCCAGGTCTGATCTAGGTCAACTGTCTTAGTGGATATGTTGTTCTTTATCCAATGAGATAGAAGCTTCAGGAGCTCAAAGAGCAAACAGAAGGAGACAAAAATGGCCCCAGGGACAGATGCAGCCCAGAGATCTGTTGGGAAGCACAGGGTGGTAAAGCACAGAGAGTGACGACTCATAATAACAAAACTCAGGGCACAATGACAGAGATTTTAAACTTACCCAAAGACATAAAGTCAACAGTCGAACTGGAAATTTACATTCAGCCCTCAGTGCATTCACTTCTCTTTGTCTAGACAAATTTACATGCAGAGAAAAAGCATAATTTCAGGATGGATGCTTGCTCACTCCATATCCTGGCACGAGAGATTGCTCTCCCCCATATGTGCTAAACAGTGAGCAATCAAGTAAATTTTTGCTTCTTGACACTGAAGGGAATTAGGAGAATAACCCCGGCTTAGGTACCTACTAAAGACACTATGAACGTAATTGCGTAGCCAATCTTGGTTGGTAATTAGTAAATATTTCCTGAATTAATGTTGTAGAGCGTATTTCTCATTTCATTACTTAGACGAAAACCCATAGAATTCCACTTTACATAATAATCAACATAACAAATAGCATCATGTTATTCACCACCAACATACACGTTCAGTACTGTCTTCGGGTTAGAAAATAAGAATTTAAAACAAGAATTTTCTTAAGAAATTTAGAACCTGGAGCTTCAGTCATTTTGTAATACATGGGGCTTCTTATGAGAATCCCACATATTATTTAAGTTGTTCATTGTATAGAGGGGCAAACCCCTAACTCGTTGATTTGTAAAAACATGTCTTCTGTGCATTCAGAGATCTGCTTCACGTTGGGTGCAGTCCGATGGCCCCGCTCCCGGAAGAGAGAACCACACAGCACCTCCCTTCCATGACAGTCCCGGTGGGGGTGCTCGGAAGGTCACTAATCACGTGTTGGAGCGAGGTCGACACAAGGGAAAGGTCTTGTGCCGTCAAAATGTAGCAGAACTGCAAAGGCACAGAGAAGACACGACCCCAAGGGAGAAAAGAGAGTGGTTTTAAGGGTGCATCATTATCTTTTCCTCTAGCAGACACCTGGAGTAAAATGAACAATTCTCAGTAGCAACCTCACACCTGGCTAGACTGGAGTCAAACAGGAAGTGCTCTCTGCTCTTTTCCTGAAGTGATAAGGAAAGTGGGTGAGTCAGGCTGGCCTCTTGTTTTCCAGGGTATTGATAACCTTCACCGTGTCCTCGTCCCCACTGTTTTAAGAGAATGCCGGTGAATTAAACCAAGGAAGTAATGGGTTTCTGAGTTGACAGTCTATCGACTCAGCCACGTACACCCCAACCGTTGGCACACGCCAGTATGACAGCCATCTATGGAGACACGGGAGTGTCAGGCTGGTTAGAAATCCCCCAATGAGGAGTGAGTACCTGCCATCCAAAATCGGTGCAGTGGCTAGAGTCTTTGTGTTTCTAGAAAGCTACAATTAAAATACAAATTACCTGGGAAGAGTCTGTTTCCACAGATTGATTTATAGGCTACCAACTAAAATGAGGAGAATTTTTGGAATCAGATTCGGGGAGAAATGTAATCCAAGCTCTACGCAAGTTTCTGCAGTCTCTACAACACGACTCGGTGCTAGTCAGGTGGAGCTGTCTCTGTTCATCGCCACCTGGTGCGCAATTTTTTCTCTGCACATTCTTATATTATCCCCCTTGGCCAAAATGTCCATCTCTTCTCTCCCAGTCGTCCACATCGAATCCCTCCTTCAAAGCCTGGTGGCCTTCCCGGTGGACCCGGTCCTTCCCAGCCCTGCTGCCCCTCCCTGTCCTTCCATGACTGGTCACACCAGCACAGCACGATTGGCTGGGAAATCCGGGAAGGACTCTGTGTACATGAAATCATTGAACTCTCAAGAATCCTATGAATTAATGTAATTATCCCCATTCTGGAGGGGAGGAGACAGCATAGAGATTAAGTGAGTCACCCAAAATCACTCAGGCGTTAAGTGGTTAGAAGAGGACCAAATCTACCCAAATGGGTTCCAGAATCTGCACCCTGGACCACGGCAGCATGGCTCCAGCCTCCCCTCTGAGGACGGCATGCTGTGCACAGATGGATTCTAACCACAGCTGGATCTAGATCCTTCTCTCTGTTGCTGCACAGTTACTGTCTCCATGTAGAGAGAAGTAGATATGCATTTATGTACAGTTATGTAGCTTTATCCACGTAAAGAGAGATGACAGGAAGGCAGGGAGGTAGATTAGATAGATAGATAGATAGATAATAAATAGATAGAAAATAGATGATAGACAGATGGATAGATGATAGATGGATAGATGGATAGATACATAGATAATAAATAGATAATAGATAAATATATATAGAGAGAGAATAAATAGGTAATATAGATAGAAAGAAAGATTTACACATCCTTAAAGACAAGTAACCTCTGTCCAGGCAGAAGCCATACTGTTTTAGTAACATTGCAAGACACCTGTCAAAAGGGGGTGAAACGCAGTTTCTAGTAGGGCAATACTTCATAACTGTTAAAAGACTAGCATCCGGAAACAGCCAAGCCTGAATGCAGGTTACGTCGCTTACCACGGGATGAGCCTGAGAAAGGTTTAAAGCTTTCTGAGTCTCCCTTCTTTCATCTGGAAGTGGTCTCGAGTGACTGGTCGTTCCTCCCAGAACGTGGCTAGCGTTCAACAAAACTGGCTTACCCTGCTGGGAACAGCGCCTGGCATGTCAGGGATGCTCAGTCAGTACGGCCACCGAGCGTGGAGCGTGCTGGACGGTGGTGACGTGTCACTTTACACAGAGGGCTGCAACGCCCCGGAATTGTTCCCGGGTAAGTCAACAGAGCCCAGCCTGACTCGTCAGCATGCATGCGTTTCTGTGCTTCGGACCTCAGATTTCACTAACATCCCAACTTTCCACAGGGAAGTTTTGCCTTCAGAGAATTGGCCTCAATTTCAGACGAAGTCACCACCCCCATTCTAAATACCAGCCGGACGGGGTCTGTTGGCTCCAACATCTTTGCGCCATGGTCGGATAGCTTTGACTTGCTAGTTTGCTTTCGCCCTGTTTTTTGCTGGTTTATGCGCAAAGAGGCTACGAGAATGATGTCGTGTGCGAGGTCTGGTGACGGACTCAGCGCAGCACAACGTTGTGCACCGAGGACATAGCTTTATCCACGTAGAGAGAGATGGCAGGGAGGCAGGGAGGTAGATTAGATAGATAGATAGATAATAAATAGATAGAAAATAGATGATACACAGATGGATAGATGATAGATGGATAGATACATAGATGATAAATAGATAGATAAGGCTTGCCCAGGCTACCGGCAGTAGACCCAAGGAGGTTCCCGGCGTAGAGACCGCTCCCTGGAGGTGAAAGGTCATCTGTCTCACCACTAGTCCCGCCCCCAGCCCAAAGTGAGTCATTGCAGAAAAACTGCAGGTTATTTGTCCAACAGCCCCTCAGTGAAGTCGACGTAGCCGTCATTGCTCCCTCAGTGGAGGTTCTGAAAACATTTCATTCTTTTAGATTTCCATTCAATTAATTTCCCTCCTTCCATCTGTTCTAGTAATTGGACAAGGTGATAAGAAAGAAAGAAATTGCTTGAATATTGACTTCGTCCTACAAAAATTCTCAAAACCGATTTCCTGCTTTCCTTTAATTTCTTAGGCTTTTTTTTTTTTTTCCTTTTCATGTTTTCAAGTGTCTCTGGAGCTGGGTTTTCAGCCCTGCTGTCATTTCACTGCCCACTGGGCAGGCGCTAATGGGAGTGGTGGTGAGCTGGTTTGCAGAGACAGGGAGCGCGAGAGACGGCTCTCTGAGGCATGTGATGAGTTGGAGCGGGGAGCTTTTCCTCTCGAGATAAATCACAAGTATACTCCTCGGCATCCCTGTTCACTTGTCTCACCGCATGAAATAGGGCTGGAATCCAGAAATGCTTCCTTCCTCATCAATATTTCTGCTAATAAGAAACGGGCATTAAGGAGAAACAGGTGCTTAAATGAGACTTCCTCTAAAGCACGGGACTGTAGGAATATTCTGGAGTTTAAAAGGGCAAACCGTTATGACGGTTTCCATCTTTTTAAAACAGAGCACCTGGGACCTGCAGAGAGAATGCCATCATCAAGGTCGCCTCGTGTACTCCACAACAGAGCCAGACGAGAAGTGAATTTCGTAAACGTAATGGTATCCGTTTAAGACCATTTACAAACTCTATCGGTGCTATTGGTATTTACAGTCCTGAAGTCTTTCTGCGGGAGGAGGATATCATTGCTCTACCCTTTAGATACTCCCATTAACTGACTACCGCACCAGTATTGATCGAGAACGACAATCTGCCTTGACCATTGAACCTGCCGTAGACAAGAAATTGTGCTCTGCGGCAGCCCCCAGACACAGCTTCCTGCTCTGCTCAGTGCCAGAGACAAGGACGGACACAGAAATCACCACTCAGCATGGACTTGCACTGCGTCTGAAAGTGCTCACGCCTGATACTGTTCATGGGGACGCTCTGGTTGGCTCAGTGGCATCCCTCTGAGTTCCCTCCACCAAGCCACAGTCCGGGAGCAGTCACCTACTGCCCAGCCCTGGACTCCTCTTGGGAATCTCCAGCAGCCTTGTTGCCTCTACTGCTGACGTAGACACACGGGCTGCCTCGGGGCTCCCGGAAGTATAGACATGACAGCCATACTGCCCGTACCTGCCCCACCCCTTCCATCATGCCGTCCCGTTTTATTGTAGGTAGAATCCCCTTTTGTGTTTGTGTCACGGTTTAGTCATGAAGTTGTTACATTTCCTTCCTTCCTTCCTTCCTTCTTCCTTCCTTCCTTCCTTCCTTCCTCCCTCCCTCTTTCTTTCTTTCTTTCTTTCTTTCTTTCTTTCTTTCTTTCTTCTCTCTTTCCCCCCCACCTGTACAGAGATATACTTCACATACAAAGAGTTGCACAGGGGCGCCTGGGTGGCTCAATTGTTTTAAGTATCAGACTCTCAATTTCAGCTCGGGTCAGGTCATGAGGTCACAGCTTGTGAAATTGAGCCCCACAGCGTTGGGCATTGGGCACTATGCTGACAGCATGGACCCTGCTTGGCATCCTGTCTCCCTCTCTCTCTGACTCTCCCCTGCTCACTCTCTAAATAAATACATAAATAAACTTAAAAGAAAAAACAAAGAGTTATGCATATATTTTTATTACTTTTAGGGGTGCCGTATAGTGAGTCAACAATTCTCTACATCGCTCATTAAAGCTGTACGTATTTCATGTATCCGTGGTGATGAGTTGGTATATAGACATATACCCATGATGCCATCACCACAAACATGGTAATAAACATATCCATCCCTACCTGAAGACTTCCTGAGTCTCCTTGCTCTGAACTCAGCCAGAGATCTGCCGCCTTAGTAAGTTTTTAAACGTACAACACCGTGCCGGTAACTCTAGGCTCTACAGCAGAGTTCTAGAACTTATTCATCTTGTGTGAGTATAATTTCGTTTCCACTGGACAACAACTCCCCTGATCCCTTCCTTCAGTTCCTCGTAACCACCACTCTACCCTCAGTTTCTATGAGTTGGACTATATTAGATTCCTCGTGGAAGTGGAATCATGCAGTGTTTATCCCTCTATGACCACATAATTTCACTTAGCGTGAAGTTGTCCAGGCTCATTTGTGTCTTTGCAAATGGTAGGGTTTCTGCCTTTTTATGGCTGGATTATGTTCCACTGTCTGTCTGCATGTGCCACCTTTCTCTATCCATTCATGTGTTGATGGACATGTGGGTTGATGCCATATTTCGGCTGATGTGACTAATGCTGCAAGGAACATGGGAGAGAAGATATCTCTCTGAGATCCCCGTTTAAATTATTTTAGGTCTCTACCCAGAAGTGGGATTGATGTATCACATGGCAGTTCTATTTTTAATATTTTGAGGGAACTCCATACTGTTTCCCACTGTGGCTCCACCAGTGAGCGATCCCACCAACGGTGCAAGAGGGTTCCTTTTTCTCTATATTCTCACGAACGCCTGTTGTTTCTTGTGTTGTTGGTATTTATTAGCCATTCTGACAGGTGTGAGATGATAGCTCATCGTGGTTTTGTTTTGCATTTTTACGATGATGAGTCATATGGAGCTCTTTTTGTACACCTGTTGGCTATTCGTATGTCTTCTTTGAAAAAATGTCCATTCAAACCCTCTGCACATTTTGAATGGAGTTATTTATCTTTTTGGTATTGGGTTGTAAGAATTTCTCATATACTTTGGAAGTTAGTTCCTTCACAGATACGTGGTTTGCAAATATGTTCTTCCATTATATAGATTGCCTTTTCACTGAGTTGATTGTTTTCCTTGCTGTACAGAAGCTTTTAATTTAATATAGTCCCACTTGTCTATTTTCTTCTTCTGTTTTTTTGTGCTTTTAGTGTTAGATCCATGACATCATTACTGGGATCAATGACGCAAAGTTTCTCCAGTATGTTTTGTTCTAGGAGCTTAGAGTTTCAGGTATTATCTTTAAATCTTTAATCCATTCTGAGTTGATTTCCCCGAACAACCTAAGGTAGAGGCTCAATGTCATCCTTTTGCTTCTGGGTGTCCAGTTTTGCCAATACCATTTGTTTGGAAGAGACTGTCCTTTCCATGGCATGTTCTTGCTGCCCTGTCAAAGATCCATTGCCTGTACATGTGGGTTTATTTTTGGAGCTCTGTTCTGTTTCATTGATCTTTATGCCAGGGCCATCCTATTTTAATTACTGTGCTTTGTAATACATTTTAAAATCAGGAAGTATAATGCCTTCAATTTTGTTCTCTCTCTTGTTTACTTTGTTTTTCCATATAAATTTTAGGATCGTTTTTTTCTATTTCTTTTTTTTTTTTAATTTTTGTTTTTTGTTTTTTGTTTTTTTCTATTTCTATAAGAAGTCCATTGGAATTTTGATGGAAGCTGTAGATTGATTTAAACAGTATGGACATTTCAGCAGTATTAAGTTTTCCCACCCATGTTTTTCCATTAATCTGTGTCTTCTTTACTTTCTTTCATCAATTTGTTGTAGTTTCCAGTGTACAAATCTTTCACCTTCTTTGTTAAGTTTATTCCTGAATAAGTTATTCTTATTGATCCTATAGTAAATGGAATTGTTTTCTTTCTTTTTTTTTTTTTTAACTGTCACAGAGCCCATCGCAGGGCTCGAACTCACGGACTGCAAGATCATGACCTGAACTGAAGTCGGTTGCTTAACTGACTGAGCCACCCAGGCGCCCCGGAATTGTTTTCTTAATTTTCTTTTTGGACAGTTCATTGATAGTGTATAGAAACACAACATGTTTTGTCTATTGATTTTGTATCCTACAACTTAACTGAATTTGTTTACTATTTCCAACAGTTTTTTGGTAGAGTCTTTAGAGTTTTCTATATGTAAGATCATGTCATCTGCAAGCACATGTTATTTCTTCCTTTCCAGTGTGAGGTGTTTTTTTTTTTTTTTTCTTTTTTCTCGCCAAATTTCTCTGGCTAGGATTTCCAGTACTAGGTTGAATTAAAAAAAAAAAAAAGTGAGGGTGAGCATCTCTTTATTATTCGTGATTTTACAGGAAAAGCTTTCTGAAGGAACGTGCCTCCATATAATCAAGGCCACATATGACAATTTTCTCTCTTTATTTGAAAGGTCAGAGTTATGGAGTAGTAAAATTCCTGCAAGAAAGTTTTTCTGTTGTCTGTTTTTAATGCCAAGGGTCTTCACATAATTTGTGTATAACGCATAGTGCCTGGGAGAATAGCCCAACAAAGGTTGAGGAAATACTCATTTTGAAGCTACTCGATGATAAAAATAGTTTTGAGGCCCATAATCTCCTCCAACTCCCTAGAGAACGAATAGAAGCCTGGATTCAACCCTGTGCTCTGCAGCCTAATTTTCATATTTCATTCCGCAAAGACTGGATCCATACGCCCACATACAGTTTTCTGGGCTAGTTATTTCAGTCTTCTGGGACATACAAAGTTTACAGAAATAAATGGATTTGTGTCCTCACCATCTTCCGAGCAATCCTAAACTTCAGGATAAAAATAAATCAATACGCTATCGTTTCTAACATTAAGTATATTACCACCTTGGGAGCAAACCAGACTTGTAAATAAATGGATGCATGCAGGTCACGTTCACAGCCACACTGCCCCAAACTGTAGGCAATTAGAAGAAGAGCCAACCACTTATCAAGAGATGTCAGATCTAGTTGCCCAGTGGAGTTGTCGTCTGGCTAGATCCTGAGGGACGCTTTGTAAACCAACAGATTTGGAAAGCACCAGGAGAATTTTCATTGTAGGCCCACGGGCACAGTTCTAGGAAAGGACATGGAAACTTGGAGAGGAATCACACAGGGCAAGAACGTTAAGGAACAAGGCAGGGAGCTGGAAGGAGGTGAGGCCACAGAGGCTCCCACATGCCAGTCACTTACTTCCTGAGGGAGAATCATCAGAGACAGGACGTGCACAGGAGAGAAGTGTAAGCTGGTCATTCGAGGTAGGAGTGAGAGAGAAACTAGGTAAGTGTTTCTTAGCCACCTGATGGTCCCTAATAGTCCCTAACGACTATTCTGGGAACCCTACCTGCTTAGCATTCCAAGCCTTGACTACTCTAGAGAGACAAAGCTACTATATGAGATATTCGTCTGGATAAGGTTGACAATGTTGGGCACATTCTGTTGGAGAAACAGCGACAACAAACCATGTTTTTTGGGGGGGAGGTGGGGAGTGTGAGTGGATTTGAAGACGTTTCATCTTCTATTTGGATCGCAGTAAATTTTAAGCAGTGAAAATTGCTGTATAACTTTCACTGCAGGGATTCCTGAATGTTTGTTTTCAAAGCTATACGATAAATACTATGACAATGCTGCCTTTTTTCTGAACTGCAAGGTAACCTAACGCTCGGGTTTGATGACGGTGTGACCTGTGTGATTACCTGTTTTACTGCTATTGCACCCCAAGTCCCTCCAACCTGCCACAGCGAGGCGTGGGATGTGGCCCAGAAACCCCATGGCTCACTAACAACTCAGCCCGCGATCAGGGTTCGGCAGGGAACTTAAATTAGATTGCCCATAAAACGTCTGCACGTCACAGGGGAGACTCAGCTGACTAACCCCCACTTCTCTGCAAAAGTGAAATTCAGTTTTGATTTTCCTTAATTAACTTACTCACAGTCAACTGTGGGAAAGTAGAAGTACCCAAAATCTCTTTCTGCGGTTAAACCCAAGACAGTAACAAAAGCAACAGGCACAAATATAACAACACAGCTTCCAGAGTGATACGAGGAAAAAGTCTTCAGTCATAAAAGAAGGAAAGTATCGCTTAGGGAAAGTCGGAAAGCATGTATTTCATGTAAGTCGGTTATGTGGGAGTCTGCGTTCTAAGCAAAGACCAAGGCACACGTTAAAAATGACTCTTTTCGGGGCACCTGGGTGGCTCGGTCGGTTGGGTGTCTGAATCTTGGTTTCAGCTCAGGTCATGATCTCACGGTTTGTGGGTTCAAGCCCCACGTCGGGCTCTGCGCGGGCAGCGCGGAGCCTGCTTGGGATTCTCTCTCCCTCTCTCTCTCTATTCCCTGTTCTTGCCCTTCCCCTGTTCTCTCTCTCTCAAAATAAACAAATAAGCCTTAAAAAAGAAGTTTAAAAAAATGACTCTTTTCACCCTTGTAGCACCTAGAAAATGACGAATATACAGTCAACTCTCATTTTTAAAGACGTTTGAATAATCAGTTATTATGATGCACTAGAGTTTATGAGTTCTTCTACACTACACCTTCTGGTGCTAAAATCTGTTTCTACAACTTGCTGTTTCCTTCGGCTTCACGGCCTCCTATCCCAGTGAGGACCCACACCCAGGAGACACTAAAAAACGATGCTCAATTGAAAGATTAAGCAAGCAACTGAAATTTCTTTCCTTTTTTTTTTTTTTTAATTTTAACGTTTATTTATGTTTGAGACAGAGAGAGACAGAGCATGAACAGGGGAGGGGCAGAGAGAGAGGGAGACACAGAATCCGAAACAGGCTCCAGGCTCTGAGCGGTCAGCACAGAGCCCGACGCGCGGCTCGATCCCACGGACCGTGAGATCATGACCTGAGCCGAAGTCAGACGCTTAACCGACTGAGCCACCCAGGCGCCCCACAACTGAAATTTCAACATGAGTCTAACATTCTCTCCGGTCTGTGCCCATGTGAGCAGTACTCTGTAGAAATTCAGGAAACACACACACACACACACACACACACACACTGACCACTAGATTTCCACAAGCTGTAGGTCTGGTGATTTGAACCAGTATAGCTGTTGTAAGAAGAGATTTGGGGTCCCAGTTAGTGTCCAGGTCATTTTATTCAATGGTTTCCTTGTGTCTCCTTACTTGTGTCTCCATGCCTGACTTCCTGTTGCATGCTTCTGGGAATGAGCTTGCTGAGTTCTTGTGATGTCACTGCACTATAAGGATCTTATCACAAATGGACTCTCGAGGTGATGCTGGAAGTTTAAACTGAGGACTATGAATTTAGGCTCTAAATCTTGAGGGTATGAAAGCCATCAGGGGTTGTCCCACCCTTGACAAAACTGCCATCTGATCTATGAAATATTCCAAGCTTTGGAAGCTCTGAGAGAGGAAGCCTGTGGGTCATGTGGGCGTTCTACCATGCTCCTTGCCTATTGGACCAAAATGAACTTCTCCACGCTTGATTCGCACCAGAGTTTTCCAGTTTGGACTTATCCAGATCCACACACCCGATGGCAGAAAAGCTGTGCCTTTTATCCATCCTTCTGCTTTTTCCTTGAGAACCTCTCTTTTGCTAATCCTAATCCCACCTGTTCTTGGGAGTCCAGCCCAATGTTTCTCAGTGCTTATGTCCCTCTGCCTCCTCTCTATACTTCCATACCCTTAGGCGCTCCAAGCCGTAGCCGTTGGTCAAGGTGACATCCTGACGACGTGTGCATTTTAACCTTGTCGAGCGGCGTGCCATTGTGCACGCCATTTCTTTCTAAAATCACCATTTGTGTTTAATATGACTCAGCTGTTCCCCATAATACATAATGGAGAGCACAGTGGTGTTTCAACAAACAATTCCTAACGGCATAATTAACATTTATTGAGTCCTTACTCTGTGCCAGGCGCTAGGTTAATGACTTCAGAAGCAGAATTTCATTGTCTCCATTCCACAGTTGAGTAAATGGAAACTCACAGTGGGTACAGGATCCTGGGGCACAGTTCCATAGCCTGTAGCCTAGCTCCAGAGATCCCATTCTCAACCACACTGCTGCTGAGTGCGCCCCCCACACAGTGAATCACGCTGTGAGGACTTTTTATTTAGTGACCCTGCAGCAAGTCAGTCATTGGATCCCCCCCTGCAACGCCTATCCCAAATATAGTTTGGGTTCTTTTACCTCTCCTGCCATGCAGGAGCCCTGACCTTTTCTTGTTTACAAATATTTGAGAATGACACATTTATCATGACGCAAGCCAACCTCTTTCATTTTCCATCAAAAGATGTCTGTTACCGTGTCTAATAAATATATCAATCTAGTGTTTCTGGAGCCCCAGGCACCCAGGTTCTACAAATAGCACTTCCCCACCAGGACTGCGGTAATGGTTAATAGTGCCGTGAAAAATAGTGCTGTGCTCAAGGAAAACAAATCAGCTGCTTCTTAAAAAAAAAAAAATACTTTAATGAAATGTAGAATATACACAAAAGCTGTGCCACATACACACATCATTTAAAGAAGGGTAATTTACACGTTCCCATACTTGTGTCTCCAGCTTGAGTGTGTGGCTGTCTGTCTTTGGAAACATCTGCGGAGGGAAACAGAACAAATGAGCCAAAGGCATACGCTTTTCTTTAGCCAGGGTCTTCGAGAGCGAGGCCCTCTGATCAGCACGGATGAGAAAAAAGAGCCTAAGGGTGGGCTTGTGATTTTACTCCCAGACACAAGCTTATTACTTATTCAAAAGTGTCTGACGTCAAAGAGTACCATCCCCATCAGTTAACGGATTTTCCATTTTCAGAGAAAAGTGGGATATTCTGAAAGAATGAAGTCCTTTTAGGGGAGTTCAGTAATTCTTTAATAAGGTAATGAGGACGCAGTGCTAGGTTTCACTTTCCCGGAAGCCTGAGCGTGACACACAGTTGGGAAGTACGTGGTGACAGGTGTGGTTGTCTACAACATAACCCCGGAAATTAGGAAGCTTCATTAACGCACTTAAGACATTGCCTCCCAAGAATCACATAATGCATTATAAATATACATATTCTTTCATTTGCCATCATCAGGATCTAGCCTTTAGCTTGACAAACCCAGAATGCATTTCCCGAGTACATCAAAAATTATATTACTTCTTCATTACGGACTCATATCCGTCAACCACACGAGACCAAGGTATGGGCCCAAGAAACCAAACTATTAACTGATGATGTGAAATGCAAATGTCCTTGTAAAAAGAGATACTCGTGGTACCATTCTCTGAATTTCCTTATCAGTTTCCTGAGTAAGAAGACAGAATGAGAAATTCATTTTCAATAAAAAATATAATTCTCACAGGAACCCAAAACTTCACAACGATCAGCAGGGTCTCACAAGTGCACCCACTTACGTTGGATTTGCCATCATCATGACAAAGATGTTCTGGGGAGGAGAACGGAGCCTCAGGTGCATTGGGTGTGCTCAGTCCACCTAATCGGAGTGGACGCAGGCATTGCCACCCAGCTGGGGACACTATTCCAGACACCTCTCCCCTTCTTGCCCATACGTCTTCCTGGGAACCATACTCATCGTCGACCGTACAAGTTGCCTGCCCTGTATTCCAGGACTCATCACCCATAATGAGATTCACGAATACTCTGTGCTATTAATTTTGGGCTAAGCGTGGAATCACTACAGAGGCACCATAGGACTGAGAGTTGGAGGTTCTGGGTTTTAGACGAGGTTGGGCTTCTGAGTGAGTGGCGTGCTTATCCTGCTGCAAAATAAGAGAAAGAGTTTAGATGGCCCCGATGTCTGGTTTGCTCTGGCCGCCGGCCTCTGCTCCTTCTCTTTTAATGTTTGTTTCTCTTGCGGGAATATATATGATCAGCAGAACAGATTCTGCTCTGGGGCGCCATAACGTACTCAGTGTGCTTTGACCTCCAGGTTTGGTAGACACTAAAAGAAACTTGAGCAATCATTGGTTTGTTTCATTCCAACTGGTGAAAAAAAAGACTATTAAATAAAGATTCGCCAAAAGTATATCTATCACCAGGAGAGTTGCTCATCTGTCCACATTTATTCCTTTATCTACTCCTCTTCAGGAGCCTGGGAACTAAGATACTGAGTTATGAGGGACAGGGAAACAGTGGTTCTCGTTGCTTCCATTCTCTTTACTTTCACTGGTTTTCAAGAAGGTTTAGATTGCTTCACCAAAGAGCTCTCGGAAGGCATGGAATGCTGTCTACAACAGGCTCAGGGTGCCATCTTGCCGGACTGCGTGGCTGTCACATGATTCAGTTGAGCCATCCAAGCCGTCTGCTCCCAGCGGTAGGGTTGATCTCCTCTGGTCTTCCCCATAATCACTGCTAACACGTTGCCTCTCTATCTCACTCTTCATGCTCAAATTATAATGAGCAGAGTAATCCATTTTCCATGACTAAGGGATTGGACCTCCCACGAATTTAAGTAGTTCTTCTGTCAAATCATAAACTATGAACACTTGGACACTTAAAAGTCCATTTGTAAACTCCAAACATGTTTTCTTGCCTCAGTTATATTTTGCTAGATACTAGGTTTTCCACAGTATCCAGAGATAAGTTCTAGATTAATTGTGTCCTGCTAGTTCCATGCTCCAGACTCAGAACATGTATGCCCCGCTCTCATTTAGCATTTAATCACGCTGCACATTTAGTAAAATGTTGTAAGTTGTTTAACACTTTTTCACATCCGGCATATCTAGACTGTAAGATCCTTGAGGAAAGGAAATACACTTTGTTTCATTTTATTCTTAAATAGTAACATACACAATGTCCTACTCAATGAATACTTCAGTTTACTTTAAAAAAACATTTTTGTTATTCACCCATAAGATATTCAAACTCAGATACCAATGTTAGTCATAATTAGATATCACACACCCTTGCCTAAATCTCAAGGTCACGGCTCAGAAAATATGTCCCACTGTACCTGCAAGTAGTAGAAAAATGTTAAGTGACCCAAATGAGAAAAAAAAGGTATGGCTGGCAGTCTAAGAACCATTGCTGTAAGCCTTTCTAATTAATACGTGTTCCTAGTCTTGGTGTACATGAAGTACTGACTTTTAACATGGTGGCATCGTTACGAGACACGCCATTCACAACTTAGATGGTGATTACTGAAGGAGAACACTGCTATTCAAATCAACCAACCCAGGGTGTAGTTGACAGTAAAAGAGAACAGATAGTAAACTTTGCATCTGGTTATAAGAACTGAACTGAAAATATACTCAGAAGATACTATGGTATTTTTGCTGGTGAGTATTTGAGACACAACATGTCATTTAATTTATTGTCATTTTCTTTGAATATCTCTCCTTTCGCTTCTGCTTTCTTTCCTTGATATCCAAATACACACTATGTGAAGAGTAGTGAGCGGGATGGGAAGAGATTTATTTTATCCTAGCGGGAAGTGGTGACCTCCATCCAAAGGAAATGGATTTCAATTAATCAAAGATTAGTCCTTTTCTTTTCTCTTGTTTTACTTTTATTCCTTTCTTCCGTTTCCTCGTCCTCTTTCTCTGAGTTCTTCTTGCCCACCAAACCCTAATCTAGACATAAAACAACAGAACTGCTTCCCTTCTAACGGAGGAAGAACACTTTCTTTCCCTTGGGACACGCAAGACAGTGGAGACTCCCATGCCCTTGAATGTGATGTTTTATGGGGTTATTCTGGGTAGGCTGATGGTGATTGCTTTGCTGAGTCTACGTTTTGTCTGACATTTCACCACCATTAGGCAAACATTATTCTTTCTGTTGGTATTTGTTTAGTGAGCTATATACTCAGTGGTGTATGATTTATATAAGTCACCATCTCTTCCGGGTGGCTCAGGCTAAATTATTATCCAGGCATCCAATTTAGACACACAATAAGGGACAGATTACTAAACCCCCAATGTTATACCTCCGCCAAACAAAGCCTTATTCCTTATTCATGGTATCATACACAGTTTTCACGTTTCTAATGAAAATGGGGGCTGATCTGCCAGCCGAAATAGCTTTAGGGCGTTTTGGTATTTCCAATTTTATTCTCAGAGAACGCATATATAGATATTTTTTAATTTAGGGACTGATGTGGGTAGGAATATTTAGATATTATGGCTTAAAAATAAATATGCTCTCAACTGCCTTCAGTGAGGCGGCCACACTTGGAGGTTGTGCTGCATGGGCCTGATTTCCTGTGTTCTGCCATCATGAACTTCTACACATTCCCTCTTCCTCTGAAACGTGTCCTGGGTTGGGAAAGGAGTTTTGTGGACACCCTGACTTTGAGAGGCGAAGAGTGAGTTTCCACGGAATCCCCCCTCCCCCGGGAACCTTTGGAAGAGTCTGGGCGGGATCCTGAGGACCCCACATCCACAGCGGGCGGAGGCCTTTGATTTCTGAGGTGGATTCATCAATGCTGTCAAGAAAAGAGCTCAGTGGGGCGCCTGGGTGGCTCAGTCGGTTGAGCGTCCGACTTCAGCTCAGGTCATGATCTCACAGTTTGTGGGCTCGAGCCCCGCGTCTCTGTGCTGACAGCTCGGAGCCTGGAGCCTTCTTCGGATTCTGCGTCTCCCTCTCTCTCTGCCCCTCCCCCGTTCATGCTCTGTCTCTCTCTGTCTCAAAAATAAATAAAACCATTAAAAAAAAGAGGTCAGAGGTCAAACGCATTTTTAAAGGCTTGAATCAAAGTTTCAAACATTGGTGGTAAGAATGCCTCTCAGAGTTTTTATGATGCTAATGTTGCATGTGATCTTCTTTGTTTAAGAAAACCTTGGGGTCCAGGGCACCTGGGTGGCTCAGTCCCTTGAGCCTGACTCTTGGTTTCCTCGTGGTTTGTGGAATCGAGCCCCACATTGGGCTCTGCGCTGACACTGGGGAGCCTGCTTGGGATTCTCTCTTCCCCTCTCTCTCTCTCTCTCTGCCCTCCCCTGCCCATGCTCTCCCTCTCTCTCAAAATAAATAAATAAACTTAAAAAAAATGAACAAAACGAGCAACTTAGAGTCCTCATCTGGGATCACGTGTCGGAACCAGGGTTCAAATAAACACACTGCCAGGAATGTTACAAGGTAGAACTACAGTTTCCCAACTCTGTATGAAGACTGTCGCCACAGAATTCTCCCTGTTAAGTTCAAACACTAAGGAAATGGGGACTAAAGTAGCTGTTACCTTGACAGGCCTTCTGGACCTGGAACCGGTGATGGGAAGGCCACAGGGAAGATCGGCCAGCGTGTGTGGCCACACAGCCCTTTGCCTGGGGTGGATCCTTACCTCCGCCTTGATAGTGCATCTTGGAGAAGACCAGAGAAACAAGCAAAGAGGAGAACATGCCAGAATTGCTTATAGGATTTATCCAGAACCCTGTTTTTCTTTCCTTTTTTTTTTTCCCGTGAGAAAATGATCATTTTCATTTCAGTGGCATACAGGGAAATTCAGATAATAGCTACTGTAGCTGAGAAGTAACACGTCCATTTTTCTCTAAATACAGAATAGAAAATGCTTAATTTCCACCTGCACTAAGTGCTTCAGAGTCAAACCTTTTGTCATAAGTAGATGCATTTCTTACTATTTTTGAAAATATAGATATCTGAGCACAGAAAAGCCTGAAAATAAAAATGTACATCAAATTTTATCCCACTTATAGAAATGATTTCAAATATTGAAAAATAAGTTGCTTCTAAGATTAATGAGAGAAGGTAGGAGGAAAAGTTCCATGACAGCTTTTAAGGATTTACAGAAGGAAAAACATTAACATTTAAAAGGCATCTTGTATCAAAATGCTGACCGCATTCCCGGATCATTTTCGATACTCACCTCCTCAGCTTCCTCTCTCTGTGCCAAAATCATAGTGAGCTTTTGATGAACTCTGAACATGAACTGGGGGATTTTTGAGGCAACAAATCTGTGTCACAAAAGCAATTTCTGCTTAACAAAAGCAGCAGAAAGAATGAAATGCCTGCCCTGACACTTTGTCTGCAACCAGCCCTCCCATGGAAATGAGTCGAATTATAATACAAATGTGTCAAGCAATACACAGCTAACTAAAATTTCCGGGAACTTCTTTATATAATGATAATATTAGTGTTTAATTTACATATAAATGATATAATTAGAAAAATATGTCTCCCTTTCATTCAACGTGTAAGGCTATTAAAAGCACCAAGCATCAGACGCGGTACTACATTTCTGTGAAGGTGCATTTGCTTGCTTGGTGTTAATCTAGGAAAAATTTAAGGGAAGGATCCTTCCCAGGTGCACAGGAAGACACAAATAGCAAACTAACAGCAATGCATTAATGATCGGGATTTGTCTTTTTATCTTCCTTCAAGACAGGAGATTAGAATCTATGGGAACGAAATTATGTATGTAATTGGAAGCGGTAAGACCTCTAATCTGGAGATGGAAATCTGTCTGAAAGTATCTGCCATTCGGTTGTTTAGATCAGCAATTCCTACACTTACAGATGAACAAATGACTAAACACTTAAAACAAAAACATAGGCAGGTAGCCAACGTCAAGTTGCCACCCTTTAATTGGAAGCAAAGGTAGTAAATGGAATAGTTGGTGTTGAACACCATCACCATTTCATCTCCGTTGTAAGCGCACATGTGTGTAATACACACACGCACACACACACACACACGCACACACACATCTTATAGCTGCTTATGTAGATAGAGGAGATTGGTTGCATTCGTACTGAGTGGTTTTGAAACCTCCTTAAAGAGTTGGATGGCTAATAAGGGTTATGAGAACAGTCTAGATATGCTTCCCTTATCATCCCAGAACTCAAATTCTATGTATTTTCCATCAGCCACATGCAAACTTACTTTCTTCATGGAACAACTTTGATCACACCGTCCGGGCTACAGTTGAGGCTGTGACCACGTGCACTCTCGTGTTTCGTATCATTTTTGCACACACAGGAGTTCCTCCCCCTCAAAAGGGTTACACCTGCTCAGGCCCGTGTCCTGCCTGATTGCCCCTGTCCTCAGCATCACACGGCACCCTGCCTCCTCGTGGATGTCAGTCCAGGACTCAGCCAGCGTGGAGAAGGCTCACGGCCGGTGCTCACTCGTTCATGGCATCCGTATAATTAGCTTTACTTAAGTCTTCTGTCACTGTCACCTGAGCTTTTAGCCAGGACATTTTGTTGCTTAAAAATGGGGATTTCATTATTTACGAGTGGTAGCTAAGGCAATCTTGATGGTACAAATGGTATTTGTTTTGACTGATTACTATTTGGAAATATTGCTTCTTTGTAATCTGGTTTATTGTCTAACCTGCATTGTTTTTCTCTGAAACACTTTTGCTAAATCAAACTCCACTGGCACCGTTCTAGAAAAACTGCTCGGATACACAGGGCTGCACAATCTCCACCTCATTCAACCCTCGTTCATGACTCTGGACTCGTTCTTGCCTGTTTGTGACAAAGCCACCCAGCCAACCGCCCAGACGAAGCGACTGCGTTTACTTCTCCATGGAAATAAGTACTCTTCTCATCCTTATGAAGCCTCGCCTGTCCTGCCCTGGGGGTGGGCTCACATAAGAGTCCAACAGGGCAATGTTCATCCGATTTAATATTTTAAACTGTGCTTTTGGGCAAAATGTCTCAGTAGTCTGGTCCTCCTTACAGAAAATGTTGGAGTCAGGAGGCTGAGAAGAGACGGTGAAGGTGGGGGGGGGGCATTGCCTCCCCTCTGCCGTTGGGGTCCTTCCGCTGCTGTGCTGGCCTTCGCTGGCCCCTTCAGTAAGGCCTTGTGCGTCACCTGGACGAGGTCCCCTGCCATCCCCCACACTCTGGGGAGCCATCCCCGAAGCCTGCTGGAAGGTGCTACCAGCCCTGAGGTCTCCATTTGCCCCCTGCAGAGGGGATGCTTCTGAAGATACCTGCCACCAGTTTGAGACTGGGGCAGGAGTGAGGCCCTTGGCTGTGGTCTAATCACATTCCCTCTGTCCCTTCTCCATCCTTCACCCTCACAACCCAAAGGAGCAGATAGTGGCCTTTTTCAAGGTCTAAACCGCCTCCTCCCACACTGAGGGCCAAACCCCAGTGACAAATGGAAATCGTATCCCTTCCGCCTTACCTGCGTTCTCCCATCTCGACTTTTGACACACTAACCCAATTCAGAAAATCCTGCCTTCCGTGACCAATTCTGGCCTTAAGCCTACACTACTTGCTGAACTAATACAGTGTGGAGTTTCAGAAATTATTATTCATATTTTTTTAGTATGTTATTGGAAATGCTACTCTCCACTTCCTCCAGCCCCATGACGGAGAGACAGACACTGGGATGTCATGCATGTGACACAGAAAAATGCAAACAAGAAAAGAAAGTCAATATTCTATGTATAATACCTGGGTGCACTCGGGATTGTCCCAGAAGTCCGTCATTAACTATCTTCAGTACATCTACTTTTCTAGACACCGCGTAGCAGTTAAAGAGAGGCAAAAGAATAAGAAAAAAGGGAAATGGAGACTACCAAAAGACAAGTTTTTCTTTTTTTTTTTTTTAGACGTGTCATCAAGAAGCCACAAAGCTGTCACTTAACCAAGCTTGTACCTTACTGCTTCTCCCGCACACGTGTTGATGGCTGCTTGGTTGGTTTTAACTGAAACAGGCTCGATGTGGTTGGGATCGTTGCCATCTCTTTTCCCATCATTGTGAGCAAGAGCTCGAGCGAGGAGTTTCTCATATGTCATTATTTAGATGGAATAAAAATGATCTGGACATTATATTGAAACCCCCTTGCTAGAGAATGTGTGTTGGGAACATGCCCAGCATTTTCGAAGCCCCTCTGTGTGTTTGGGAGATGTACGGAGTCCTGCTCCCCCTGAATAATGACATGCCTCTGATGCTAGAACACAGGCGTGTGGTCCAGCCTGTGTGCCCTGAGACACAGAATCAGGCGAGGCACTCTCAGGAACTGGACACACTCGGAAATCCCCATCTTCCAGTGATCGGCAGTGCACGTGGAGCTACTCAGCGTGGGGCGACAGTGCCCAAGCCTCTGGTTGGCGTCCCATGTGTCTTTGCTTCCCCGTGACTGTGGTGTGGTGTCCAAGGAGCTCACGGTGTGGTCAGTTGTTGTGTTCTTGGGTGGTCTCCAATGCTGACTTGTGATCTTCCCCCAAATTCTCAGACGATCAAATTATCTAACTGAAGTTTTTCACAATTCGTGTCTCACCGAACCAGCCAGAGAATGGTCTGTTGCCCGTGACCTGTGCAAGGCGGAATGTTGGTAGAAACCCTCATGTTTTAGAATTGCAACAGGGCTGAATATTAATAGAAATTCCAGGCAGCCCAGGGCTTCTAAGTGGCATATGTGGGTCTACAGTTAGGGATGATTTTTTTTTTTAATTCCAAAAATACCAAATAGAAAGAACTTGCTCTTTGAAAACGAATAATAATATATTGTCCACCAAGGGTGATGAGCTAAAAAACCTTTCTTTAAATTTACTCTATCACTTTTCTGAAGGTGGAACAGGACTGGATATGGGAAAATCCCTACATCCTCCGAGCACCTCCCTCTCCCCTCTCCATTTTGATGCTCCTCATACACTGAAACCTGGACACACAGTGGCGTTTCCCAATAGCCTCATTTCATCTCCTTCCTCAAATCTTACCAAATAATCCTTACCAGATTTAATCTAATTAAAGTAATGAACCAGCCAAACAAGGAGGTAAAATTAGCCTCTCACACCATCAGCCGAAAAACGCATTACCGTGAACACAGATCAGTAAACATACTTACTTTGTCTATACTGCCACATATTTTTAAGTTTATTTATTTATTTTGGTGGGGGAGGGATAGAGAGAGAGAAAGAGAGGCAATCCCAAGCAGGCTCTGCACTGTCAGCACAGATCCCAATGTGGGGCTCGAACTCAAGAACTGTGAGATCCTGACCTGAGCCGAAATCAAGAGTCGGATGCTTAGCCGACTGAGCCACTCAAGCACCCCGCAGCCCTGAGCGTCTGATTAAGGACCTGCCATTGTTAATGAACACTGCTGTGAGTAGCTTTCTAATTCATCCCAGCTTATTCTCAGATAGATCTACATGTTCATGGCTGCGTGTGGTTCCTAAGTTATGGAGCCAACCCACATTGCTGGGTGTGCAGATTACATTCCCATTCCTGCAGATAGACACTGTGGACAACTGTAATTATGTTTTTGAGATTCCTTTATAGAAATGTGATTGCGGTCAGTCACATAGCTTTTAGGAACAGACACATTTCAATTAGAAATAAGAATGAGAGGCACTGTTGAAGAAGAAAGACTTCAGCAAACATTCTGAAGAATATACAGAAGGGAGAAAGGGCTGTTTCACACTTGGTCTCATTATCAGGTAAGAAGAAATAGTTCTTACAAGCTGATTTCATTTGAGCCTATTATTTCCTTACAACACTGTGCCTCACTCATCGATTACTCAGCAGACACTGTAGGTCACCTACTCACTGTACATTCTTTCCTTTTTCATGGATAACCAATGTTAATTTTGTTTAAGGAAGCAGTATGTCTAGACAAAATGCACATTATCCTGATTCATTTACGGCGGAAAGTGGCCCTGGGCCACAGTGCTGGCCAACCAGACACAGTGATCCCAAAACTCTATGGATTGGGCTGAAGCTTTTGCTAGTCTGGCACAGACATCAGCCTTCTTCCTTCCTTCCTTCCTTCGTTCCTTCCTTCCTTCCTTCCTTTCCTCCTTCCCTCCCTCCCTCTTTCTTTCTTCCTTCCCTCCCTCCCCCTTCCTTCCTTCCTTCCTTCCTTCCTTCCTTCCTTTCTCCTGCCTTCAATATAAATACATTGTGGATGGAATGGCATCTTAAAATTTGGAGACAATGTGCATGAGGACAAAAGCCACATTGTGAAGACGGCAGAGAGAAAACAATTGCAAACTGGGGGATTGCTGCCACTATTCCAGATGAACGTTATGACCAGGTAAATCCGGGAAACATGGCTACCAGGAACTGGAATATAATGGGAGCTCAACAGGTGATAAACTCAACAAAGATGAATGAATGAATAAATAATTTTTGAATTATCGGTTGATTTGCTTTTCTCTACTTTTAACATTATTTTCAACCTGGAACGTACAGTAATCAACCTTAAGGAAGAATTCACTGCATGTGGATACTCTCAAATTTTAAGTTAGGGTTAGTCTGATAGCTTTAATATGGATTCCTTTTGCTTTCAAAACATATCATGCTTTCAAGTCCTGGGTTGAGTTAGGGGTCAACTCAAGTCCTGGGTTGAGTTAGGGGTCAAGGTAACTTGACCCAGTTAGTCCTGGGTCAAGTCCCTGAGTTAGGGGATCCTGGTCCTGGGTGGCTTAGTCGGTTAAGTGTCTGGCTTTTGATTTCGGCTTGGATCATGATCTCACGGTTTGTGAATTTGAGCCCCACATCAGACTCTGTGCTGACAGTGCAGTGCCTGCTTGGGACTCTCTCTTCCCCTCTCTCTGTCCCTCCCCAGCTGTCTCTCTCTTCCTCTCCAAATAAATAAATAAAATTTACAAATATATATGTATAATTTAAAGTTAAATCAGGCACCCATTTCAAGGAAAGATGATAAAATCACACAATCAAGACACAATGCCAAGTTTATTACAGAAGCATTATCTGACATTTCAGCTTGGTTATCAGGTCTAAGACTTGCATATTCCTTCCAGATTTTGTTCATGATTATCTTTACGTTATCTCCAAATAGTCTCATATTAGTGCAAGTTTACGTTGAACTTGCTGAACCGCAGTAATTATTTTGAACAATATTAGAATCATCATAATTATATTCTCTCAGCATGAGTAATCAGTAGGATAGGTTCAGATCATTCTGGGTTATGCAAACTTAAAATTAATTCAGAAAATTGTCATTTGAAGATTTCTGAAGAAATATTTCATTTCATCTGAGTGTATGAGTTTGAGAATTCTAATCATCTCTAATTACTCTTTTTATTTTATTCTTTGCAATTGTTATGAATTGCTATCGCGACTAAGAGGAGCGTCAATGAATATTTATATAGATCTTATTTATTCTAAAGAACATAGCTTTTTATCCCTATCAAATTTACTGCCTTCCACCCAATCTCTCATTCTCCCTTATGGTAGAGAAATCTTAGCATGATTGCCTAAATTTTAGATCACTAATGAGGCTACATTCATTAGTGACAGCATTAAAAAATGTATTGATTGGAACGGCTCCCTGGCTTTTGGTCCAGGGTTTAGTGTTGTATAGG
This sequence comes from Lynx canadensis, assembly GCF_007474595.2. NCBI lineage: Eukaryota > Metazoa > Chordata > Mammalia > Carnivora > Felidae > Lynx > Lynx canadensis. The sequence continues at coordinate 2,243,518 of NC_044309.1, read as the reverse complement.
GACAGCAGGAAAGGTGGTCCACGGTCCATATTCCGGGCACCATTTCATTTGGTTCACATCCAACTTACAAAAATAAATAAATAAATAAATAAATAAATAAATAGAAGTTTGTAAGATAATGAAACGCTAAAGAGATAAAGCATCATAGCTACTGATCACGTGATACTTTGACCATTTTTGCCACCCTCCTGTTCCTTTAAAACCATCAGAGAGCAAAGTGAGACCGATGCCTACAGTGTGGGAACAGGTGGGTATTTGAGGGTCACCCAGTCCCATTCGCTGAATTTTATCAGCTTCTGTATATTTTGTGCAGATAAAAATTTCTACATGCTAAGTTCATAAGCTAGCAATGTTTATTTGTGTCTATAAGAGATGTATTTACTTTTTGTTTTTTGTTATATTAAACAAGCCCCAGGACAATGTGTTTGCACTGTTCATCATCTGTGGGACGTAAAAAGGCCCAGAGGCTTGATCCTACCCCCGTGTGTGTGGGTGGCATGACCTTGGCGAAGTCTCTCGTGCTCCAAAGCTTGCTCTCCTCATCTGCAAAGAGGATTGCGCTAGATGTTCTCCGAGACCTAACTGACTGAGCCACCCGGGCGCCCCTCTTTCTTTTTTTCTGATTCAATATGCAGCCCCATCTGGCAAAGGCTCGCTTCATCCAAGGGCTGACTTTCATAAAATTCACATAGACGTTGAAGCACAACCCTGCATTTTATCAAACCCAATGATTTTTTGTTTAATTTGCTAAGAGTAAGGATTTCAGGTGAAAATCCTCAGGCCAAATAAAGAAATGATTTGTTGTAACCCAAAAGATAAAGTTTTATTAAAAATACATTGTGTGTTAATATTCCAAAAATAATTCTCCACACAATAAATGTATAAACGACAGTTTTATCAATTCAAGAAAAGTTAATCAAACTCCTCACCCAAACAAATAAAACCCAAATAAAAATTCCAACAAGGTTGCAAGGCAAGGCAGTTAACACAAACAGAAATTCAAATTATTATGAGGTTATAAAGCGTATTAAGTCAATGAAGACCCTTTCCGCAGAGAAAAAGAGCCCAAATTTCCATCTGTCTATTTCCAAGGTTTACTCAATTTATTTTCTAGAAAGTTTGCTCATTTCCTCCCTGCCCACCCCTGCCTCTTCTGTTCTCTGTCTGCGGTCTGGATCTGTGATCTTGCTTTGTTTACTGAGCTACAGCTGACACACAAGGTGGGAGTAGTTTTAGGCGTGCAGCACGGTGAATTGACACTTGTACACATTACTTTTGCACACAGACTTGATGAAGTGTGGGCGTGGGTGAAGCAGGTACCTGAAGGAAGGGCTCTTCACCAACAATCGTTGGGACAAAGGTCCGAGGCAGGCGCCAGGCCGCATGTTGGAGGACAAGCAAGCTGGCCGGCACGGCAAGTGTAAGCCTCTTAGAATTTCTGGTCTTAAAAGGATGCGGCGAAGATGTGAGGTCCTCAAGGTCATGGAAGCTTTAACTCAAGCAGGGAAGAGAAACAATCAACAATTAATTAAGAGCTTGAAGTGTGCAGGTGCTTCCGAGATGCGCAGGACAGGGCAGCATTTGGCGGTGGCCTGGCATCGTCTGGGGTAGGGAGACGTGCCCTCGACATCTTGGGTGTCGGATCGAGATGTAAAGGAGGTGAGAGTTAGTAGAAGGATGAGCTTGTTGTGGCGGGAGGACATCGGCCAGGCAGAGGGGACAGTGGGAGAAACACAGGACAGGAGGAGTGTTGTCCCCCCGATGCCTCTGTGTTCTGTTCCACAGGAGAGACACTGGAGAGAAGGTTTCTGTCTCAGATTCTGCCTAAAAACTGCACCAGGCGTCAACGTCCAGTACAGTCTGGGGGAGCCATTTGCCTACACCACCTGCCGTGTCCCCATGAAAACCTCCTCCAGCCAAACGTGGCCCCCATCAGTTTTCCGTGTGAGACTCAAACAGCAGAAAACTGTGGAAGTGAAGCGAAGGCGCCGATGTTTGTGTGTGAATGATTCCATTTATCTGCTCAGCCTGGAAAAACTTGCCTGGTTGAGCTCACACTTCTTGGTGGCCAGGACTCTGTTTCTTTGGAGACTGCTGTTGGGTCGTGAGCTGCAAATCCCCAAGTCCCCACGCCCTCCACGTGACAACCGTTCGCTTTCCTTCGTTTGTGTTTTCTAAATACTCACTTTATAATACATTTTATCAATTGATTCTTTAACTCTCTCCTGACTTTATAACGGTGATAACCGTAGAACATTTGAAAAATAAAGGAAAACAGGATCATGAAAAAAAACGCCAAAGAGAAGTACAGAACAGATTTGTAACATGTTACAATGTGTTGTAAACTTAATGTGTAAACCACACAAATAAATAAAGGAACACCCAACAGAGTTGATTAAATATCTAAATGAAGAATTCAAAAAGAAGAAAAGTATATATTATTTTTGATAAAGCACTCAAGGGAGTACAAATAGATACAAGTGCCTTTGTAAATCAATTTAGTGAGAAGTTCAAAATTCGATGAGACAATTGACTTAAAAACGTGGAAATTTTTCCCGCAGGAATTGTCAGACATGTGTACAAAGTTGCATATGTGAGATATTTATCACGGTGCTTTTAAAATCAACGAGAATTAAAAATACCCCAAATGTATAAAAAGGAAAAGGTCTTCTTTGTTTTAAAATAGTGTGAATTCTTGAGATGGAATGTTCAGAACACATTTGAAAGTTTAGCTTCAAAAGTAGTTAAAAATGTTTTAAACAGTTTATCACATATTGAAAAATTAGTATAATAAAAACATTTTACAATGGTTTCAGGCAACTGGGTGGCTCAGTCGGTTAAGCGTCTGACTTCAGCTCAGGTCATGATCTCCCGGTTCACGAGTTGGAGTCCCACATCGGGCTCTGTGCTGACAGCTCGTTGCCTGGAGCCTGTTTCCGATTCTGTGTCTCCCTCTCTCTCTGCCCCTCCCGCGCTCATGCTCTGTCTCGCTCTCAAAAATAAATAAACATTAAAAATTTTTTAATTATGATTTCAATATGGACCTTCATACATATTATATCATTGATTCTATGTAAATATTACTCTAGTAAAATATTAAGACTTTTTCTTAATATATATTTACTTATAGTAATAAGTTCAAGCGCTATGTTGAATAATTTTCTAAAAGATTCCAGAAATAGTTTTTCCAGTTTGTCACTTACCTTTTGATATTCTAATAATTGACTGTGTGCTTTCTTTTGTTGTTTTTCTTTAGGGAGTGCCTTAGACATTTCTTCTACAGAACTTGATATTATATAACCACGTCTATTAGATGATAAGAACTGAAAGCAGTAATTGAATTTGTGTATAAATCATAGTCTGTTTTTTTTGTTTTCCAGCTGCTTAGCCTATTACCTCACAGTTGTTGACTAATCTGCCCCTTTCCACAGTAATTGGAGATGTTACCTCTGTCATGCACTACCTTGCAAATTCTCCTGGCTATTTGCTAATTTTCCACTCAGCTTTGCAGACTGGTCCCGAAAGGTTGCTTAAACAGTTTAATGTATGTTATGGGAGTAGCAAAGGCCCCTGTTTCCTGCTAATATGTTTGTTCTTCTCTGGCATTTATTCGTCCAGTTGTGGTTCAGAATTTTTTTTTAAATATATAAAGCAAAAAATAAAATAAAATGCAAAAATAAAATATATAAAGCATTCTAAAGAAGTGACAGCCACGACCTATCCGAGTAGATAACCTCCGAGTGCCTGCCCCCTAAAGAAACATGAAAAAAAAAAACAAGCAGAAACTGTCGGAACCAAGGTTGTCAGAATCCCAGAAAACAAAGTTTTACAAATTCTGAATCGAGAGAAAGTCAAATTAAAAATGGTAGCGAGCATTCAGGTCTTCTTGTGCCTCCCGCCTCCTGCCCTCTCAGCGGCCGTTCCGCGCACATAGCTATCCGCGTCCTCGGGTGGGACCCGGGTCAGTCTCTAGGAAAGTCAAGCAGACCTTACTTCCAAATCATGTCTGTTCCAACCTGGCTGGACTCCAGAAGGACTGAAGAAAGGTGCGTGCCTCTGTTTTTTCTAACTTGGACCTCCCCAGGGCCCCAAAGTTGTGAGTTGTGAAAACATTGTAAGGTGCCCAGAATAAACCCTTGTGTGTATGGTCACATAATTTCTGAACAGTGTGAGGACCACCCGCTGGAGAAAAAGGCAGTCTTTTCAATCAATCGTGGTGGGGAAAGTGGACACCCACATGCCAGGTAATGACACGAGACCCTTTACTCACAGCGTGGACAAAAAGTAGCTCGAGATAAATCAAAGAGCTCAAGGTGAGAGTGGAAACTACGTAACTCTTGGAAGAAAATAGGGTAAATCTCCACAAGATGGGATTTGACGATAAAGGTATATACATGGCAAATACGGAATGTTTCTCTGTATAGAGTTTGTTGTTCTTGCTTTTGCCAAATACATAAATTGGACTTGATCTATCAGGTTTGCATGGTTATGTGGCCTGAGGACATCTGTCTTTGGAGAGTTCCCTGGACCAGTGGTAGGTGTCATGTGAGGAAGGAGTAAGCTAGTGATGGGTTGAACCATTGAGATTTGGGGATTTTTGTGAAAGCATGTAACCTTTTTATCCTACCTAAGGCATGACTCCAAATTCTCAAAGATGCAGGCCTATCTTTTTCTGTAACAGTTTCCAAAATTCTACCGTTTACATTTAGGTTTTTAATATATTGTAATTATAATTTTTGACCGATCTTTCCAAATGGAAAACCAATTGTTCCTGCTTCTTCTATCGTATGGTTCTTCATTCCCTAGCAATCTACAATGTCCTGTCTGTTAAATTTTATTTTATTTTATTATTTTTTAATGTTTTTATTTATTTTTGAGAGAAAGAGAGCACAGGTGGGGTAAGGGCAGAGAGAGAGGGAGAATGAGGATCCAAAGAGGGCTCTGCGTTGAGAGCGGAGAGCCCGACATGGGGCTCGACCTCAAGAATGGTGAGATCATGAACCCAGCCAAAGTTGGACACTTAACCAACTGAGCCACCCAGATGCTCCTATTGTCTGTTAAAATTTAAATTACTATTCTAGTTCAGGAGTGTCCTCATGACATCTGAGTGATTACTTTTCCATATAAATTTATGAATCTAATTATCAATACTCTCAGGAAAACGAAAATCAAGTCAGTTGATATTTTGTTGAATTATAGAACACTTTAGAGATAATATCTTTACAGTGTTCAGTATTTCACCCATGATTTATTTATTTTTTTTAGAATTAGGGCATTACAAGGAATCGTAGTATAATGTGAACAAAGTGGTGATGGCTGGTGTTCTTGTCATATTTCTGGTGTTTAAACACCCCAGTTTTAGAGTTTCACCTCTGAGTATGATTTTTGCTGAGATCTTCTTTTTGGGGACATATCTTTTATCAAGCTGAGAAGAATTCATTCTATTACTTGTTTCAAAATAGACTTTTAAAACTTGGAACAGAGGGCTGCCTGGGTAGCTCAGTCGGTTGAGCGTCCAACTTTGGCTCAGGTCATGATCTCACGGCTCATGAGTTCGAGCCCCGCGTCGGGCTCTGTGCTGACAGCTCAGAGCCTGGAGCCTGCTTTTGCTTCTGTGTCTCCCTCTCTCTCTGCCTCTCCCCTGCTCAACACTCTGTCTCTCTCTGTCAAAAATAAATAAGCATTCAAAAAAATTTTTTTAACTTGGAATGGGTACTGAGCTTAATTGAACTTGTGTTTCTGCATATGTTGAGATGAAAATGTGTTTTGGTAATTTGATCAGTGAAAGAAATAAATTGCAGTACACCTTTTCTAATGGTGAATCGAGCACGTATTCCTGGAATAAACCTGGTTGGCCGCGTCCTGTTCTGGGAGAGAAGCACCGTGGCTTTGAATGGAAGGCAACAGTAACTGTTGGTACTCCATGGGAGCTTCCCCCGGAATATTTCTCAGGCTCATTTCTTGCACGCGCATATTTTCTCCATAAGGCTTCTCAAATCTGAAAACCAAGGCAGTTTGTGTCATATGTGATGCTCAGTACACAGAGTAATTCAATTGGCCTGAAATGCAGTGATGGCAGACTCAGCTTGTATCATGGGATAGTGTTTGGGGACAGATCATCCCCACATTAAGTGAAGCCATCGACGAAGTTTAAATTTTGCCCAAAAGAAACTTCTTCAGCTCTAGTTTCTACCGCATCGTGCACTTGGGTGATGGTGAGACTGTCCTGTGTCTGGGCTGGGTCTTTTCCACACAAACAGCTTTACTGTTCGCAGCTGACACGTTCTGGGACACCGTGCCAGCCTCTGTTGAAACTTGCTGTCCATATTGGTCTAACTTCTTGAAGTTCTGTGAACTATGTTGACTTAACATTAGCTTTTCTGAACTCTTCTCACACTCTCGCACCTCCTTCCACCAGCTTGGAGCACGTCATCTCCGAAGCCAGGAGAAGCAGAGCCTATAAACCAGGGCTTTGGGGTCACTGGGCGGGCCCCTGAGACTGGTGACTGGTGCGTCCTGTTTTCTAGGGTGACCTGGTGGCCTCTGACTTGTTGGCCCGTGACCGGTCCTGGAATCCCCCAAGTGACAAAATCAGCAGAAACAGGGTGGTGGGGATAGAACGAAGCACTCTGGAAGGCTTTATCACTGAATTAACACATATTATGAAATAAATATTCTAATATTTTTGTAATATTAATAACATTTCATATTACTTGAAAACATGCATCTAATAACTGAAACTTTGTCATGGTATCCAAAGATAACATTGGATAACAATAAAGTCAGGCAGGGCATGTTCTCAATTCAATAATTCTCTAGTTTATAATGATTTATAGAAGTCATTATTTTGAGTAAAACTGCTTATTAAGTGGTACATTTTTATTTCCAAATAGACTGGCTCGTATCTATATGTTTAACTAGCTTCCTGGCCCCATCGCTGTGCTGTGTCAGGGTTTCTGTGTAAAACAGTTTGTCTGACTAATTAAAATGTGATTTCAAAGCCTATTTGTTATTACTTCTATTATCTTCTTGTAGGGGCTCTGGAATAACATGTTTATGGCTGCTGCAAACTCATCTAATTTAATATTTGCCTAGTAACCTAAATGTCCCCATTTAACAGCAGCTGCCCTTGGAATACAGATTTTTTTTTTCCACAAGGCAAGCTAAATTTTAACTAATTGTCACTGCAATATTCCATTCTGACTGGGTACATGAGCCTTTTCGATGGTGAAATTGGAATTGTTAAATGCAAGCGGTTATTAATTTGTTCTCAGTACAAAGGATGCAATTATTCATCTAAAAATAAAGCTCTCAGGGTTGGGAGAGAATCAACGAATGGAACAAGTCCCCATAATTTAATATTCTTCGTTTTGATTTTCTTAGCAGATCTTCTGAATGACATTTAGAGGCCAGAACTGAAATTATTAGCCAGCATGACCAAACAATTCAAGGGACTGTAATGACTTCCCCGAAAATTATGAAATGAAACCAAATGATTACAACGTTTTCATAGTAATTGTCCTTTTCCACCTCAGAAACCCAGAGGAGGTCTGCAGAGCAGTGCTTCTGGGGGCTGGTGTGGACCCCAGGTCCAGGTCGGGCTTGTGCCTGTAGAGCCTGACCTCCATCCGGGTGGGGTGGGAGGCGGGGGACAGCAAAGGACCCTGGGGTCTGCATTTCTATTCAAGATCACTTGCCCAGCCTTCGCTCTTGCATCCCACACTGAGGAACAAAGATGCAAAGTTATCACTGAGCTTTTATTCACAGGATTTGAGTGTAGTTTAGACTGCAGAATTTAAGGAGAGCCAAGGCATTTCCTTACTTAGGAAGCGGTGTGATTGACTTAGCCCTGGATTCGCCAAACAGAAGAATGCAGACACCTTATTGCTAAGGGAGAATAGGCAAGCTGACGCCTCACAAATACCCCCCTCCCCCCAGGTGGGACGCGTGACATTCCTCAGGCTCTCCTGCTGCCCAAGGACAAAGGAGAGGAAAGGAAGCCTATGGTGGGCTGATGGAGATCACAGTCTTGCAGGACAGGCGTCTCCATCAGTTTGCTGATAACTTAGTAAATTGTAAGAAAGAGGCAAATTTATCCATAGCCTGATCTCTAGAAACCTTTGGACTCCGTTTCCTGGAGCCCCTAACATCACCCTCCCCTCCACAGTGATGTGGGAACAAATGCAGGAGGAAATGGCAGGTGACGTTACATGTCCTTATAACCTGCAGCCCGTTGACAGATGCTTGAGGCAAACCCAGAGGAGAACACTTCTCCAGGAAGCCCCTAGGATCCTGATGCTGATGCCTTGCTAGAGGGAAAGCCATCAGCTTGACAACAGCAAGGCCTCAGGTATCTCAGGAGCCCTCTTCGGCACATCACAGTCCCTCCGGAGGCCTCCCTTTGGCCCTTGCCCCCCCAACTCCACAGTGTATGAGCAGTCACTCCTTGTAACCCCAGGGCAGCCCTTCCGGCCCGTGCTTTAATAAAATCACTTTTTTGCTCCAAAGACGTCTCAAGAATTCTTTCCTGGCCATCAGCTCCGAACGCCCTTCACTCCAAAACCCCATCTCTATGAAACCTCCAAGGACACAATTGATAAGCATGTACTTTTTGAAATACATTGAAAAGACTCGTTGAAACTCATCACGCAGTAGGTGGCTTCGAGTCCATCCGGCTAATTACTCACGACTTTCAGGCTGGCACATCGCTTTACCGGTTGGACCAACTACATGGTTTATAAAGGGCTGTTTCTAAATGAAACACGTCGTGCCCGTGACAACGCTTTACGCTGATGTACAGAATACCCCTATCCTGAAATCCCCTTGGAAGGTTTCCTAGAAAACATTTGACCAACGTATGTTATCTTGTAGACTGTTGCCATGGTTTTACCTGGCCTTGGAACTAGCGGGCGGGACAGCATGGCGGGTGAGGGGTGCGGTTGGACGGACCCTCTTTGCAGGAGCAAGGACAGGGTTCACCATTGTTCAGAGCGGCTGGGGAAAGTAACGAGCCAGGGACCCACTCCGTGCCACAACTCTGCCTCTTCTACGCTATGCTCACTCATCGGGAGAAATACCCTCAACCTCGCTGCCGGGTCCACACTGGCGCCCCGAGCTTCCCAACACACACAAGTCCGCCCCCCGTTTTCCTCCCCTACATCGGGTCGCAAACTATGGCCCCAGGGTTAACCCGCACACTGGCACTGCCCTCCTCTTGTATCCATATACTGCTCGCTGCCTTCCTGCACCTGAAAAGCCTACACAACGAGCATGTTTACCGTCTGGCTCTTTTCAGGAGGCGTGGGTTGACCTCGGTGCTCGCTGAGGTGCCCGTGGCTTTTCCTTCTGTCAGAAACTTCCAGCGATGCTTTCTCATTCTCTTTTCTAAAAATAACTGAAGAGAATTGTCTCCGTTTCCACACACCTCACTCCCTCTGTGCCCACGTGATGTCTTCCCTGCGGTGAGCGAGGCGGGCGTGTCCCCCAAGGCAGCCCTTCCCTGTGTCGTGTCATGGGCTCTTTCCCTTCTCATCCGCTCACGGTAGGGCTCCGGCAGGCCTTCCCTGTCCTCCACTCCATTGACGAATAGTCCCTTGAGAATGAATGTTAGCAAAATCTGCTTTCTTTCGTTGACAAAGATTTGTGTTCACTGGCCAGTTCTTCTTCTCTGCTGAATGTACGATAACCCTCCGCGAAGTCTGTCTGCACATGGATATTTGTACCTCTGCTGGTCCCACCGTTTATTCCTCAGTCTTGTCTAGTGGTTTCACGTATGGCCTCTGTGCTCACCACTCCTGAAATGTCTCACGTGAGCTCCAGATGTGTGTTTCCAACTATGTTCTGAAAGGAACAATCCAAATGACAGGCCTGCCTTAGTTTAAAGCTAAAGTTCTCTTTTCTGCTTATTATGGATCTTTGATAAGAAATACAATTGCTGAGAAGTCTGTTTTGCTTGCTGTTTGTTACGAGCATTGTGAGGCCTTTCCTGAATGTAACCCGCTGTGTAGTAGAATGGGTTGTAAACCTTCCTAAATGTAGTCTGATATGTAATGGAATGAGTGATTATACATAAACTAACCGGCATTTCTCGCTTCTGTAAACCTGCTTGCTTAGCACATTCCCCACCTACCCTACCCCCTTCCCCCTTCCCCCTTTTTTCCTCCCACCACAAGTAACGGACAAAGCCTTCCCGCCAAAGGACAGACAAAGGACGCCCAATCAGAGAACAACAAATGTCCTTACTTTAAAATCAACTAATCAGGCCCCTCATAATTTGAAACCTCCCCTGTGCTATTTGTCTCTGTCTATAAAAACGCTGTACCAACCCTGATCGTGGCCTCTTGCGTCACCGGCGACGAGTGCGCAGAGGACCAGGTTCGAACCTGCAATAAACGACCCTTGCCGCTTGGCTTTGACTTATGACTCTGGTGGACTTTTGTGGGAGTTTTCGGAACTTCGGGCATTACAGTTCTTGACATTCCCACTTGAACAGCACTGGTCCGTCTGGGCTGCTGAACACACACCACAGGCTGGGGGGATTATAAACAACCGGCACTCGTTTCTCACAATTCTGGAGGCTGGACGTGCAAGATCGAGGCACGAGCAGGTTTCGTGTTCTTGGCTCCTGGATGGCATCTTCTGGCTGTGTCCTCACATGATGGAAGGGGTGCGGGGTCTCCCTGGGGCCTATTTTATAAGGGCACTAAGCCCACCACGGGGCTCCCCCTTAGGACCTCATCAACGTCTGAGGGTCCCTTATCCTGACACCATCGTCTTGGGCGTGAGGCGTCAATACAGGAACATTGCACACAAACGTTCAGCTTGAAGCATGTATCAGACAGGCACTTTGGGTGAACTCATTGTGTCTGCACAACGTTCCCATCAGAGGAACAGCTCTCATGGTTTGAATGCACATGGCGTCCATCCTTTTACTGTTAGGGCCCCAAAATTTAGAAGTGATATTCACTGCTTTTCCTTTGTTCATATACCATCCTCTCTATCTGTATATATATATAATATATAATATATAATCCTCTATCTTTAAAACATATCCCAAATTCCCCAAATTCCGCCATCTTACTAAGGACGTAATTGCATGAATATCTCGTGCTGTCCTTAATGAAGCCGTCAATTTTCATCTGGCCCATACTAAGCACTAAATACTAAACACTAAGCACTCAATACTAAACACATGCTCTGTTGATGTACTGTGGACCTTCCTGCCCACATGGTTTAGTGCACTTTTCTGAAGTCCTTTCCTCTCCTTCACTGTCAGCACCTCTTACTGTCTTTAAGACATCGAAGGGGCACCCACAGGACAGAAGGCGTGGCGTCAGTCGAAATGGCACCTGCATTCCCAGCACGATTCCTTGTTCTCCACCAGGCCTCTGTCGTCCTCTGCACTCCGTCTGAGCATCTTCCGGCACAGAACCCAGGCCCCATCCCCCCAACAGCACCGGGAACACGGATATGTCCACTGTCCGTCTTTCTCCTCCCCGTGGCTCCCCACAACCAAGTCTTCATTTTCCGCTCATTCAGCAGCTCTGTATTGAACATGTGCTAATCACAAGGGGTGTAATAGTAAACAGGACGGGAAGTGCTGAGCCCACAGGCCACGGACATTGGCCCTGGAAGCGGGGACTAGTGAGAGGACTCCCACGGCCACCGTGGCAGACTGTCCTGGGTGCGGTTCACTCCAGTTAGAGGGCGAAAGGAGAGCACATGAACAGAACCCCAGTTCGTTCTGGGAGGCTAAGAAAGGACTGCCCTGAGGAAGGACCTCTAAGATGATATTCCGGGGATGAACACAAGTAGCACTGGGTTGAAGATCTGGGATGGGGAAGGCGTGAATGCCCTAGGGACGGGAAGCCAGGCTCCCAGACGAGCTGGACGCGGGGACCGTGGTTCCCAAGCACACGGTAAGGGGAAGCGCTGAGGGTTACTTTGGCAAAACAGCTTCTGCAAAGCTACGCCCTCGGACTTTGGTCTTGGGGCAGAAGGAGGGTCCTGCTGCCTGGGAGTCGGTGGGGCGGGGACCCACCAGCCTCTTACGCTCTTACTTTTGAATGACATGGAATCGTGTGTCAAAGGCAACGGTGTCATTGTTGTGTGCACACTAACAGGAGCGTGGATCCTCTGACTCCGGGGATTTTGTGTCTCGGGCACAACAGAAGGAAGGAGCCCTGGAGATCGGTGTGTCTCAGTCGCAGGTGCCAAGGAGCGTCCCGTCTGGGGACTCCGAGCACCTCGGGGACTTGGAGGAAAGGCCAAGAGCGCTGGGCTGGGCCAGCTGGCGGGACCGGGAGGGATGACGGAGAACGTGGAGCCTTCGAATGGGTCCCCGAGCGGGCCCAGGGTTGAGAACGAAAATCATCGGTTCCAAAATGATTCTACAAATGAGTGTGGAGAGAGAGTGTGGGGAGCCGATAGTATTTTCTTTCTCTGACGCTGTTACCCGTGGCGCGGGTTAGCACTCGGAGAATGCTAGCTCTTATACATTTCACGTGGCCCATCTGTCACCTACTATGTACAGGGAAGTGACACGGTCTTTTCGGACGTTTTCGTTGGCTGTGTTTTCTTGCGTTTAGAAAGTAACTTAAACTTGACTGTAGATTCCTTTTCCACTTTTTTCTTACTCGCTCCAATAAGTGGTTAAAGCATTTTAGATGTCACACTTCAATAATTTCTATAGGTAAACTGGACCCTACATAACACAGACGATCTGAACACGAATAAATGACAATATAACAGCATTCATAGGGTATTTTTAAAATTTTTTTAATGTTTATTCAGTCTTGAGAGAAAGGGGAGACAGAGCCCAAGCAGCGGAGGGGCAGAGAGAGAGGGAGCCACAGAATCCGAAGCAGCTCCAAGCTCCAAGCTGTCAGCACAGAGCCCGACGCGGGGCTCGAACCCACCAACAGTGAGATCATGACCTGAGCTGAAGTCAGACGCTTAACCGACTGGGCCACCCAGACGCCCCCACAGATTAATTTTTAGAAATTTTACATATGTTTGTGGCTGGAAAATCCGTGGATCACAGTGAGTTTGTGCCAGCCACACAAATGTAGCTGTGTGTCACATGAGAGTCACTGTTATTTTGAACAATCGCTCATTACTTATTTTTTAATTACTTAGGCATTACAGTTCTAATCAACAGATTTCTCTGGAAGATAGTCAGTAGATATTTAATGTAAATATTCTTTAGGGTTGTCAAAAAGTTTCTTTTCAAAACATTCAAAATAGGTCCACATTCATGTTAAGGAATTATGGCAAAAACACAGTTACAGGTTGGTGATTACCTCGAGAGGAGCGAAGGTAGAAAGAAAAGGTAGATGTGCCTCAGACTGCAGAGAAAGCATTGCTAGAAAAGTGTTCACCACGAGCCTGGGGCATCCAAGAACACGAGGTCACGAGTTACCTGATGACTAGGAGCATGGTGATGGAGACGAGGGAAACTTGGTGAAAAGCTTGGTTGGGAGATAAAAAGACGAGATTAATATTAGGTATATTGAATTTTCTTTTTTCAGGGAAGGAATCATTTATCAAAGCCAGAACCTTGTTGATTGTAATTTAAGAATATCAAACCGGTGTGGATCCCTCCCTCTTCCTCTCTCTCTGTCAATAAATGTTGGAATGAAGATAACTGATTCTTGGCAAAATAACTTAGGTGCCAGAATGTTCTCTAAAAAATAAATCATTCCATTGTTCCAGGTGCACTGTGGAACGATGTGTGAGATAAAGGCACTAGTGTGAAACTGACTTTCAAAGAGAGACCAGATGCTTTAGATGTCTCCCGCTTACCTCTTTTCTTTGGGAGGACCTTCCACATGGAGGGGGCTGGCTTGGTCCTCCCGAATTTCAAGGCAGGGGCACCTAGAGAAGTGGTTAAATCTGCTACCCTGGGAAGGAAGTGAACCAGTGCACTGTGAAACCTCTCCAGGAAAAATGCTGTGGGAGGAGCTCCTGGTTAGCCCCTAACCTGTAGTTAAGGGAATACTGTGCCCATTTGGTTACAAGTTTGGCTTAAGTCCATTAGGACAGGGGAGTCAGGTCCCCTAATTAGCTGGGATTAAAGAGCAGAGAGACAATTAAAATACGCCAGGGCAAACAGTAAAAGATGAACCATACGCGGAAAATTCTGAAAATGGCTGACGATAGGTCATAAATACCATTCTTGAGATTTGCAGGCTGTTTGACCACGTAGATCATATATTATCATAGAAGACGGTAATCAAACATCCACTCCCCTAGTCTTTTAACATTTCAAATCTGGTATCATCTACTATTGGGACATAAACAGAGAATAAGCCGCCTCCCATGGAGTTTATGAATGAAAGTGCTCTCTAAATCATGTCAGTGGTATGATATAAACACTCACCTGCAGGTTTTAAAGGTTTTAATGCAACAAAGAATGTGTATACCACATTACACCATATTTTCCCATCATTGCAAGGATGTGACGTTTGCAGATCTGAGGTGCTTAATACCCAGACATGCTTGTGTCAGTGATAGATTATCTAATGCAATCTCATAAAGCTGAACATAAACCATCTCCAGATACTGAAAGGATAAAAGTATCATCCCATTTAATATTATAATACATGAAACACATTTATTTGAGAGCCATAAATGTTGTAGCTAAAGACATTAATATTTATTTTTATTGACTTAGTAATAATTAAACACAGATGTTTCTGTCTATTACGGTCTTCCTATATCGTATTACCGATTGATTTCAAACAAGAATACAGAATTTAGATGTTTGTTAGCTAAGCCAAAGGCTGGTGGTCCCTCTGTAAGCTCATACTCAGAGGCTTTCTTTTCTTTTCTTTTTAAAAAAATTTTTTAATGTTTATTTTTTGAGAGAGAGAGAGAGAGAGAGAGAGACAGAGCGTGAGTGGAGGAGGGACAGAGAAAGAGGAAGACACAGAATCTGAAACAAGCTCCAGGCTCTGAGCTGTCAGCACAGAGCCTGACGCGGGGCTCGAACCCATGAACTGTGAGATCGTGACCTGAGCCGAAGTTGGACACTTAACCGACTGAGCCACCCAGGAGGAGGGGCTTTCTTTTCTAAAGGAGGACAGAATGTTTCCCCAAGGAGCAGCAGTGGAGGAGGACCGTCTATGGGGAGACCCAGAGAGCGCAGGGCAGTCTTAGGGTTATAGTAAAATGGCCCTGACTCGGGCACGGGTTTTCACAGAGGGTTGGAGCAGGTGGGGCAGAACTGAGTTACCACGACACCACAGAACCCCGCAGGGATTACTGATGATATTCTGAATGGAATCTGAGTTCTTGGAATTACACAGCTGGGGTTCAGGGACATTGAACATTGACATCAATGACAATCTCACTTACATGAAGCTGAGCCCTGGAACATTTAGTTTCCAAAGTATAATATGGATAGTATGACCTGAATACATTTTTTTTAAAAGTCTGACATGACTCCCCCCAAAAAATGCATTTATATTTTAAACGTTTTCAAGATGGATGTCAATTGTATGTGTAAACACAAAACCCAAAAGTGGGATGTGATGAAATCCTTCTACGATTGGATTATAATAATAGTTGTTGTGATGGTTATTTAATTGTCATTATCATTATTATTAAATTTGTCTATATCTGTAAAATAGCTTTCCAAGATTTGATTGGGGTTGCACTGAATCCACGGACCAGGTTGGGATTCCTGCCCCATTCTGCCAGCCCACTGATCCACTCAACTACAGGCTCCGTAGAGTGCAGATGGCAGTCTAGAGATGAGGCACACTCTGGAGTCTGGTCTTTGAGCAGATGGAGAGTAGACAAGGAGCCTTGGGGGGCTTCTCAAGAACAGAAGAAAAAGCTTCTGTTCAGGGACCTCTAGGACCCATGGTCAACTATGATCCACCAGGCATGGAGTTCTCATTCCACACAGCAGCCGGCCCAGCCAAGCCTCCACTTCTCCCAAGCCCATCCCACCCTCACTCTGCTCCACAGGACTTGAAAGCTCTCATTCCAGAGCCTAGGCTACTCCCACCTACCTGAAACATTGCTTATACAAAGCCCTGCCAAGGAGACGTCCAGAACCTTGGCTCTAAGCGTTCTCATCATGCTCTGAAACCAAAGGAAGGAACCAAGGCAGGTGGTTTCTGAACCAGTCATCCCTGGAAGAGATCTAAATGTGTTCATCGTGATCCCTCCAGCACCGAGAAGCTCCAAACGTGCTGGTCATGACTGAGAACTTGAGACCTGCATCACAAAGACTTGACCTTTACTTTTCTGGTGTTTCTAAGTTTGAAAACTAACCTTGATGGTCGTAGACAGCATAGACCACAGCGACTGTGGCCCCGGGATGGCGATGCTTTATGATCTGGCCAGCTGTGTGTATGAGCTATGTCACTTGAAGGTGACGAATTCTCTGGAGGGCAAGGACATTTACTGCTTCTGTCTTCCATATGGTTAGTGAAGTTCAAAGAAGGTGAATAACATTTCAGACTGGCAGGTCTGAGAGCTTAAACTATTTTTCTTTCATTCTCCCAAGTTTTTCACTAACACGAAGCACTGTCTACCCCAGGGAAGTGCCTTCACATCCTTTTCGGTTTTCTCCTATGACAAAAAGCTTTCTCACAAAACCTATGATTTTTTTCCCCCCAAAACTAAAATGGCACGGAATTTTCCATAGATGTCGGTTCCTTTCTTAACTCTTCTGTCTTCAAGCACGTGGTTTCTCCTCACTCACCTCTCGCGTGGACTTACTGACGAAAAGGATACTCAGAACCTATTGCTTTGGAACTGGGAAAACAGAAAAGCACGGTCTCAGCAACAGGTTACTGTAGAGTGAAACTATCTCGTCATAAATCACACTGCTTCACTGCTCATCAAGCACAGTCTTCCCGAACTTGAGGGAGGAGGAGGCAAAGGCAGCCTCTCATGGTGTTTTTGCTTCTTGTGTTTGAGTCCCACATGCCGATAAGGAGAAAACAGCGCGCTCCACGCAGTTTAGGATCGCGGAACCCCATTTTCAGATCTTGTGTGGATCCTGACTCATAGAAACCAAGTGTTTGCCAAAACAAACAAACAGAACAACAACAGCAAAACAGCCCACAATTACTTAAGACAAGTAAAACATGCAAATATGGACAAGTTATTATATGACTTTGAGGATTCCTTTTTAAAATCCTCTTAGGTGTGATGATGATATGGTTGTCCTACCTCCTGGCATATATACGTCTCCTTTCCAATTAGAAAAATGGAATAAACCATCTGGGGGCTAAATGACATATTGTCAAAATCGTGTTTTAAATACTCCAGCAGCAGGGAAAAAAGACCAGACAAGAAGGAAAGAAGGAAGGGAGGGAGGAAGGAAGGGAGGGAGGAAGGAAGGGAGGGCAGAAGGAAAGAAGGAAGGAAGGGAGGGAGAGATGAAGGGAGTAAGAAAGGGAGGAGGGAAGGGAGGGAGGGAGGGAGGGACAATGAAAAGGAAGCATGAGGCCCAATCTCTGAGACAAGATTGGGGAATGTTGAGAAATGTAGGCCCTGGATGATTCATACATGGGGGTTCATTATACTCTTCCTGCTGCTTCTGGGTATGTTCGAAGTAATAAAAAGTTAAAAATGAAACACTTTATGGCATAAAATAAGGTCTGATCGTTTGCTTTTAGAGTTGTTACGAACACAGCGGATGTCCCGCTCTGCTCTGAACGGGGGCCCTGCTATTGACTTGATGAGGACAGTGTAAAGAAACAGAGTAGACATAGCCCAACGAGTAGTAAATGCCTCCAACGTGCACATCAGTATATTCTAACAGCTTGGCTATGGCTTCACTTTAGTGACAAGGTTAATCATGGCTTCTAGGAAGTAATGGGAACTGAGAAGTCGATTCCATAACATTCAAAAGGCTGACCTCAAACATCTGTGGCTTTTGTACCTAATTAGGAGCTCTCTTGTGAGGGGAGAAAGGGAGAAGCAAGGCCAGGAGATTCGCAGGTGATATAGGGAGTGGTGAGACAAGGTGGGTGATTTGTGGGGCGGTATCAACAGAAAGAAGGGAGGAAGAGGGGTGAGGGAGGGAGGGAGAGAGGGATGGGTGGAGAGATGATTTGGTATTGCTTTTCCCAAACGATGGAAAGCTGTTTTTCCAAGTCTAGGCATCGTCTCTCTAATGATGTGGACATCCGTATATGCTCAAAGGGAGGACTCTAATTATCCATTGAGTTCAATTAAAAAAAGAAAAAGCGCTGAGTTTTTGTCCCCAAGGTGAGCATGATTAATGCAAAACACGATTCAGGAGGTTCTGAGTTCTGCCCGTACCTTGGTATGATTTGGATGTAAGGCAGGACTCATTTTTCACAATTCATTGGTGAAATTTTCCAAGACCAAAATGATGACGGCCTGAATCTAAAAGTTGTCTGATTCAGGACTTGGAAGCTGCCTTATTCATCCATCTGCCTGGAAAAGAAGAAAGATTCCAAAAGGAAGCTATAACTTAACAGGCCGTATAAAATACTGTTTAGAGAAGGCATTTTCATTTCTAGCTTAGCTGTCCGCTAGCAATATAACCCAAGTGTTGCTTGAGGCCTGTGTCTGGTAAGAGGCGTGTCAGTGAGACAGAGTGCTGCTCAGGTGTGCTACAGCCAGCGTATTTCCCAAGGTCATCATGCACAATTCGCAGGAGCTCAGTGAGGTGTCAGTTCTTGGGATTTCAGATGCCATGGTCATACTGCTCTAAAGGACAAAGCTATTCCTCTTGTTGGGTTCGGGCTGGAGCGGTGGGCATGTGTGTACTCGGATACAAGCAGAGCCCTCCCATTCTGTAAAAATGGCGGATGGGACGCATGGTGCCCTGCGTGGTGTATACATGTTCATCCCCCAGTGGAACTATGTGCCCTCATTTTCTTTGTTTCTTTGTTTTTTTTTCTGTTTTCTTAACTTTTTGTTTTTAATTTTTTAATTAACCCTTTACTTTTAGAATATGTATAGATTTACAGGAAAGTTGAGATGATATCGCAGAGAAGTGCCATATGCCACAGCCAATTTCCCGTTACTAACATCTTAAATTAGTATGTGTATTTGTCACAAGTCATGAGCTAATGTTAATACATTATTACTTACTAAAGTCTGTATTTTATTCAGATTTCCCGAATAGGCCCAGGACTTTCTTTTTTGTAATTTTCTTTTCTTTTTTCTTTTTAATGTTTTTATTTATTTTTGAGACAGAGAGAGACAGAGCATGAGCAGGGGAGGGGCAGAGAGAGAGGGACACACAGAATCCTAAGCAGGTTCCAGGCTCTGAGCTGTCAGCAGAGAGCTCGACGCAGGGCTTGAAATCACGGACTGTGAGATCATGACCTGAGCTGAAGTTGGACGCTTAACCGACTGAGCCACCCAGACGCCCCAATTTTATTTTAAAAAGAGAGAGAGAGTGATCAGGGAGAGGGGCAGAGGGGGAGAGAGAGAGGGGGAGAGAGAGAGAGAGAGAGAAAGAGAGAGAGAGAGAGAGAGAGAGAATCTCAGGCAGGCTCCATGCTCAGTGTTAAGCCCAGCATAGGGCTTTATCCATGATTGTGAGATCACGACCTGAGCTGAAATCAAGAGTTGGATGGTCAGCCTACTGAACCACCCAGTCGACCCCTTACTGTCACTTTTTAAAATTAATTGCACCACATTGACAACCTACTTGCTCACTGTCTTACGGTTTACTAACACTTTAAATGTATCATCAGATTTGATAATAGTAAATAAAACAGGATCAATATTATGAACCACATATTTTCTGAATGAAGAAAATGCAATTCAAAATTGATACACAGCGTTACATAATGTGGAAGAGACCAATGGGGTTGAATCAAGAATTTCTAACTCTTCCTACTCTACCTCAATGGGATTCTTTCCTCACAAAGAAGGTATATTTTGTCAGAAGTATAGCATATTTATAGTAAAGTCATTCTTGACTTAGCATCCATTCATTTAGCCACAGAACTTTTTGTTGTTGTTGTTAACATCATAGGAATTAAATAAATGGGAAGCTGAAAAATCGTTCTATGCTATAAGAGATCAGAAACACAGGAAACACTGTACTAATAGTTTACTAAAAACAAATTGCTTCCTTCTCGCCAGTTACCTGCTCCTTTACTCCTTATTGACTTTATATACATTGTGCTTATGCTAAGCTATGCCTATAATTATGGACTCAGTACAAAACAATAACAAAATGCTCATTTTTTCCCCTGAGATTAAAGAATTCAGTGTAAGCATGAAAAGAAAAAAGTTTGAACAACCTCAGAGAACGTGATCATAACTACTTAGACACTAGTGGGTATCTATTTTCTCTTAGTATCTTCTATTTCTCCTTCTCCCTGTCTCCTCTTCTTCTCTGAATCCAGGTGCAGAAAATATAGCAATTAATAATAACCTGAATTTGATTATTTGGCTCTTCAGCATTTCATTGGGTTATGTTGACTTGGTAATTTGATTGCTCTGCAGATGTGAACTGTACTGATTGCATTAAAATATGTAAAGGAAATGAGGAAACCTCACCCGACAATGTGGAAAAGTGGTTCCCCCACTGCTGGGCACACCCCCCAGGGGCAGAAAAGAGCATGGCGGCCCTTCAAAGTCTCTGCTCTGAAGAGTTTACTACTAAGACCATGTAACACGTTACGTTCCACCTGAGGTGGTGAGTTTTCACACAGAGTGAAGTCTTCTAAAAATGTCCTGTGGTCTCGTTAAAAATTAGTTCATGGCAGGCGTGCTGGAGAAAAGTGGATTCACTGGCTACTGGAGGGTGGGTGTAGTACGAGCAAAGCAAGCGTGTGGGTTCTGGGCCACGGTTGCAGGGCTGGGAGGGAGACTAGGTCGTAGGAGGAGCGACCATACAGAATGGAACAGCAGAGGTGAAGCTCTCGTTCACAGGGCAGGTCCCCCAAGACAGGGAGGAACAGACTGCTGAGGCTCCAAGATTACGTGGCATCAGGCTGAGCCATCTTGAAATAGAATCTAGGGTCTGACTTGTCCTTTCTGCAAGGTAATGGCCTTCCAGGTGCCAGTGGAGGCAGGCCGGGCATAGCATAGAGCATTTACTCCACTCATGGCCTTGACCCAGAAGCTGGGAAGGACCTGAGTTTACACATATGGCCCGGGTTGCAGTTGCAAAGGTAGAAGATTTGGATGAGCTCTAGTAGCGTGAAACCTCATGATCTACCAGAGGAACGCTTTAATGTT